>NC_132865.1:2173772-2473772 GCF_048164855.1 Canis lupus baileyi | reverse complement strand
GAACATAATTGTCACTTAAAAACCTTACATTTCCAGTTGGGTAACTTTTATTTTTCTATTTTGTCCTGTTTGTATTTTGAAAGTACTAGGCAACTAGACTTAATTTATAGGAGATCTTTAGCCAGAGGACTAGAATGTGCCAGGACGGAGTCACAGAAGTAAGTTGTAACAATCTGAGTCTCCTAGTCCGTGTGAAAAACCTAATAACTCTATTGAATAAACAGAGAAGGCTTGGTAGTCTTTGAAAATTAGTGTCTATCATGCATTTGACATGAGCAGAATATGGTCTTTGAGTGAATGGTGGTTGAAGAATCTGGGTGACTCTTCTGGTTTGGTGAAGAGCTAACTGGTTGTGTGACCTTTGGGAAATTACTTAACTCTTAGTTTCTGTTTCTGCCTCTGTAAAAATGAAGAGGTGTGTCTGAGTGATGGCTGAATTTCTACTCAGGTGTAAAGTTCAGCATTCCCTGTCTGTGCTCTCCTAGTTTGCACATAGTCTCTAAATAGGCTCTCCTTATACAGAGTTGTAAACATCTCCCAAGTAATTCTGTTATGCAAACAGGTTGAGGCTCACTGCTTTATAGATTTAAAAGGTTAAGGGCAGCTTGATGTCACAGAATATTTTCAGGCTCTGATATTTTTTTAAAAGTGATGAAATGGAATGATGGTTATGGAAATAATAACAATAGGTAACAAATTACTTCTTCATTTTAATGATTTATGGAATAATTTTGATATATCAATAAATCTGAAGAACAATTCTATGAAACTAGGAAGGTGCTGTTATCCCCATTTTGCAAATGATGAAATCGAATTTCAGAGAAATTAAGTGACTTGCTTAAAGTTCCTATGCTAGTAAAGAAATGGAGTCTGGAACTATATGCACATCTTGCAACTTTCCTATTAACCCCTCAGTTTGGATTATGTGGGATAGATAATCTCAAAGATTTTTAGTCCCTTCCATTATGTGTTTACTGGTCTTTAAAATTGGATAATTACCTACTTAGATTTATGAGATTTAATAATCTGAAGCTGTGGGTCTTTATTGCTCTTTAAGCTAATAAGGTCTTTAAAAAAAATTTCCCTATATATTTTCAATTATGGGTATCTGGCCACTAATTGTGATGGAAAACAGATTGGTGGGGGGATAGGATGAAACTCATTTCATAATATGGTAATCACTAGAGTTGCCACATAAGGAATAATTATGTATTCACTTGGCTTGTTCTCCTTGGAGATAATTGCTGCAGATCCATTAGCAGACGCAAGCATCAATTTTCCCCTCGTGTTAATGGTGATTGATTTAATTTGTTATGCGTCCCTTCCAATTTACCCACTTTACTACCTTTTTTTTTCCAGTCAGGTTGGAAGAACTAACTCACGAGTGCTATAGTACTTTGTGTTTTGTGCTGTACAATTGCTTGTATATATGGGTAGAGCCATCTATTCTTTGGAGCAAAAACTTTGGATTCTTTTGGTCACTGTGGCTATGGTTCTTAGAAGTCCTTTGGATTCATGCCTTTCCATGCCTTACTCTTCTGGTAACAAGCCAGTTAATCATCAATGAGCTGGGCTTTGGAAGTGGTGCTTTGTGGTTGAGTGACTGTGGAGGCTTAATTCTCTCCTTCCTGGCCCTTTAGGAATCTCAGAACCGGATCTCTGGGCACGCTTTGCACTTAACTCTGTATTAACTGTTCTACTTTTCAACTTTTGGCTTTTGTGGAAATGTGGGACAGATGAGCTACGGTGTTCTTACCTGTCCTGGGAGAGAGATCTAAAAATTCTAAGAAAGAGCACCTTGAGAAAGTCTGTTTCCTTAAGTAACTGATGTTTTTAGAGTAAATATTGGACATTGTCTATTCCTGTTGGTTCACTGTGCTTTCTCTCCCTTTAGCTCCCCAGGTTCGCCCACTAGTCTTGGCTACTTCCCTACAGCTGCTAGTCTTAGCGGCGTCCCTCCACAGCCTGGCACGGTGGTCAGAATGCAGGGCCTGGCCTACAATACTGGAGTTAAGGAAATTCTTAACTTCTTCCAAGGTTACCAGGTCAGTAGCTTGAAGAAGAAAAATACACAGTGCCCTTATTACTTAAGTTGGTTTGCCTAAAAAGAATGCAGCCAGGAAAGAAGCACATTCTCCGAACCTTGTATGTATCTGGGCTAACAGATTTGCATACAGAGGCAAAAAGAACCAGAGTCAAAGTCAGGGGGACTAGCTGGTTGTCTGAGTGCGGACTTCAGACTCACCCCTTTGACAAGATGAGGGCCTCTCCGTGCTCTTCGGATTGTCTCAACGTGATCCGTTGGTGCTCTTCTCTGAAAATTGGGCTACTTTGGGAAAGCTCTTTAGAGCACACAGTAGTGTGGATCGTTCCATCTAGAATAGGATTGGTTGAGAAGGAGTTTTCCTCAAGGTCAAATTCTTAATTAAACAACACCAAAAGGTACTTAAACATGAAGTTGGAGTATTTAAAGAGTGGTTAGAAGCCTCTCTGCCTAACCTGGAAAAAACCAAAGGAGACTCTGAATTTTTAGATGCTAACTTACTAAAATGAGCTGTAGGATAATTAGCCTTTTATGAAATGATATGACCTAATTCTTGTGAAACGAATTTACTCCTACCAGATTTTTCTACCGCTGCCCATGTCCATCAGTTGTTTTCTGACTCAAGCTAAAAAAAAAAAAAATGAGATGTTTCTTGATAAGAGCTCTTTAAAGTAAGAATTTCCTCAATGCCATCTCATTTGAGCACTTGCCATTCCTTCCTCAAATCATGGAATTATCTAGAACCCGAATTCCTTTCCTACGATGTCTAAAAATCAGTATCCTGAAACTTTTTATATTGCATTCATAGCAAAAATTATCTTTTTTCTTGGAGCTGAACTTTGCTTGAGTCTCTAGAGCTGAGAAGTGTTTATAGACATAATCGTCAAATCCTAAAATAGGCCTTGAGCGTTTACAGTACAGCGTTGTACGGGTTGTGCCTACAGAGGCTGTTTTGCTATTCGAATGGGTCTACAAACTTGGCATCCGTGAATCATGGAGGACTGTTGAGTTCAGCTAAAATGATCTCAGTGGAGATGCTGCAAAGCCACCAAGTTACTATGATGGTCTTACGGGCTTTTAACATAGAAAGTATTTTCTGGCAAATGAAGAAAATCTAAGGAAGGTTGGACAAAGGTTTTTTTTTTTTGTACTGTGTGGCTTAACACATTCTTACTAGAAGTAAGATTTTTTCAGAAATCAGTGGGTCTTTCTCCCATTATCTGGGAGAAATCTTCTAAGACCCCCCGCCCCACCTCAGTGGATGCCTGAAATTGCAGATAGTATCAAACCCTACATATGCTTCTTACTCTTGCATGCCTATGTTGTTTATGTGAGGTCCAGTGAGAGATTAATAATAATGAAGTACTGTAATGAGAGAGATGTGAATGTGGTCATTCCCTTAAACTATCTTACTGTAGTGTCCTCACCCTTGTTATGATAAGATGGAATGGGAAGATAAAATGCCTGTGTGGCAAGAGGAAATGAGGTGGGTGATGTAGCATGGTGATGTAGTGTTAGGATCCTCTGCTTCCTTTGGAGGTAACTGAAATTGCTGATAAGAGGGACTATTGGAGATACTTTACTTCTTCCCTAAACTATTATCCTGCCTGTCGGGAGCTCTTGCAGGACTAAACAAAGTGACTTTCTAACCTTCATATGAGATTCATGAGATTATGAAAGGAATAGAGCATATTACTGAAGGCTATTGAAGAGACTGCTTAATGTGACCAAGATTAACATTGGAGTTTATATTTTCTCCCAATGTTTTCCAATTCTAGAAAGTTACAGGCAGTTTTAGGTTTTAGGAGTCCGCTGAAATAATTTTCTTTTTTGTTTTGACTAGCCAACTTTTACCTCCACACTGAATAGAATTAAGTGGTTGTATGCATAAATTAATCATGACATTAAACAAAATTGCTGTCATGAGGAATTCGGTGACTGGCTTTTGTGGGTATTTATTTTCCTAGAAACAAAGCAATTTCTAGATTTATTGCTAAAAGATTGACATGCTTCAGAGTTGAGATCAGATAACTTAAGTTTGTAGCAGTTTATCTTCTCGTAGCTTCTTGGGAATCATTGAAGGTTAGAGTTATCTGGTATAATAAGAACTAAGAAGATTGTGCAAAATTATTTCATCCCAAGGCACTTGGCCTTCATTGCTCAATTCCTTAGAGTTTATGAACTGGATCAACAAATTAGGATTACGTAGGAGCCTGTGGTGCTTGGCTAGCTCAGTCAGTAGACCATGCAACTCTTGATCTCAGGGTTGTGAGTTCAAGCGCCATGTTGGCCATAAAGCCTACTTTCAAAAAGGAAAAAAAGATTACATAGGAACCTCACCCAATTAAGTATATCAAATTATTCAGTGTCTTCAGTAATTTGAGCTTTAAGGCACTTACAGTGCATGCATCCAAAATCTTTTGTATCATTCTTAGGTAAAGGCTCTTATTTTCTGTCTTTGGGAGTCTGTGTTGTCTTATTATTTTTTTTTTTTAAGTACTCCGCTATTTTGGAAATAGCCACTAGCTATAGGATTTCAGATTGTTCAGGTGTAGCTTTACCATAAGACCGAATCAGTGAAGGAGGACTTAAACAAAACTGTTCTCTTAAGTGTATTCTGTGTTTGTCTTTATTTACAAGCATTTTTCTTGATTTTTTTTGTTTGTTTGTTTAATAAGTTTCCGTTTGATTTCTGGTTATTTATGATCATATGGTTATGTAATATATTCAAACAATTAAGCAAATATGTGGTAATAATTGGTTGCATGAATGAAATCTCTTGATAGTTTGATTTTGCCTTTAAAAAATATCTTGAGGTAATAATGGTATATGTCATTTTCTATAAACCTTATATTTATTTATTTATTTTTTAAGCCTTATATTTAAATACAATTTTTGGATGTATGTTTCTTCTACTCTTAGCAAAATTCCTTGTATTTCAATTTATTTTTTCTATACTTCATACGTGGGGAGGGGATGTAAAGCCAGAACGTGCAAGGACTTACCAAAAGGGAAGAATTCTGACGGCCAAAACAAAATGAAGGAAGTGGGTTCTGCTTTCAAATCTAATTTGAAATGTGAGCCAACCACCTGGTTGGCTCAGTTGGAAGAGCATGTGACTCTTGATCTCAGAGTCGTGAATTTGAGCCCCACATTGAGTATGGAAATTATTATTTTTAAAAAATATATATATATAAGACAAATTCTGTAATTTTGTAAAGTTAAAGTGCCCAGGTTGGGCCCATTTTGATAAATGAGATTTATAGAATGAGCACTGAATATAAGAAGACAAGCTACTGTGAAGATATTTGGTCAGGAGAATGTCATTTTGGTCATGAAAATAAATTTTGTATCTATATTTTAGTTAATAGGCCTCTTAGCCTAGACTCTCCAAATCCTTACATAATTCCTTTAACTCTATTTGCTCTTTGCTTTACCCTTGACTGTTAATGGTTTTGCATTTTCAGTAGTGGTAGTTTTTGTTTCTTTTCAAAATACTGACTTTAATCAGTAACCCTTTGGGCCTTTCACTGCTGATATTTTTGCTTACTGTCCTTCTGAGAGAATTAGGCTGATATTACAAGTAGCATCTAATATTTAAAGTTCACAGAGTTGTTTGCAGATGCTAGCCTTATTGAGCAATACCTTGCAAATCGTTGGTACTCAGCTATTTTCTATCTAGTCACCCCGTGGTATCCTGGAAACTGTACTGTTAGCAAGATCTGAAAGTTTTGGTGTTTACTGTGTTACACTATTCTTTTCTTATCCGTGTTCAATCTAACTCCTTTCTTAAAAGGAAGTTTTATGGTATTTAGACATGTTAAGTTGGACATGGCGACTTGGGATGAGTGGTTACGTATGTGGCTCATACCAGAGTTTTAACCTGTTTCCTATAGTCTAAGTAGAGTATGATACTGTTGGTAGATCTATTCGGTTGAAATACTAATTATCATCCATAGTGGCAGTTTGTCCATCTTTTGATCCTGTTTGTTCTAACTTGCATTTTAGTATGCAGCCGATGATGGACTTGTACACACAAATGACCAGGCCAGGACTCTACCCAAAGAATGGGTTTGTATTTAAGGGCCCCAGCAGTTAGACCATCCTCAGAAAAGAAGGTAAGGCACTATGATGTGAAAGCTAAATCAAAAAGGGCCAAATAGAAATCACGAATCTGAATTTTTTTTTTTAATAAATTGGGTGAGAAGTTTCCCTTTTTATCAGGTATGATGTAGGAGTGTCAGAAATCCTGGAAGAAATGGGAGACTGGAATTTAGCGTGTCATCCAAGGAGACAGTATCAAAGCAACATTTATGAATATTAATTATACGCTATTTTGAGCTAAGGGAAAACTTTTCCATTTGGAAATTTATTTGCTGTTTTTCATGTGGAATGCAGACTGGGTATGCCTTTTTTTTTTTTTTTTTTTTTTTTTAACTGTGATAAAAATCACGTAACATAAAATCCATAATTTTTAAGTCTACAATTCCTGGCATTTAGTGTATTCACAACATGTGCAACCACCATCTCTATATAGTTCCAAAGCATCTTCATCTCCCCAAAAGGAGACCCCATGCCCATAATGTAGTATCTCCCTATTTTCCTTCCCCGTGGACACTGGCAACCAGTGTGCTTCCTGTCTGCATGGATTTGCCTGTACTGTATATTTCATATAAATGGAATCCTATGATATTGACTCTTTTGTGTCTGGCTGCTTTTCACTTGACACATTTTTGAGGTTGATCCTTGTTATGGCATGTAATAGTATTTCATTCCTTTTTGTGGCTGAATAATATTCCATTGTATGGATAATACCGCATTTTGTTCATTTCTCTACTGATAGACGTTTGAGTTTGTGTCTACTTTCTTGCTATTATAATAGCAAGTGCTGATATGAATACTTATGTACACATATTTGAGTACCTGTTTTTAATTATCTTGGGTATGCATCTAGGGGTGGAGTCACTGAGTCCTACGGTAATTCTATTGAGTTGGGTGTACTTTTTCCCTCTTTTCTTTTTTTTAAGTAAGTATGCATAGCATATAATTAACCATTTTTCAGTGTATAGTTCAGTGGCATTGAGTACATTCACATTATCATGTAACCATTACCACCAGCTAGCTCCATCTTCTCAACCTGAATCTCATTTCCCTCTTCCCTCAGCCCTTGGCAACTACCTTTCTACTTCCTGTTTCTATGCATTTGACTATTCTTAGTACCTCGTAAATGAAATAACATAATATTTGTCTTTTCATGATTAGCTTATTTCCCTTAGCATAATATTTTTAAGGTTCATTGTCTAAATCTAGAAGAAAGGGATCCCTGATTGTTTTTGAAAATAGTGTTTTCGGGCAGCCCCAGTGGCGCAGCGGTTTAGCGCCTCCTGCAGCCCGGGGTGTGATTCTGGAGACCCGGGATCGAGTCCCACGTCGGGCTTCCTTTTTTTTTTTTTTTTTAAAATTTTTATTTATTTATGATAGTCATAGAGAGAGAGAGAGAGAGAGAGGCAGACACATAGGCAGAGAGAGAAGCAGGCTCCATGCACCGGGAGCCCGACGTGGGACTCGATCCCGGGTCTCCAGGATCGCGCCCTGGGCCAAAGGCAGGCGCCAAACCGCTGCGCCACCCAGGGATCCCATCACGTCGGGCTTCCTGCATGGAGCCTGCTTCTCCCTCTGCCTGTGTCTCCACCTTTCTCTCTTTTAAATTTAAATAAATTTTTAAATAAATTTAAATAAATTTTTAATTTTTAAATAAATTTTTAAATAAATTTAAATAAATTTTTAAATTTTAAATAAATTTTTAAAAAAAGAAAAGGAAAAGAAAATAGTTTTTTCATTGATAACCTTTTCTTAAAGGATATGGCTTTCTGTGTGAGACTGCTTGAGAGAAGGTAATAGAGGGACATGGTCAGGAATTGGTATGGCTTATTAATTTCTTTATTTTTTATGATTGGGCTTGCTGAAATTGGTTTCCTGGCATACCATTTTTAATGTTATCATTTTCATGGCTGAGGATCCTATGGATTTTAACCATATGGATTCTAAATTGGAAAATGTGGTTCCCAATAGTATAATGTTGTTCTTGAGAAATGACAATTGGGATCTTAGACTCTCCTTTAGAAGTTTTAGAAACCCCAGTTCTGGAATGGAGGTGATGATTCTCTGTGATTTTCTGTGAGGTTTCAAGATCTCTTGGGTACCAGAGAACATCAGGCCCACATACCTTGCAGTGGAAGGTGGGCTATTTTCTAGTTTAGCTCACAATGATGGGAGCACATTATTTCGGCCTTTTGTTTTAAGATTTTATTTATTCGAGAGAAAACAAGAGGCGAGAGAAAACAAGAGGCGGGGAGTGCAGAGGAAGAAGCAGACTCCCCTCTGAGCAGGGAGCCAGATGTGGGGCTCGATCCCAGGACCCTGAGATTATGATCTGAGCTGAAGGCAGCTGCTTAACTGACTGAGCCACCCAGGCATCCCTATTCCAGTCTTTTTGATACTCTTTTCGGTATACACTTTGTCATTTAAAATATTTTTTTTGGTTTTTTGTTCTGTTTTTAAGATTTGATTTATTAGAGAGAGAGGCAGAGACCCAGGCAGAAGGAGAAGCAGGCTCCATGCAGGGAGCCCGATGTGGGACTCCATCCCCAGACCCAGGATCACACCCTGAGCCAACGGCAGTTGCCCAACTGCTGAGCCACCCAGGCGTCCCTACCATGAAATGTTCTTTATTTAACTCTTAATGCTGTTTAATGGATTTGATAAGCATACTATCTACGTAGCAAAATGAATATATTGAATAAGAAATGGCTAGAAGTGAAACTTTTTGCTATTACATTAGAAATATCTGGGGTGCCTGGGTGGCTCCGTTGGTTAAGAATCTGCCTTCAGCTCAGGTCATGATTTGGGGGTCCTGCGATCAGGCCCCATCCCACCTCCCAGAAGGGAGCCTGCTTTTCACTTTTCTCTCTGCTATTCCCCCTGCTTGTGCTCTCGCTCTCTGTCAAATAAATAAAATCTTATAATTAAAAAAAAAATATCCTAAATTGACTATAACCATTACTCACCTTTGATTCTATCTTATGCTTGGGGTTATGATAGAATAGCAAATCAGATGCCCTGTTAAAATCCAGATTTTTGCATTTTATTATTCTAATTTTAGATTAATCTGCTTTTATGTTGAGAATTTTAAAAAATTCACATGAATTACTATGTGAAACACTTGGCATAAGTAATAAGTTACCTCATTTAATGATCTCAGTAACCCTGGGAGGTAAGGATCACAGAAGTATTGCGTGCTCATTTTTAAAAATTTGGAACATATAGACAGGTACAAAGAAGTCTCTAAAAATTCCGCCCTTCAGATATAACCACAACAAATATTTCTTTCAGCTTCTTTTTTTTTGTATGCCCTCATGCAGTTTGGACCTAGTTTCTCTCCCCTTAACCTTATAGTGTGACTATATATTAATAATCAGATGTGTCATCACCAGTCATCTGTTATACCAATAGAGTGCCCTGTGCTCTCTAAGCAGTTTTATGCGTCCAGTGCTCCTTGGGCCTCATCACAGCACCGTGAGGCATCAGGGCAGGTACCCTATGCTCCATCTGATGGATGAGGACGTGAAACCCAGGAGGCTGGATAACATTCAGAGTCATGTAGCTTATGACCAAGTGGACCAAAAGATCCATCACTTCTCGTTTCAGACTTGGTACTCTTTTTTTTTTTTTTTTTAATTGAGCAAATAAGAACATGCAGAGTCAGTACTTGTAGTGGACTGAATGGTGGTCCCAAATGTATGTGTGTGTGTGTGTGTGTGTGTGTGTGTGTTTAAGATATTTATTCATGAAAGACAGAGTGAGAAGCAGAGACATAGGCAGAGGGAGAAGCAGACTCCATGTAGGGAGCCCGACGCGGGAATCGATCCCGGGACCCCAGGATCACGACCTGAGCCGAAGGCAGATGCTCAACCGCTAAGCCACCCAAGTATCTCCCAAATAGATGTCTCAATCCCTGGAACCTGTGACTGTTACCTGGCCCAAAATGTAAATTAAGGATCTTGGGAGGAGGGGTTTATCCTGGATTCTCTGGGTGGGCCCTTAGTGCATAGAGGCAGAAGGAGAACAGGCAGATGGAGAAGAGGAGACAGTGCAGCTCTGGAGGCAGAGATTGGAATAATGCAGACGAAAGTCAAGGGGCACCTGAAGCCCTCAGAAGCTGAAAGAGGTGATGAATTTTCTCCAAGAGCCTCTGGAGGGTGTGCAGCCTGGCTGACGCCTTGATTTCTGACTTCTGGCTGCCAGGATTGTTTCAAGCCACCCAACTGCAATGATTTTTTAAAAGACTTATTTAATGGGACGCCTGGGGGGCTCAGTGGCTGAGCATCTGCCTTTGGCCCAGGGCATGACCCCAGCTTCCTGGGATCGAGTCCTGCATCAGGCTTCCCACAGGGAGCCTGCTTCTCCCTCTGCCTGTGTCTCTGTGTCTCTCATGAATAAGTAAATAAAGTCTTTATTTAAAAAAAAAAAGATTTACTTATTTTAGAGAGAGTGAGAAAGCGCACTTGTGGTTGCAAGTTGAGGCGGGGAGGGAGAGGATCTAAGGCAGACTCCGTGCTGAGCAGGGAGCCTGTGCGGGGCTCAGTCTCCCACCCCTGGGATTGTTACCTGAGCCACGATCCCGAGTCAGAGGCTCAACCGCCCCCTGAGCCACCGGGGCACCCCGAAATTGCCGTCATTTGTTACAGCAGTCACAGGAACCTGGTAACAATAAAAATGTCTTGAAAGAACAGGGATCCCTGGGTGGCTCAGAGGTTTAGCACCTGCCTTTGGCCTGGGGCATGATCCTGGAGTCCCGGGATCGAATCCCATATCAGGCTCCCTGGGTGGAGTCTGCTTCTCCCTCTGCCTGTGTCTCTGCGCCTCTCTCTCTCTCTCTCTCTGTCATGAATAAATAAAATCTAGAAAGAAAGAAAAAAAAGAAAGGAAGAAAGAGAGAGGGATCCCTGGGTGGCGCAGTGGTTTAACGCCTGCCTTTGGCCCAGGGCGCGATCCTGGAGACCCGGGATCAAATCCCACGTCGGGCTCCCGGTGCATGGAGCCTGCTTCTCCCTCTGCCTGTGTCTCTGCCTCTCTCTCTCTCTCTCTCTCTCTCTCTCTCTGTGACTAACATAAATAAATAAAAATTAAAAAAAAAAAAAAAGAAAGAAAAGAAAAGAAAAAAGAAAAACCGCGTCGTTGCTGTCAGTGTCCGGGAGCAGTGGTGAAGCCCACGAGCAGCTCAGGTGAAGTTCCGCTGCTCCACCTTCCCGCGTAGCTTTGTCCGATCTTTGCTGCCGACCCCAAGAACTTCTGGGCTGTGTCTTTTTTGTCCTAAAAGGCCCCCGAGGGCAGCTCACTGGCTCCTGGAGATGCTCCTGGGGAAGGAGAGTTGGGGGCTGGCTGGGGGAAGCGGCTCCTACGGAGGCCACACTTGTGGGTGCCCCTGACCCCTCCCCCCCATCACCCTGGTCTCCAAGCTGACACTCCCAGTGCATCGGGGGGCCAGGGCCAGCTCACAAATTTAAATTTGTCAGCAGATGCTTATGTATGACCATATTTTGCGTACGTGGGAGATGAGCGTTTAGAGGCGCTGCTTCCCTGCTCTGTAAGATGCACGTGAGCATCACTTCTTCGCATGTGACCCAACCTTGCTAGGGGGTAAGCATCCGGTGGATTAATGTGTAAACAAGTCTGGCACACTGTAAAGTCCTATAGGTAGACAGATAACTATTTTGTTGCTGTGATCACCATCATCATTACAGGAGCAGTGCTTGTGACTATGAAGTTCCGGACATTATTCAGATTTCTACCAATTTTTCCATTAATGTCCTTTTTCTGTTCCCTGTTGCAGCTACCTGTCTCCGTGGCGTCCTCTAGTCTGGGTTAGTTTCTTGGTTAGTTGTTTGTCATGACCTTGACAATTTTGAGGTATTCTGCTCTCGAGGTATTTTGTGGGTGCTCCTTCAGTTTGGATTTAATATTTTTCTTGTGGCTATACCAGGGTAATGGGGTAAGAATAATAGAAAATAATAGAGTAATATTTACGTAACAAATATATAATTCATGTACTATAATAAAAGAACAATTACGAAAGGATAATACCATAGAGGTGATGGTATCCCAAATATCCCCTCACGTGGTATTTGGGTTATTATGCCCACGTGACATTACTGGCGGTAATCTTAATCTTCATAATTTGCTGAGTGAATATCTTGGTCCATTTGGGCTGCCGTCACAAATTCCATGGATTGGATGGAACCACACCTTCAAGTTCTCACAGTCCCGGAGGCTGGGAAGTCCAAGATGAAGTGCTGACAGTTTCCTTTGCTTTTTTGTGAAAACTTTTGTCTGTACTAGGTATTTTTGGAGGCTCTTACATCTGTTAAGCCTGGTTATTTCCACAACAGTTGGGTTTTGTGGAAAGACAAAACAAGACCCAACAAACAAAAACTATGTCGCTCTCGTTTGGAGGGTATCTTCTATACCTGGCCTCTTCAGTGTATCGTTTAGATGGCTTTGTGGATGAAAATGATCTGTCTTTTGTAATTTTTAATTATTTTTTTTTGGATCAGTATAGTGACTCATTTTAGTTTCTGGCCAAAATATCCAATGTATCTTTTGGATAAAGAAGCTTTCAAAAGTAGACAGGATTTTTCTCTTTCTCTTCCAACTAGTATTTATAATATTGGGCAACAATAGCTAAGTAAATGCTTATTGTGGATTTAAGTAACAAAAAGGCTATCAAACAAATTTTCTTTAAGGAATCGGAGTTATGGGTTTTATTTTATCTTACATATGAGGAAGAAGAAACTGTTCCTTTGTCCTAACAAAGAAATCTCACAAAAGACTTAAATTTTTCAGAAAAGAGATTTCAGAATTACTATAAGGAAATAAAATATTACAACTAATCAGAACTGTAGGCTTTTTGAGGGGTCAGCTTCATGCCACAGGGCTTAACACCAATTGGTGAAATCTGGATTTTTTTTTTTAAGATTTATTTATTTTTAGAGAGCATGGGGGGAGGGGCAAATGGAGAAGCAGACTCTCATGCTGAGATTATGACCTGACCTGAAATCAAGAGTTTAACATGTAGCTGACCGAGCCACCCAGGTACCCCAAAACCCAAATATCTTAAAAGATTTCTTTGGGGACACCTGGATGGCTCAGTGGTTGAGTGCCTGCCTTTGGCCCAGGGGGTGATCTTGGGGTCCTGGGATTGAGTCCCGCATAGGGGTCCCCACAGGGAGCCTGCTTTTCCCTCTGCCTGTGTCTCTGCCTCTGTGTGTGTGTCTGTCTCATAAATAAATAAAATCTTTATTAAAAAAAGATTTTTTTTGTACATGGTACTTTCGATGACAGTATGCAAAATAAAACATTTTTTAAAACAGATTTCACTGGAAAGGAATGACAGATTTGTGAACATTTGCAGTTGTAGCTCAAAATTGTCTTTGCATAATAGTTTCCTGTTTTACTGTCCACTTTTCTGCACCTAAAGGAGAATAGGAAACTTTAGTTTTTTGTTTGTTTTGGAGGTTTTTGTTGTTGGGGGGGGGGGGGCAGTTGGAGGTTTTTCAGGGTTTGTCTTTTTTTTTTTTTTTTTTTTTTTTTAAATTTATTTATTTATGATAGTCACAGAGAGAGAGAGAGGCAGAGACACAGGCAGAGGGAGAAGCAGGCTCCATGCACTGGGAGCCTGATGTGGGACTCGATCCCGGGTCTCCAGGATCGCGCCCTGGGCCAAAGGCAGGCGCCAAACCGCTGCGCCACCCAGGGATCCCTTCAGGGTTTGTCTTTTGCTAGCAGCTTAGAGTCTACAGTTTCAGTGCTAAATACTAAAATTGCATTAGATACTACTGGGATTAAAAAGCAGGCTTGAGAAGGTTAGACTTCTAATTTCTTTCAGACTTTTCTACATTTTCACAGAATATGAAGGTATAATTTTCAGCAAATAAGTTGGTTTCTTACTAGAATAACAATAATATGAGCTGGGAATGAGGAAGTTTTAATTTATTAACTGATGACAGACCCAGGGTTGACGGACTTGCCTGAATCCAAGGGCTTACTCTTGGCCAACCTCTATCCATGACGTACTCCCAGCAACACTTGGATTCCTGGGAGTCCAATTTAAGTCCAGAAGCAAGCCAGGAACTGAGCTTCACTGGCCTGGCCTTAAGTCCGTTTCAGAAAACACCATTGCCAGAGACATACAGGGCTCTGATTGGTCGTGTGTGTCATTGTTGGGCTCCGTTGTAAAGTTGCCGTGTTATGGGCTCGAGGATGGGTGATGGGACAGATGTCATTTAAGGAAAATCCAAGTGTTCTTGCCAAAAGTAGGATACAGTAGATCTTAGACAGTTGTATTGCTAGGCCATTGATAGAAATATTATTTGTGGGCAGCCCCGGTGGCGCAGCGGTTTAGCGCCACCTTCAGCCCGGGGTGTGATCCTGGAGACTCGGGCTCGAGTCCCACATCCGGCTCCCTGCATGGAGCCTGCTTCTCCCTCTCCCTGTGTCTCTGCCTCTCTCTTCGCTCTCTCTGAATGAATGAATAAATAAATCTTAAAAAAGAAAAAAAAAAAAACCATGAAAGCTAGAAATTGGATAATATTAAAAAAAGAAAAAAGAATTTTGTATTTGGTATCCAAGGAGAAGCTTTCGATGTATCGTATTTTACACTGAGCACTAAAATATGATCACTTTGTAAACCACATTTAAAAAAATTTATTTATGAGAGACAGAGAGAGAGACAGACACACACAGGCAGAGGGATAAACAGGCTCCTCATGGGGAGCCTAATGTGGAACTCGATCCCAGGACTCTGGGGTCATGCCCTGAGCCAAAGGTAGACACTCAACCACTGAGCCACTCAGGCGTCCCTGTAAACCACATTTTAAGGATGAATTCTAACATATTTGTTTTTTTAAATACCTGATTCTAAGTTTGTATCAATTTTTGAATCTCTTATTAAAGGAAATTCAACCTTGGCTACAATATCAAACTGGCCAATATCGAACAGGTCTGAACTCTGAAGAGCTGTTCTCGTTTCTATCTGCAGTCCTGTTTCCCATCTATGTGTGAAAGTATGCACGGTATACCCAGTTAAAGTTTTCACTTTAAAGAAGTTTTTGTGTGGTGTGTAAGTGAACTAGCATAATAGAGCCAATCTGCGTTCACATTCTGGACCTGCTGATTAGTGGTTTAATCGCTCTGGGCCTCCATTTCCCCATCTGTATAATGGGGATAACATGGTAATCCAATAGGGTAGTTGTGCGGATAAATGAATTAATCCACAGGAAGGTTGTTAATTAGCTAGTCACTGACATAACAGAGTTTCTGTTTCCTATAACGCCATGCCCCGGGGCTTCTTACTCAAATATTTTTGTTTCACATTATTTGAAATTTCTTCTACTAGAATTTAGTTTTTAAAAATGGTCTTAATGGTTTTAATAATGGTATCGAGCCTCTGCTGTCGAAAGAATGCTGTGGTAACGTGGGGACCCAGACTGAGGAATGTCTGTGTGTGAATAGGCGTAAAATGGTCTCTGCACAGAGGAGCTGAGTGAAGGTGAAAACATCCACGTTATCACACGCGGAAATACAAAGGATGGGGAATTGTGGAAATGCCAGCTATGTCCGTGTAAAATAAAAATTTGGGCCACCTTAAGGCTTTTTAGACCTTTTGTAATTCAAAATCATTTTTTTATAGCTGCCAATAATTGAAAAATTCAGAGACTAATATTTCCATTTGTTTTGTTTGTTTGTTTTTTCCCCAGTGTTTGAAAGATGTGTGGTGATCCCGAAACCGTCAGATACGACAACTTCTAGCAATGTCAGGGGAAGTTTGTCTACACTCAGGCTGCAGTATTTTCAGCAAACATGATTGGACAGTGGGCTTTTGCCCTGTCTTTGGGTAGAGTAAAAAATTTGAGCCAGTGAAGCCAAATCCTTGTAGCAAGCAGCATGCCTGGCTCCTTGCTGGTTGCAAATAGGCATTTAAAATGTGAATTTGAAATCGGGTGACGCCATTACTTCCAGCTAACGTGGCATCATGAGTGTTTCCTAAGTTTTAAGTCTTGGACAAAAAAAAAAAATATTAGCGTCTACCATCTCCATGAGGAACTCTGTCGTGGAAGCTTCCTTCGTGTGTTTCCATTGTTCGTTCTCCATCTCCTGGTCTTCTGCACAAGCGTGCCCTCTTCCTAAGTCATTCAAGAATAAGGTCTTGGGATCTTTAAGTCACAAACTTAAGAAAAGAAATAAAACGAATATTTTCCCACTGCCTTGGCCCTCATGATGTCTTGCAGTTAAGCCAATGAAACTTGACTTTTAACACACCTTGGGATAAATCAGAAGATCTTGCGCACCCACCACCAAACATTCATAGCTTAAAAGTCGCATCTTTTTCTTCAGCACGTACCAGTTTGTAAATAAGAACGAACTAGGGGCCAAAATGCGAAACCAAAAATGAAGCAGCTATGTGTAGTTAGTCATTTCTAGTTTAAACCATAACGGAACATTGTGGCTTCGTATGTGTTATTTTATATTGTACTTTTCCCATTACTGATGGTTTGGACTTTAATAAGAGAAATCCCATAGTTTTTAATATCGTAAAATGAGACTATTTGAACAGTGTATTCTAGAAAGCAATATACTAACTGAAGTGAATGCTTGTATATATTAAGATAGAGCCTTAAACCTTTCTCTCTAATGCCTTAACTGTCAAATAATTAAAACTTTTAAAAGCATAGGATTATAGTCAGCATGCTGGACTGAGAGGTAAACACTGAAGCGGTTAGAGCAGCTATTGATGCTGTCAGTGTTTAGCACTATGTGTTTAGCTACAAAAGTGCAATATTAGACACTAGCTAGCTAGTACTGCTGCCTCGCGTAACTCCAAAGAGGAAAATAGGATCTGATTAAGTGTACATGCGTTTCTTAAGTTCCTCCTGTTGTCCTTAGCGTTTGGATGCAATGCCCTGCAGATTTATGTGGCTGCTATTTTTATTTACTTTGCATTACTTTGATTAACATCTTGAATGGAGAGCCAAACGTTCCCTCTTCACCTGACCAGCAATGGCCCTTTAACTGCAGTAGGAAAAAAAAAAAAAAAACAATAGAAAACCATTTTGTGTGAAGATTGGTGACAACCGGCACTTAAGATCAGAAAAAGAGTTGTTTATACCGGATGCTTTAAGATGCTGTCTGCCCAAACCTCTGAAAGACTTTAAGATAGGAAGTAATACCTAACCACAATACCATTGAGTTTTCGTAGAATTGTTACATTTGATAATAAAAACCTGCCTGTTTAATCTCAAAATGTGTGTTCGTGCTTATTACTGGAAGAGTTAGGGTCATGGAGGAAGGGTAGGGGTAAGCCGTCTTTTTCCAAGGTGGTAAGCTTTTGTTTTGTTTTTTTCCCGTTTGCCATAAGGATTTGTAAAAGCTATCAAGGATAAATGCACTCCACATACAGTTCTTTTTCTTAAGATTTTATTTATTCGTGAGAGAGGCAGAGGAGCCCGACGCGGGACTCGATCCCAGGACCCCGGGATCATGGCCTGAGCCAAAGGCAGACGCTCAACCACCGAGCCCCCCGGGCACCCCCCAGATACAGTTCTAACAAGCACCTTTAAAGCATAAATCATTGAAACTTTGATCTTGAAATGTTTAGCTGTTACAGAAACTGTTTTGCCCTTGCAGGGTATCACTGGTGCTCCGTTTGACCACGTAAAAAGCCACATAAGCCCCGTAGAGCTAGCAAGACCTAGCGCCTTGCCTCCGGGTCCCACCCGGGGCTCCCGGGGCTCCCTGCCGGCTCCGAGTCCTGCAATCTCAAATCCGAATTCTCGCCGGTCTTCAGGGCCCCGGTTGGGTCTTGCCCAAGCTCTGCTGCTTGGGAGCCGGTGTGTTGGCATCACCGGGCCCGCACCAGCTTGTTGCAGGCCCGAGTGCATCGCTCCCACTCGAGACCATGATCCCCATGACCCCCCGGCGGGAAGTAAGCCTGCATTTCCGTCTGTCCGGCCCCTTTCTGGCCCCTTTCTGGCCCCTTGCGGGATGCGAAGTGGCGGCCACTGGGGAAGGGTGCTCAGCCCTCCCTGCCTTGCCCATGCCCCTGGCACCTGACCTCACTGCGTCTCTGCCGCCCTCCACAAGGGTGCAGCTCTCACCACCTTCCTCGTCTCTGCAGGCATTTAACATCGTCCAGTCCCCCCCCCCCCTTTTTTTTAAAGATTTTATTTATTCATGGGAGACGCAGGCAGAGGGAGAAGCAGGCTCCCTGCGGGATCACGACCTGGGCCAGAGGCAGACGCCAACCCCTGAGCCACCCAGGCGCCCCTATTCCCATCCCTGAACCAAAGAGTTGTCTGTGCTAAGCTCATTGTTCCATTTACCTCCCTTACATAGCACACATGTACACATTTTTTTTTTTTACAAGCTGTAATTCACTTTTATTTTTCTTACAAGAAAACTATGCGGTAGCCACAGCTGGAGCCTGGGTCCTCTGTGCGGAGACTCTGGTGTGGGTCTTTACAAGGTGGTCAGTGAATTCCTGATAGGGAGACTTGGTGAACACAGTCTCTTTCCAGAGATCAGGGGTGAGATAGCTGTAGGCCTTGGAGATCGCATCAAAAGTAGCCTTGGCAAAGTTCCCCAGGTGGCAGTGCAGCCCCTGGCCGAAGTGTAGCCGTCGTCAATACCAGCCATCATCGTAGCTTCTTGGGCACAGGGGCTGAGACAATGCCAGTGCCTCTGGGGGCAGGGATAAGAAGCACCAGCACAGAACCACAGCGACCAGTCACCTTGCATGGGACAGTGTGGGGCTTGCCGATCTTGTTCCCCCAGTAGCCTCGTGGCACGGGGACGATGGAAAGCTTGGCCAGGATGATGGCCCCACGGATGGCAGTGGCTACCTCCTTGGAGCACTTGACGCCCAGACCCACGTGTCCGTTGTAATCTCCGATGGCAACAAATGCCTTGAACCTGGTCCGCTGGTTCCGCCCATCTTGCCTCACGTCCCTTTCCATTTCCCCCGTTGTGTTATTTTGGAGCAAATCCTTTGGGTCAAGTTTAAAATGGGGCACCTGGCGGCTGCAGGCCAGTGCTCAGTTGGAAGCACGTGGGACTCTCGATCTCAGGGTCGTGAGTTCGAGCCTCATGTTGGGTGTAGAGATTAAAGAATAAACAATCTCCAAGTTAAAAATTGGGCTACCCTAGTAGTAGAAGAACCGAACTGAACTGGTGCGGCCCCTGGGTGGCACAGTTGGTTAAGTGTCTTGCTTAGGTTCAGGTTTGATCTTGGGTCCTTGGGGTCCTGGGGTCCTTGGAGCCCCGGGTCAGGCTGTGCGCTCAGCAGGGCAGTCTGCTTGCCCCCCTGCTCCCTCTGCCCTGGCTCATGCTCTCTCTCAAATAGATAAAATCTTAAAAATCACTGAACCGAAAAAAACATAAAAAAAAAAAAAAAACTGATCCGCTGGAAATAATCTGTTTTTGGGTGTCTTCGGTTCAAGGCTGAATCTGATCTGTTCGTGCTATAGTCTCTGTGCTGATCCAGGGGGACCAAGACTAGACAGGAGATGATCTAAACTCTCAAGACCGGAAGGCAATCAGGATGAACCTCGAGAGCAAGAGCACTAAGTGGGTGCCTTGGGGAGAGAACTGGTTTTCTACCTTAGTCCTGCTTCCTTGGTGTGGAGAGACACCGTGAGAGCCAAGATCCCAAAGCGTGGGCCTAGTGGGAAGGAAAGGTTCAGAAGCAAACTGCTTGACTTGCCCCGAGCTTAGACCTAACTTTTGTCCTTCTTTCAATGTAGTTCAGCACGATTCCATCTGGTGGACCGTGGAGGGATATTTAAAGCCAAAAACCAAGCTGGGAGTCATTACGTTGGAAGAGTAAGGTTTGGAGACGGTTGATGTGGTTACCACTCCCACTTGCTCCTCCTCCTAGCACAGCACACGCAGTGTCGCGGGGCAGGGCTTCACGGTGCTCCTTTGGCCTTTCTACTTTATGGCCAGCCCGCCACTAAGTCACCACCTGAATTATTCAGTAGCTGCATGTTGTTGCTGTTCGAGGAGTGAATGCAGGTAAATGGGTAACAAAACTTCTGGTTACACACCTGAATCTGAGCCAGTGTTTTATTTTTTTTAGATTTTTTAAAGATTTTATTTATTTATTCATGAGAGACACAGAGAGAGGGAGATTGAGAGAGGCAGAGGGAGAAGCAGGCTCCATGCAGGGAACCTGATGTGGGACTCGATCCCGGGTCTCCAGGATCACGCCCGGGGCCGAAGGTGGCGCCAAACCGCTGAGCCACCCAGGCTGCCCTGAGCCAGTGTTTTATAACCCAAACCCGGATGGTAGTAGAATTCAACAGCAAAAAGCACATTTAAAAAATTAATGTAGGGCTCCTGGCTGGCTCAGTCGGTGGAGTGTGCAACTCTTGATCTCAGGGTCGTGAGTTTGAGCCCCGCATTGGGTGCAGAGATAAGTCAAATAAAAAAAACTTAAAATGTGTATCGCTTCTCAGCCTTTTGGCTAAGATCAAGTGTCATATGTGTTCTATCAGTTTAATATCTGATACGTCTTCTCTCCAAGGACAATATATTAAATGGGTTTTTGGAGCAGGGAGATGGAATAGGAGTTTGCTGTGTCCACTCCGGGCACCGTCCTGCTCTTGCAGGTATCCAGGAACAGCGCACCTCCTCCGGGACAACAGTGGGAAAAAGGAAAAAATCAATGTGAAATTCTCAGCTTGTTCTTGTAGCCTTCCTTGTGATTCGCTCTTCCCTTCCTTTTTAAAAATTTTTTTTAATTTAAAGATTTTATTTATTTATTCACGAGAGACAAAGAGAGAGGCAGCGACCCAGGCAGAGGGAGAAGCAGGCTCCACGCAGGGAGCCCGACGTGGGACTTGATCCTGGGACCCTGTGGTCACGCCCTGGGCCCAAGGCAGATGCTCAACCACTGAGCCCCTCAGGCGGCCCTGAATGAACAAGTTTATGTTCATTCCTGAAGGTGAAAACAAATGGGATTCTAAAAAATAATAATAATAATAAAATAATAAAAAAGGTAACTCTATACAGCTTTAAGAATGTTTATAAATTTACTCAAATTCAAAAAAAAAGAATGTTTATAAATTTAAATGTTACTAAATAGCAAAAACTGTTTTTCTTTAGCATCATTAAAAATGTTAAAATATATCAATCCAGTTATTTGTGAGATGCTTTTTATATTGAAGTCCACATCCAAAGAGAGACACAGTTTGGTATAAAATGCACCTAAATGTGATGATTTTGGCTGCTTCTGCCGCCTGCTGGACATGCAGTGCTACTGGCTCCTCGGGGTCCTATTCTCAGCCCCAGGGTTTATCTAAGATTCCAAAAGGATTTTAAAAATTTCTCTCTAAACCCCTGGGTGGTTCAGTGTCTGCCTTAGGCTCAAGTCACGACCCCAGTGTCCTGGGGTGGAGCCCATGTCGGCTCCCAGCTCAGCGGGGAGTCTTTCTCCCTCTCCCCTTCCACCTACTTGTGCTCTCTCAACTAAATAAAATATATATATTTTAAAGATGTTATTTATTTATTCCTGAGAGACAGGAAATTATTTATTCCTGGGCCAAAGGCAGATGCTCAACCACTGAGCCACCCAGTCGTCCCTCCACTAAATAAAATCTTAAAGAAACCATTATATTTAAATCATGTCATAATTGATGGACTTTTTATGGTATTTAAAAAAATAAATGTTATTCCAATTCGCCTATTACACATAAACTGTTATGTTGCTGAGTCATGATTTTGGTGGAAAACAATTTCCCTCCCCAAATCATTATGCTCTTTTGGTTTTAAGATACCTATAATTTGGAAGTGTGATTAGTTCTCAACAAGGGCAGGTCTAGATATGCCTGGTAAGTCATCTGCCCCGGCGGAGCAGTAGTGCAGTGTTAGCTCCAGGAGTGCTCAAGGCCAAGCCAGGTCCGGCCTGAGCGCTTCACAGCCTGCTGAAACAGCAGAAACAGCTTGATATGTTGGGGCTCTAGAAATGACAGATTCTTCTTCCGAGTTAGTGCAATTGAGGTGTTCCAGGAGCACCTGCTATCTCAGTGCCTTCCCTCTAGCATAAGAAAGAATTTAATCTGTTAATGACATGTTCCCAGAAAGCCTGAAGGTGGGACACCTGGGTGACTCAGGGGTGGAGCATCTGCCTTCAGCTCAGGTTGTGACCCCGGGGTCCTGAGATCGAGTCCCACATTGGGCTTCCCGCAGGGAGCCTGCTTCTCCCTCTGCCTGGGTCCCTGCCTCTCTCTGTGTCTCTCATGAATAAATAAATAAAATCTTAAAAAAAAAAAAAAAAAAGAAGCCCTGAAGCAAAAACAAAACACCAGGCCAAAATGAAGAAAAAACTAAATACTCAATTAAATGGGAATTTCAGACAAATAGCATAATTTTTAGTATTAAATATGGCCCAATATTACATGGGACATAGTTATACTAAAACATCCCGTATTTTATCTGGCAACTCTAAGATAATTCAAATCAATTCAATTTCACAACTATTTTGAGGGCTTACTATCTGAAAGAAGGGAGGAAAGAATCTTGGTACAAAGTCAGCAAACTATGTCTACTAAAATAGAAGCTTTGCTGAGAAATTCTCAATAAGAGACCACTAAGTACCAAAAATGTTTCACTTTTATTAATTTATTTTTTATTTTTTTGTTTCACTTTTATTAATGAGTATTGTTTCATATGACCAGTTTGGTCAAAAATCTCTTCCTAGAGGAGTTTTAACTCTAGAAAAACCTGAACGCCAGAAAATGTCCTAAGATACCTAATATGTTCAGTTAAAACATATAAATAGAACACACATTTTTAAAAAAGATTTTATTTGGGGTTCCTGGGTCACTCAGGGGCTGAGCATCAGCCTTCAGCTCAGGGCATGATCCTGGGGTCCTGGGGATCCCCTGCAGGGAGCCTGCTTCTCCCTCTGCCTGTGTCTCTGCCTCTCTCTGTGTCTCTCATGAATAAATAAAACCTTTTAAAAAGAAATAAAAAAGATTTTATTGGAGAAAGAGAAGGAGCACAAGCAGGGGAAGGGCAGAGGGACAGGAGAGGGAGAAGCAGACTCCCCACTGAGCAGGGAGCCCAACGGACACAGGGCTCGATCCCAGGACCCCATATCGTGACCTGAGCCAAAGGCAGGTGCTTAACCCACTGAGCCACCCAGGCGCCCCTAAAGAGAACACACATTATTATATATAATTGGGAGGATTATACATTTCATAGTTCGACTCTGCTTATATGCCTGTCAGTGGAAAAGGACAGCACGTCCTTATGAGGAGTGACCATAGGGAGAAGGTATTCAGGAGGCTGGGAAGCCACAGCTTCAAACAAGGAGGACGAAGTGAGGCGTGAGGCGTTTGAGAAACAACCGCAGGAGCAACTGACAGTATCACCCTTCATCCCCTTTCTAAAGACAAGGTAAGGGGAAGAAAAACCCTCATTAACCTAAAATCACAATCAGAACTAGTGAACAGAATAGCTTCAAACCAAGGGGTTTGTTCTCATCGATAGTGCCGAATATACAATTTATGTTGGTCTAAGTCACACCTACATCATCATCAACTTTTAAGTCAATCTCCAAAATATTTGTCTACAATTGTTTTCAGAGAGTTGAAAGTATGGGGATCAAACATGACCACAACACAAGCCTGAATATAATAGTGGTAAGGGTGTTACATGTTTTCAAATCTGAATTGATCACATTTGGTTCAGACTTCACAAAGGAGATGGTGTTTGAGAATAATGTAAATATGCTGCTAACCAATAGATCATTAAGGCTTTATTACATAATAACGATAAAACAAAATTCCATATCTTTAATAGAAGAAAAACTGAACTGATGCAAAGATTTACTAATTCTGTTCTGTTACTACTAATAAGATGAAGCATTTGGTTTTTCTTTTTATTTTTTGAATTAATTTTTTTATTTTTTTAAAAGATTTATTTATTTATTTATGATAGACATAGAAAGAGAGAGAGGCAGAGACACAGGAGGAGGGAGAAGCAGGCTCCATGCAGGGAGCCGGATGTGGGACTCATCCCGGGACTCCAGGATCGCGCCCTGGGCCAAAGGCAGGTGCTAAACTGCTGAGCCACCCAGAGATCCCTGTATTTTTTTAATTAATTTTAAAGATTTTATTTATCCGAGAGAGAGAAGGAGAGAGTGAGAGAGAGAGAGGAAGCAGGAGCACAGGGGAGGGGGAGAGGGAGAAGGAGAAGCTGACTCCCTGATGAGCAGGGAGCCGGATGCGGATGCGGGGCTCCATCCTGGGACTCTGGGATCAAGACCTGAGTCAAAGGCAGACGCTTAACCATCTGAGCCACCCAGGTGCCCCAAGTTGAAGCATTTGATAAAAGAATGTTTTTGAAATAGACTTTGCCTGCATTTTGTTGGTTTCAAGCAGGTAAGTCCCCAGGGGTTTCTATTTTATGTTCTTCTCACATCTTGGCAGCACACTATACTTGGCATATAAAAACTACATGATTAATTTCAAAATAGAAACCTCAGGAATCATCTTCAACTCATCACGTATCACGTCCAATTTGTCATCAGGTGCTGTAGATTTTATCACCGGCATTCTCTGAGTCCATTCTCTTTGAACATTTTTATTTCCATAACCTTATTCCGAGTCTTTGTTCCTTACCCAGTGTACTGCAATAACCTCCTAAGCTCCATTTCCATGATTTAACTTCTTAAAACAAAGAGCATTTTATATCACTCCCTAAAAATATCCATTGCATACAGAAGGGATCCTGAAACTTCCAAAGTTGGCAGAAAATCATACTGTTCTTGGAGAGCATATTGCAAATAAAAGACCACTTGAGACAGTGATAGGCCTTTAAGATTGGTCAAGGTGAGGCAAAAGGCAATGAAATGACCCTTCAGACTCTGGACTGGAAACTAGCAGTGCATGATTGCAAAGGTAAGATGATAATCAAGTTATCATCAGAAGTGATCTTTGGGCCATGCGTCCCCTGCCTGTGCCCACCGCCATCTGGGAGCAGCTGGTATTAGAGAATCATGGATTGAGCTGCTGAAAACTCAGGTATGATGTCTGCTGCAAGGCAACATCTTGAGCACTTAGGGTTCTATCTTTTCAGATTACATATATATTTTTTGGGAAAAAAAAGCCTATTTCTCTCAGCAAAATGAGAGATTGGGGGGAAATAGAACGTTCCATTGTCAGTTTCCTTATGTGGAAGTCTCACAGTTCAGGGAAGAACAATGGGGAAGGCAGTCAGGATTCCACTGATTCCTTTTTTTTTTTTTTTTAAAGATTGCATTTATTCATTCATGAGAGACACAGACAGAGAGAGGCAGAGACACAAGCAGAGGGAGAAGCAGGCTCCATGCAGGGAGTCCAAATGGGGACTCGATCCCAGGACTTCAGGACCAGGCCCTGGGCCGAAGGCAGTGCTAAACCGCTGCCCCCCCCCCCCCCCGCCCCACCCCGGGCTGCCCAGGATTCCACTGATTCCTAACTCAAGACTAAATAGTGATCTTTCTTCTTTCATGATTCCGTTTCCGTTTAAGAGGCTGTTTTCCCTCTGTGCCCGCTGCTGTTTAGAGCAGGCACATTTGCAGGTAAGCCCGTCACCTGGAGGGGATCATGAGGGAACTGTAGGAGGAATGGCCATCACCCCAAGACTCTTGGAAAACAGCGGGCCTCGGTGGCCACGTGCTGTTCTCCAGGGAGGTGCAGCTGTCGCAGGAAGGGTCATCTGATAAGGCGGACACTCCGGTATCTCTTGCCCATGACCATGCCCTCCCCCACTCTGTGGTTTCAAGTCCACACATTCTGTTCTCTCCTTTGATCCCTGTCTTTTCGGGTCTATGGGCAGCCTCTGCCGTGATTCTAAATCCTGGTCCAGTGTTGTTTCCGGGCAAAACATATGTACAGGCAACCAAAGGCACAGAAAGCCTTCCTGGAACGGTTTTTTGCACAGCACTGACATGCAATGCACACATCCTCATTGATTTTTCTTTTCAGACTCTCAATGTTTTGCAAACCTGCTGGGTAGAAGTGTGATGTGCGTTAAGTTGTTTTAACTTGCACTTCTGTGGATTCACGTTCTTACACTTCAACCAGGTTCGTATGCACTGAGTTGCCTGTTGTCTTTCACGTCTTAATTTGTAGTTCTTTGTATATTTTAGAATATTTCTACATTGTATATGTGTCAAATGTGTTTTCACATCCTTGATTTTAAATATTTTTAAGGATGTCTTTTATGCCACCAAACATTCTAATAAAACTACTTTTGAATGTAGTAAGCATTCTTTTCCTTCATGGGATGTACATTCCATTGCTCCTTTGAAAAATCTGTCTTGCTGACATAATAAGGCATTCTCCACCGTGTTTCTAACTCCTGGTCCAGTGCTGTCGGGCAAGGCCTATTTAGAGGCAACCCAATGCATAAAAAAAGTCCCTGAAACTGTTTTTTGCCCGACTCTGAAAAGCCATAGCTTCTCTCAAACTATCCTAACTTGACAAGGGCGCTGTGAGGGGAATCCTGCCGCCTGCTCAGAATGGGACGTCCATAATTACCCCAGGACTGCAGTGAGTCCTAGTGCTTTTTTCTTTTTTTTCCATGCTCTAAAACGAACATTTTGTCACTTCCTAAGTCTACTTCTGGATATTGTTGGGGAAAAGTTCCTGGTGTTTGTTGGAGAATGCTCAGATGCAATACAAGCCAGGGCATAACAAGTCAAAACTATGCTCCCCCGCTGTGAGTATCTAAATGCATCCTGTTCCCCCGCATCGACCCTAGTATTAATGGTTCTTTTTTTTCTTTTTTAAAGATTTTATCTATTTATTCATGAGACACACAGAGAGAGGCAGAGACCCAGGCAGAGGGAGAAGAAGCAGGCGCCCTGCGGGGAGCCCGACGCGGGACTCGAACCCAGGACCCCGGGGTCACGGCCTGGGCCGAGGGCAGCTGCTCCACCGCTGAGCCCCCGGGCGGCCCTGCTTCTTTAAAGACTATCACGAAATGCAAGTGTATTTAAGCTGTGTGGGGCGTTAAAAGCCCTCGATTCCACCTAGAAGCTTCTCTCCTGTGAGGACCAAGTGGCTCGGAACCCGGGCGCCCGGCTGAGCTCAGCCTGCGGTGCAAGGGCGCGCGGAGGGGTCGGACCTGGGGCAGGAATCCGACGGGTTCTCCGCCTGGCGGGAGCCACACGAGCCGCGGGGGCCGCGGGGATCCCACCTTCCTCTTCCCGGGGGGCGCGGGGCGGGGGGCAGGCGAGGGGCAGGCGGGGAGGCGGGGGCGCAGGGAGGTCAGGGGGTGGGGCGCAAGGCGGGAGGCCGGGGGGGCGGGGCGTCGAGAGGCCGGGGGGCGGGGCCCCGGGCGGGGGCGGGGCGTCGGGAGGCCAGGGGGCGGGGCGATGGGGCGGGGGCGGGGCGTCGGGAGGCCAGGGGCAGGGCCCCGGGCGGGGGGCCGAGGGGCGGGGTGGGGGGGCGGGGGTCAGGAGGCCAGAAGGGCGGGGCTCAAGGCGGGAGGCGGGGAGGGCAGGACGCAAGGCGGGGGGGCAGGAGGGCGGGGCGGGGCGGGGCGCGTCGGCCGTGGGCGGTGCCAGCGCGCGTCGGGCCGTCTTCCTGCGCGCGCAGGCCTGGGTGCGCCCGCAATACGCTCCGGGCGTCCTCCGCTCCCGGCTCCCTGGTTCCCGGGCCCGCGGCGGGACGCGGTTGGCGGCGACACCGGGGGGCGGGTCAGGAAGTGGGGGCGCGGCGGCCGGAGCGGTCCTGGGGCCGCGGAGGGGGTCGGCGGCGCGGGACCCGGAGGGGCAGCCGGGGCCTCCGCGGAGACGATGGCGGAGGAAGAAGGTGACGGCCCCGGGGTCCCCGCGCCAACCGCCGCCCGAAGTCTCGGGGAGGAGGGGCGGGGGGCCGGGGCGCGGGCTGCGGGCGGGCGGGGGGCGGGGAGGCGACGTGCGGGAGCCCGGCGGGTGCCCCAAGTTCTGTCCGCGGGCGCGGGAAGCAGAGGTGGAGCTTAGAGTTGGGAAGCGGGTCGGAAGAGCCAAAGCTGGGGGGCGGGGAGGGGGATGGAGGGGGATGGAGGGGGACGGGCGGAGGGAGTGCGACGGGGAGGAGGATGGAGAGGAAGACGGGTGCGAGGGGAGGGGGATGGAGGGGATGGGGAGGGAGGGGGCGAGGGGGCGGGGTGCAGGGGAGGGGGATGGGATGGGGGGGAGGGGTGCGGGGGGGGGCTAGCCGGGGAGAGAGCAGCGGCTGCGGGCCGTGCTGGCGCGGGACCCAGGCCCCTCCTGCGGGCGGCCGGCGCAGGTGCGTGCAGGAGCGGGTGGGCCGCCGTCCGCCCCCAGGGCTGTGGGGGTCGCGGTCGGGGTCGGGGTCGGGGCCCGGGCGGGCAGCAGGGAGGCGGGTTCCCGGGGGGCGGGGCGGGGCGGGGGCCGCGGGGTGGAGGGGATGGGAGGGGCTGGGCGCCGCGGGGGCTGCCGAAGCTGGCCGGGACCCCCAGGGCCGCCGCTAACGAAGTGGATCTTCTCCGTCGTTACTGTTCTTCAAAGGGAAATGCTGCGTACGAGAGAGAAACGGGGAGCCGGAGGGTCGCACCTGCCCGGGGCCGGTGTTGCGGAGCCTCCGGGGCGAGGTACCGTCCCGCCCGCGCCAGCCTCGGGGGCGGTGCACGTGGCGGCTGCGCGGCCCTTTGCGGCCTGGGGCCCGGGCCCGGGGCTGGGCGGTGGGGCGGCCGCCTCGGCCCAGGGTGACCCCGGTCCCGGCTCGAGTCCCGCGTCGGGCTCCCCGCAGGGCCTGCCCCTCCTCCGCCTGGGTCTGCCTCTCTCTGGGTCTCTCAGGAACAAATAGATAAAGTCTTTTAAAAAGAAATTAGTATCCTGGGGGGAAGCCTGCCGTGTACCTTCTCGAGTGCACTTGTGCATGCGACCTCCCTGAGGATGAAGCTAACCTGAACCGGGAGTGCGAGGACCGAATGGCAAGAATCCAGCGGGAGACGATTTTTAAGAAATTGTTCTCTGTTCTCTGGCTCGCCGCCCTGTCCCGCTGCTCACACTGGCTTCGTATCCACCGCCTCTTTCTTGAGTTATCAGAGTACTAACGCTGTTCTAAATTTAGGGACTCTCTACCTAAAAACAACCTCGAAATCAAGGCTATTTGTATTTTGTAAGGACGAATGTGATTCCATTTGTTATCACTGGTTCCGGTAGGTGTGTGTTTGTTTATTCATTTTTTTAAAGATTTTATTTATACTTGAGACAGGCAGAGGCCCAGGCAGAGGGAGAAGCAGGCTCCAGGCAGGGACCCCCACGCAGGACTCGATCCCAGGACCCCGGGGTCACGCCCTGGGCTGAAAGCAGATGCTCCACCGCTGAGCCCCCCAGGCGGCCCTGGTTCCTGTAGTTTAAAACATTTCTTTCTTTTTTTAAAAGATTTTGTTTATTTATTCATGAGAGACACAGAGAGAGGCAGAGACACAGGCAGAGGGAGAAGCAGGCTCCACGCAGGGAGCCGGACGCGGGACTGGATCCTGGGTCTCCAGGGTCACGCCCTGGGCCGAAGGCAGCGCTAAGCCACTGAGCCACTGGGGCTGCCCCTAGTTTAAAACATTTCTTGAGGGATCCCTGGGTGGCGCAGCGGTTTGGCTTCTGCCTTTGGCCCAGGGCGCGATCCTGGAGACCCTGGATCGAATCCCACGTTGGGCTCCCGGTGCATGGAGCCTGCTTCTCCCTCTGCCTGCGTCTCTGCCTCTCTCTCTCTCTCTGTGACTATCATAAATAAAAAAAATAAAAATAAAAATAAATAAATAAAATAAAACATTTCTTGACTTTTTTTTCTGAATAGTTGCAAATCTGTGGAGTAGGTTGATAAGCTACCTTGTATGTTTCCATGAGCACTTTCATGCTTAAGCTAAAGCATGAAAAAAAATTATTACTGTAATACTAAGTCTTTAATAATATACATCATGCGAAATGAGAAATTATTTTAGGAGATTATAGTTACACTCAAATCAATGTGACATGGAACCAATGAAAAAAAACCATGCCATTTTGTAAAATTTATTTATGGGACATACAGTGAAAAATGATTTTTGATTGTAAAAATCGCTGATAATCAAAAAGCAAATACATTTTTTTTAAAATTTTTATTTATTTATGATAGTCACCGAGAGAGAGAGAGAGTGAGGCAGAGACACAGGCAGAGGAAGAAGCAGGCTCCATGCACCGGGAGCCCGATGTGGGATTCGATCCCGGGTCTCCAGGATCACGCCCTGGGCCAAAGGCAGGCGCCAAACAGCTGCGCCACCCAGGGATCCCCAAATACATTTTATATGGAGCAATTAATGGAGTGAGGTTCTGTTAAAATAGAGTTCCATTCAGCAATTTTTAAAAAAAGATTTTATTTATTTATTCATGACACACACAGTGAGGCAGAGACACAGGCAGAGGGAGAAGCAGGCTCCCTGGGGGGAGCCAGATGTGGGACTTGATCTCGGGACCCCAGGGTCCTGCCCTGGGCTAAAGGCAGATGCTCAACCACTGAGCCACCCAGGTCCCCCCATTCAACAATTTTTTAGTTCCATAAACATTTGAGTGCCTACTGTGTTAGGTGCTGGGGATACAGCAGTCAACAATAATGAGTATTTGTATTTTATTTATCATAATAATTCTTGTAATATTTATGGCAAACATGTCTATGTGTTAGGCATTCTGAGTGCTTTACACTTATTTGGCACTCTACAAATTGTTTTCAAAATACGTATTGTATTAAAATTAGAGTAAATGGGGACCTCCTGGGTGGCTAGGTCAGTTGAGTGCCTTCAGCTCAGGTCATGATCTCTGGGTCCTGGGATCAAGCCCTGCACCATGCTCCCGGCTGAACGGGAGCCCACTTCTCTCTCTCCCTTTGCCCCTCCCCATCATCCATATTCTCTCTCTTCCCCTCAGATAAATAAAAAAATCTTTTTAAAAATGAAACTCTGTGGTCTGCTTTACTTGTATCTAGATATTCCCTATATCTTTTTTGCTTATCTTCACATTCACTTGGATGTATTTCATTGTCCCACTATTAACTCTGGGTGAATGATTTTTTAAGAATCTCCTCTGGCAAAAAAATGTCTTCCTTGATGCGGTAGAGGGTCAGGTTGTTCACATTGGTATTTCCTGAAAGAAATGTTAGAGCGCAAAGAAAGAAGTGGCAGCTTTGAGTACAGCAGTATTAACACTTCATTTAGAAATTGCTGTTATGTAGTCTGGATGGACATTTGCAGGCCTATTTGTAGCTCTGCTAACTATCTCATGTGGAGAGCACTAGACCAGAGCCTGAAATAGTGGGTTATTTTTGTGTCTGTGTTATCATTTTCATTTAGTTTGACTTTTTCTTAACAATGCTAAAGATGTAAGAGGGAGAAGAAACTTAAATTCTATCCTAGAGCTTTCCCTATCAGAGTTAATCTAAATCATTCATTGCTTTGGCCTTTGCTGCTTTTCCACCGAGAGATTCCTGGTTTTGCATTTCAATTATGAAGTTATGAGATCAGTATAAAGAAAATTAGGTGAAATCTGGATCTAGTCAGTTTTGTTTCTCGGTGACAGGTAAAAAAAATAAATTTACTTATTTATTACTATTATCTATTTATTTAAAACTATTTACTTAAAAAAAATAAAACTATTTGTTTATTATTTATTTATTTAAAACTAGACTCCATGGCCATGGGCCATCCACGTCATTGCAAATGGCAAGATTTCATCCTTTCTGAGATGATTTCGTCATCTTTCATTATAGTTGAATAATATTCTATTGTATATATACGCCACGTCTTCTTTATCCATTCATCTGTCAATGGACATCTGGCCTCTTTCCATATTTTGGTTATTGTGGACATTGCTGCTATAATCATTGAGGTGCATGTGCCCCTAAATCCTCATTTTTGTTGGGTGCTTTTAAATTTTGCTTTATCTCACAGCAGAGGAAAATTAAAAAGGCATCATGAAAAAGAAATACAGTAATCTGTATCAATTGACCCAGATTTGTGTGCAAAAATACTGAAAATCTGGGGCCTTTAGGTGGCACAGTCAGTTGAGCGTCCAGTTCTTGGTTTTGTTTTGTGTTGTGATCTCAGGGTCATGGGATGGAGCCCAGTGTTGGGCTCCATGCTAGGTGCGGAAGCCTACTTAAAAAAAGAAAAAGATATCTCTAGGAAGAAAAGTAGTTAGGTTGAATATAGTAAATTTTTGTTTCATTTAGAATTTAGTTTGCTGGTTTGGAGATACTTTCTGCTTTACTTTTTATTTTTTTAAGATTTTATGTATTTATTTGAGAGAGAGTGTGCATGAGCAGGAGTGAGGGACAGACAGGGAGAAGCAGACTCTCTACTGGGAGCCTGATGCGGGACTCTGTCCCAGGATCCCGGGATCATGACCCCAGCCAAAGGAAGATGCTTAACTGACTGAGCACACAGGCACTCCTGGGTTCCATTTTTTATCAGACATAAAAGGGTAGCCTAATACTGGGAAATTTTCTGACGGCTTCCCACATACAGGGATATGCCATTTCTAATACCTAAACTGTGCAATGGTAATATCACAGCACTGTGAAATTCTGCAGAACTGCAAGATTATTTTAAAAATGAAGTATAGTCTTATGATCAATGTATTGTATTATATTTTGAATGATAAAAAAATTGTTAACCCTTGAATGATGAGTGTGATACTCTCAGGAAACTAGAATAATACACTAATATATTAAATAACACCTTGCTCCCCAGTTATTCTGGAAAGGAGTTTACTTATTTTGGAATATTTTGAAAATAACATTATCTCAGGAGAAGAGCTTATTGATTTATCAGTAGAACTCTGAAAGCACAGCTAGAAGACACAGTCTAAATCTTTTTGTAGGAAAAACAGTTTTTCTGTCTAAATGAATGATTTATTCAATTGTGAAAAGTTATCTTTTGTACTAAAAGGTCTCCAGCTGACTTCTGCCTTAGTATAACAAAAGTGGATTCTTTTGGGTTATAGATTAGAAGAACAACTTGATACACATGTTGCAATAACATCTTAAATATTTTAAGGACCAACAGTAGAACTGCGCCAAAGAAAAAAGCTGAAGTCTTCAGAAAATAAGGAATCTGCCAAAGAAGAGAAGATCAGTGACACTCCAATTCCTGAAAAAGCCCCGAAACGTAAGTTAATTTGGAGTTTTTGTGCTATTACAAGAATGGCTTTTTGTATCCTAGGTATTCTATATTAATATATTTTTTTTAATTTAAAAATTCATTTGAGAGAGAGACAGAGTACCAGCAGGGGGAGAGGCAGAGGGAGAGGGAGAAGCAGACTCTCCACTGACATGGGCATGTTCCCAGGACCCGGAGATCAGGACCTGAGCTGAAAGCAGACATGTAGCCATCTGAGCCACCCAGGCACCCTTGTTTTATATTAATATTTTAAATGTGTATAACTACTTTGAGATTAATTATATTGTGTTATCAGTCAACTTTCATTGGTTTTGTTGTAGTACAACTCTAAATCTCACAGTTTTACAAAAAACACTTATTTCTGACTAATGTTCCATGTTGTGGCTTCAGGTTGGCTGGTGTAGCTTCATGTGTCATGAAGGAACGCCCCTTACTTGGGATGTTTTCTTGGGCCCGATGAAAAGAGCAGGAGAAGAGGCAGCACTGTCTCTGAAATTTTCTGCTGAACTGGCACTCTGTCACTTGTACTCACATTCTGTTGACCCAAAGTCCTATAATCAATCCAGAGTGAGATGGAGAAGTACACTCTGACTACAGGGAAGCATTGCAAGCCACATGGTAGTGGGCAGAGATGATTAATCCTTTTATAGGAAAGGACAAAATAAGTGGGAATAATAATATAATAGTCTACCACATTCTTTCCTTTTGGTCATAAATATTTACTTTTCTTCCTCAAACAAAATATACTCACTACCTCTCTGACCCCAAGGAAGATACTCAGTCTTACCCAGTCCTGGCAGCAGTCTTGAGGCCCAAGGTCTTCTTATCTCTGTCAGGGCCAGCTGTAATTCATTCTAGTCCAGAGACCAGTGAATTAAAAAGTTAAGTTATGTGCTTTATGTTAGGGGTCCCCAAGACCACTCCCATATTTGATGATTAACTGGAAGGACTTGCAGGTCTCAGAATATTTACAGCTATGATTTATTACAGTGAACAATACAAAACAAAATCAGCAAAGGGAAAAGGCCAGTGGGCTAAAGTCTGTAAGGAAATAGGCATAAGCTTTCCTGATTCTTTTTTTTTTTTTAATATTTTATTTAATCATGAGAGAGAGAGAGGTAAAGACACAGGCGAATGGAGAAGCAGGGAGCCTGATGTGGGACTCAATCCCGGGACTCTAGGATCATGCCCTGGGCCAAGGGCAGGCGCCAACCGCTGAGCCACCCAGGAGTCCCGCTTTCCTGATTCTTTTCCTAATGGAGTCGCACAGGATGCGCTTAACTCTTTCAGCATCAAATTGTAACATTTGTAAAGTTTTGTGTACCAGGGAAACTCAGTAATGACTGCACACAATTGGTTTATTTTTTTTTCCCTTAAGATTTTATTTATTTATTAAGAGAGAGAGAAGAGCATGAGCAAGCACACACAAGCCAGGAGGAGGGGTAGAGGGAGAGGGAGACTCCACGCTGAGCAAGGTGTGTGACGCGGGGCTCAGTCTCAGGATCCTGGGATCATGACCTGAGCTGACAGCCACCCAGGTGCCCCTGCAGTTTTTATTGGCGGCTGGTCATGTCCCCTCTACCTACCACATACCAAAACTAGATTCCCAGAAGGAAAGCAGCAAACATGAACCACATGGTTTGTACATACAGGTCAGGCACAGTAAACTAACTGATGAGAGAATGGTGGGAACCCTCCTGAAATCCAAGTTCCCAGATTCCAACAAAGAGCTTACCTTGCAAGCAGGCTTTTCTCCACAAAGCAGTTGCAGGGCTGCTGTGTTAACTTTTCTGCACAGGCCCCCTCTCCCAGTATACATTGTTGGACAGGGACAGGATAAGCAAAATAAATGCTTCCATTCAGAAAGAGGAAGAGTGAGAGGCATATCAGCCATTGGTCCATAACAGTTTTAAAATCCTACCAGATGGATATGAGGGCTTCTTACTCTGGGGTAGGGATGTTTCTTGATTAAGCCCCAGTTGTTTCCTTGGGAGTAGCTGCCCAGCTCATTGTACTCTGTGGTTCCTGGTTCCACCCTCTGGAGGTCCTTCCTTTTCTATTATCCTACTGAACTATATATGAGCATGGCTTTGTAGAATGTGCCATCCAGATAGTGCAGCGTTCCCTTCTTACAGCCTCCTTCCGCCCACACACACAGTTTTCCCTATTACTAACATTTTGTATTAGGATGGTATTTTTGTTATAGATCATGAACCAATATTAATACACTATTTTTAAATAAGACCCAGACTTTATTTGGATTTGCCTAGCTGCTACCTAATGTTCTTTTTCTATTCCAGGATCCCACTAATGTTCTTTTTCTATTCCAGGATCCCACATTACATTTAGTTGGCATGTCTCCTCAGACTCCTTTTGGGGCTTTCCTTGTTTTCAGTGACCTTGACAGTTCTGAGGAATCCTGGTTAGGTGTATTTAGGATGCTCTTCTATTGGAATATGTTTGCTGTTTTTCTCATTAGACTGGGGTTATAGGTTTTGGGGAGGAAGAATGCAGAGTTAGAATGCCATTTTCCTCACATCATATCAAGGGTACATACTACCTTTTGATTACTTTTTAAAAATAGAAGTGCATAAATATAAATATCATCTACATCTGATTACTTTTAATATGCTTTTTCAGATGTATTATTTCAGCGCTTTGCAAAGATTTTCATTGGCTGTCTTGCAGCAGTTACTAGTGGTATGATGTATGCTCTCTATTTATCAGCATACCATGAACGGAAATTCTGGTTTTCCAACAGGCAGGTAAGAAGAAAGAATTTTGAGCATATGGAAGTTGTTTTAGTATTTAATTTTAATCTAAGTAATGTGTTTTTCAGGGAGCCAAAATACATATTTGTGATAAGTATGACAAGTGCTTTCTTATTTACAGGAATTAGAAAAAATGTTGTAGGAACTATTTTGAGAACACAGTCATAGCATCAACCTTAAAAAATTTAGTACAGTGTATTTCCGGGCTATGTAATAGAAGCTATGAGGATGCTTTCCTTCATGCAACTCCTTTACGTGGGGCTTTTGATGACAGTGAAATGTTACGGAGTTTAGTCACACTTTCAGTAGTTTTGGTTGTTTCTGTTGTTTACATTTCCAAAACAATCTGTAGAAGTTTTGGTAGTAAAATAGTAATTTTTAGATCATGGGATTAGAATGTTTTGGGGGCTTGGAAATTATTAACATGCATGACAGTATTTATTAAGATGTCTCTTCATATTAGTATGTTTAATGTCTGGTTTTAAATCATGTGTATTCCACAGACCCTTAGTCACTCTGGCTACTTATGTAATTCATAATTTAACCTTTGAGTAAATTTGTTCTCTTTTACAATCAGATACATATCTTTCATGCATTGACAAAATCCACAGTGTTACAGGTTGACTCTAAGAGCTTTTTCCTTTTTAGTCCAAACTGTTTGTTTGTTTGTTTGTTTTAAGATCTTATTTATTTTATTCATGAGAGACACAGAGAGAAAGGCAGAGACAGGCAGAGGGAGAAGCAGGCTCCCTGCAGGGAACCCGAGATGGGACTCAATCCCGGGACTTGGGATCACGCCCTGAGCCAAAGGCAGATGCTCAATCAATGAGCCACCCATGTGTTCCTGTTGTTCTTATTTTTGAGCAATAGTCAAGCTGACTGGATGTTTTTAAGCTATCGATTGACCTAATCCTCCCAAAACACCAAAACATTTAGCTGATTAATTACCTTTATTGATCTGACAAAAGCTATAACTATAGCATATCCTATTTCCTTGAAAATGTTATACATATTAACTATTAGGAGTTTTCAATACAGGATGTACAGTAGGATTATCTGATGAGCTTTTAAAAAACAACCTCCCTCTCAGATTTTTACATGGGATGGGGGTGGAGGGGTAATCTAGGATCAGCATTTCAAAAGATGTCTAAGCAAATCTGTTGTGTAGGCAGAATCGAGAACAACCAAGAGTTTGAAAACATCGAAGTCATTTTTATTTTTTTATTTTTTTATTTTTTTATTTTTTTTTAAATTTTTATTTATTTATGATAGTCACAGAGAGAGAGAGAGAGAGAGAGAGAGAGAGAGGCAGAGACACAGGCAGAGGGAGAAGCAGGCTCCATGCACCAGGAGCCCGACGTGGGATTCGATCCCGGGTCTCCAGGATCGCGCCCTGGGCCAAAGGCAGGCGCCAAACCGCTGCGCCACCCAGGGTTCCCTCAAAGTCATTTTTAAAACACTGTGTATGAGTCAGGAACATTGACTTTACCTGGGAACTTTCTCAGAATTGCAGATTCTCAGGCCCCACTTTAGAAGCAGAATCTAATCAGAGATCTTTTAATAAGATCTCTAGGACTTTCATAAGGACATTAAATTTGAGAAGCATTGATTAACAATTTACATATTTGAAATCTTAGAAAGAAATCTGTTTCCATTCATAAAGAATCATTTAAAGGAAATTTATCAGATTTTTTTGTTAAGGAAATTTATTTAGATTAATAAGCTCTGAAGGAGGAAAAAAAATTCAACAATCAAGTAGATCTGGGAAAGATTTCCTCTTGGAGATTGACAATATATAAGGTATACTGAAACTCCGAAAAGTCTTGCAATAAAGAAACCCATTAATTTTTTTTTTCTTTTTTTTTTTTTAAGATTTTATTTATTTATTCGTGAGAGACACACAGAGAGGGAGACAGGCAGAGACACAGGCAGAGGGAGAAGCAGGCTCCCTGCAGGAAGCCTGTTGTGGGACTTGATCCCAGGACTCCAGGGTCACGCCCTGAGCCGAAGGCAGGCGCCTAACCACTGAGCTACCCAGGCGTCCCCATTCATTTTCTTTAATGCTGCCTTTGCACAACTTATTTAACCATAGAACTCTTTAGGTAACACCTATTTATATCTTAGGAAATTCTGTTTATCAAACTTAGGAATAAATGCTCTGATATCTTTTGTTTTATATTAATTGATAAATATGCATGAAAATAAAGGAGTTTTGTTTTCAAAGACTATAGATTTATGAAAGCATGGTTTGTCATACAATGCACAAAACTTTTCAGTTCTGTATAGCCCAATATTTTATGATAATATTTTTAAAGATTTATTTATTTATTTATTTTGATAGAGACTATGTGTGTGTGCGCGCACACGTATACACTTGTGGCGGAGGGGCTGAGGGAGAGAATCTCAAGCTGACTCCTCACTCAGCATGGAGCCCAGTGCAGGGCTCAGTCTCACCACCCTGAGATCATGATTTGAGCTGAAATCAAGAGTCGATTACCTGACTAAGCAATGCAGACACCCGTATAGCCCAGTTTTAGGAACTTAAGATTTACTTATATTTCTGGAAGTTCTTTTGAAAAACACTGATTACATATTTGCTACTCTTGAAAAGAGTTAAGGGTTTACAGTTCTGGATATATAGGGAAATAGAAAAAGCAATAGGAAATACTAATTTCTCCTTAAACTTCTCTTTTTATTATAGACTTTAATACCTCAACCATTATTTTTTATTACTTATCTTACTATTCTTGCTGTCCTAAGGGCATTTTTTCTGGTTTTCCTTCTAGATTTTCCTTATACATAATAGGGAAATGACTTATGAGCTGCAATCCATTTTACTTTATTTTTATTTTATTTTATTTATTTTATTTTTATTTTTATTTTTATTTTTATTTTATTTTATTATTTTTTTTATGAGAGACATAGGGAGGCAGAGACACAGGCACGGGGAGAAGCAGGCTCCATCCAGGGAGCCTGATGCGGGACTCGATCCCAGGATCCCAGGGTCATGCCCTGAGTTGAACGCATTCACTCAACCACTGAGCCACCCAGGTGTCCCTAGAATCCATTTTAAACCCTTATGGTTTTTTTCATTTTAAGATTTATTTATTTGAGAAAGAAACATGTAAGCAGGAGGAGGGGCAGAGGGGGAGAGAGAGAGAGAGAGAGAGAGAGAGAACAATAGGATTTCAAGCTGACTCTGCTGAGCACGGAGCCCTATGCAGGGCTCAGTCTCATGACCCTGAGATCATGACCCAAGCCAAAATTGAGGTGGATGCTAACTGACTGAGCCACCCAGATGCCCCAAACCTTAGGTGTTTCATTAAAATGACTGCCAGATTATTGAAAATTTAACCTCTGTAATGTGGCCACTAATGACCAAAGGAAAATTCAAACATTTCTTTGAATAAAGGATAAATAAATAGCATTAATTTAGAAGAGGAGAGAGAAAGATTGCATTTGAAATTTAGGATACTGGTATTTAAATAATCATTTCATTTTCTTGTAGGAACTTGAACGAGAAATCACATTTCAAGGTGACAGTGCCATTTATTACTCTTATTATAAAGATATGTTAAAAGCACCCTCATTTGAAAGAGGTATGATAACCACATTTGTATTTTTTTCTTAATTAAACTCTACCCCCAACTTGGGGCTCAAACTCAGGACCCTGAGATCAAGAGTCATATGTTCTACCGACTGAGCCAGCTAGGTACCTCCCATGTTTGTATTTTTAATAACAACGTTTTTCTAAAATACATTGTCCTATATGGGAGCCCTTGAATGTGGAGATTTGTCTTAGAATATAAGCATTATTCTTTCTTATACTTAATAAAAACATTGGAAAAATGCACAGTGTGTTATGTTTTGAGATTTTTCTTAGTAATAATTTAAAATATTTAATGAGCTCTGAATGATATATTTAATATTGTAAAAGCAGAATAATCTAGAGAAAAATTTTTCTGTCTCTAGGTGTTTATGAATTGACACACAATAACAAAACTGTATCTCTGAAGACAATAAATGCAGTGCAGCAAATGTCTCTATATCCAGAACTTATCGCCAGTGTTTTATATCAAGCAACTGGTAGCAATGTATGTTTCTTTTGACTTTAATATTTATTTTTTACATATTTACAAATAACTAAAATTATTCAATGTTGTCCTATTATCTCCTCTCTTTTTTTCTAATTAGGAGATTATTGAGCCAGTATATTTCTATATTGGCATTGTTTTTGGATTGCAAGGAATATATGTTACTGCTTTATTTGTTACAAGTTGGCTTATGAGTGGAACATGGCTAGCAGGGATGCTTACTGTTGCGTGGTTCATTATTAACAGGTAAGAAATGTTTAAGTGAAGTTTTACAGTTTTTTTTTTTTTTAAAGATTTTATTTATTTATTTATTCATGAGAGACAGAAACACAGGGAGAGGGAGAAGCAGGCTCCATGCAAGGAGCCCGATGTGGGACTCGATCCCGGGTCTCCAGGATCATGCGCTGAGCTGAAGGCGGTGCTAAGCCACTGAGCCACCAGGCCTGCCCAGTTTTACAGTTTTCTTATGGCTGTGGTATTTGGTTCTAAAAATGCCACCCCCCCAAAAAAAAAATAAAATAAAAATGCCACCTCCCAAGTATTCCACACCCTAATCCCCACCTGTGAATATGATGAGGAATCATTCCTGTGATTGTTTAGTTAAATGGCACAATTGACCTTCAGGTAGGAAGATTACCTGGTGGACCTGATCTAATCAACCAGATGAGTCATTAAAGGTAGAGCTCTTTCTCCGCCTGGTGCAGAAGGGGAGGTCAGAGATATTTGAAGCAGGAGATGGATTGCTGCTCTGTTGCTGGTGTGAAGTGAGGAGGAAATGAATTTTGCCAGTAAGCCTGTATGAGAGGACCGCAAGCCCGGGATGAGAACGGCAGGCCTGGCTGATGTTTTGCTTTTAGCTTAGGGAGGCCCTGAGCAGAGTATTCAGACATACTGGGGTAGGTTTGTAAGCTAATAAATGTATGTTGTTTTAAGCCTATACATTTGTGGTCCTTTGTCATGCGACAACTGAAGGAGAGCCCATCTACCTCATATCTCTTTTTTGTCAGACATAGTAACATTGGCATACATGGATATGCCTTTTCTTTACTCTTTTATTTAATTTAAAATTTTTTAAAGATTTATTTATTTATTTACTTATGATGGTGGGGGGGCTGAGACACAGGAGGAGGGAGAAGCAGGCTCCATGCCGGGAGCCCAATGTGGGATTTGGTCCCGGGACCAGGATCGCGCTCGGGGCCAAAGGCAGGTGCCAAACCGCTGAGCCACCCAGGGATCCCCTACTCTTTTATTTAAAACTGATGACACAATTTCATGAAAAGAAGGAAGAGGCATCAGATACATTACTATCACCACAGATAAGGATTCTGTAATGATCTATCACAGAGTACTTGGAATTAATAAGCTCATCACTTTTGGTAACCAGAGCAGCCTCCGTTCTTTAATTGTGAGTAAAAAAGAGAGTAGGCAATGAGCGCTTCTTTGAAATGGAAGGCTGGTATGAGAGAGAAATATTTTCTTGGCATTGGTCATTGTCAAAAGTTTATTTTTGAAGGATGAATATTCTTTCATTCCTTAACACTTTTCTCCCCTAAAACTTACCATTACCAAATTTTTTTAAACGAAACATTTCTTCTGTTATAACATTGACCTTTGGGGATCCCTGGGTGGCTCAGTGGTTTGGCGCCTGCCTTCGGCCCAGGGCGTGATCCTGGAGTCCTGGGATCAAGTCCCACGTCGGGTTCCCTGCATGGAGCCTGCTTCTCCCTCTGCCTGTGTCTCTGCCTCTGTCTCTCTGTCTCTCTCATGAATAAATAAATAAAATCTTTAAAAGAAAAAAAAAAAAAACATTGACCTTTGGCAATTGCCAAATAAAAAATATGATACTTTCAAGTTACTGAGACTCAGCATTAAGGTCTGTGTCTCTTCCTGGGATTTGTCTACACTTAGTCACATGGTGCCAATCATTTGATAAAAGGATTTTTAAAAAATCTTTTTTAGGGGCTCCTGGGTGGCTGAGTCGGTTAAGTCTCTGACTCTTGATTTCAGCTCAAGTCATGATCTCAGGGTCAAAAGATTGAATCCTGCTTTGGCCTCCATTCTTGGTGTGGAGCCTGCCTATGATTCTCTCTCCTCCCCTCTCCCCACTCTGGTCGGATACTCTATTGCACACTCACTCTCTCAAAAAAAAAAAAATCTTATAAGTTCTCAAGTACAGCTGTTCAGCTTTATGGATAAAGCATATCTATTCTTATTCTTTTAAAAAATTTATTTTGGGAAGGCACCTGGGTGGCTCAGTGGTTGAGCATCTGCCTTCAGCTCAAGTCGTGATCCTGAATCCAGTCCCACATCAGGCTCCCCACGGGGAGCCTGCTTCTCCCTCTGCCTGTGTCTCTGCCTCACTCTGTGTCTCTCATGAATAAATAAAATCTTTTAAAAAATTATTATTATTATTTAAAAAGTTTTAAAGATTTATCTATTTGAGAGGGGGAGAGAGAGAGCATGAGTGGGGGCAGGAGGAACAGATGGAAAGGGAGAAGCAAATTACTGGCTGAGCAGGGAGTCTGACACGACTGGGGCTTGATTCTATGATCCTGGGATCATGACCCAAGCTAAGACAGAGGCTTAACGGACTGAGCCACCCAGGCACCCCTGGTTTTAAGCTCTCTCTTTTTTTTTTTTTTTTTAAAGATTTTTTTATTTATTTACTCATGAGAGACACAGAGAGAGAGGCAGAGACACAGGCAGAGGGAGAAACACGCTCCATGCAGGGAGCCCGATGTGGTACTCGATCCCGGGTCCCCAGGATCACACCCTGAGCCAAAGGCAGATGCCCAACCACTGAGCCACCCAGGCGTCCCTTAAGCTCTCTTTTTAAAGCATATTTCTCTACTTTGGGCTTTTCATTGATTCATTAGGGATAGGTCCATTACTATCATTTTTGTTGTTCAAATTGTCACAACTTTGATTAATACAAGTCCTTTCAGGCTGACTGTTGAGTTCTTTTAACACATCTTCATTAATCTTTGAAAGTTTTCTTATTTTCTGGCTCAACAAGATGAGTGGGCTCACCTTATACATTCCCTGCAAGAGATTTGGAATTAGCCACTAATTAGTTCCTTAGAGAATTGATATGGATGCCAGGGGGATAAGATGATTTCTTGTTTAAGTTCCCGTGTACTTTTCTAAAACTCTATTAGGATTCATTGAGTGAATCCTACTGGCTACTACAGATTTAGTAGCCCACTCAAAGTATTTCAGAATTCATAGACTAGAAAGTTTTGCTTTTTTAGAATGAAATATATTTAGTACAAAACTAGCACTGTTTACAATAATGAAAGGATTACTTTCTTAATTATGTGATGTATTATTGCTGCATACCAAGTCACCCTAAAATTTAACAGTTTAAAACAATAAACATTATGTCATAGCTCTGATGGTCAGGAATCCGCAGTGGCCTAACTGGGTCATTCTGGTTCAGCGCCTGTTATTGAGGGTGCAGTCAAGCGTTGCTTAGGGCTGTAATCATCTGAAGACTTGACTCGCCTCAACCACCTACTGCAATCTCATTCATGTGACTTTTACAAGAAGCCTCATCACTGTTTGTCATCACATGAGCCTAGCCATAGAGCTGCACACAACTTGGCTGCTGGCTTTCTCTACAGTGAGTGATCCAAGGGAGTGTGGAGTGAGTGTGCTATAGTGGAGGCCAGATCGATCGATCGATCTATCTATCTATCTATCTATCTATCTATCTATCTATCTATCTATCTTTAAGATTTTATTTAAGAGAGAGGAGGAGCAGGGAGAGGGCAGAGGGAGAGGAAAAAGCAGACTCCTCACTGACTAGGGAGCCAGATGTGAGGCTTGATCCCAGAATTCCGGGATCCCAGCCTGAGTCTAAGGCAGACGCCCAAACGACCAAGCCACCCCAGTGCCTGAAGCCAGATCTCTTTTATAACCTAATACGAGAAACGGTATGACGTTATTCTGCTATATTCTCTTGATCCTGCAGACTAACTCTGGTATGTTGTAGGAAGTAACTACATAGTGTCAATACCTTCCAGACCATCTTGGAGACTGGCTACTATAGGCATTGAACTTTGTTTTTTTAAGTGGGCTTCATGCCCTCCACATGGGGCTCGAACTCAGGACCCTGAGATCAGGACTCACATGCTTGCTTGGGACTTCGGTTATAAAAAGAATTATAGGGATCCCTGGGTGGCGCAGTGGTTTGGCGCCTGCCTTTGGCCCAGGGCGCGATCCTGGAGACCCGGGATCGAATCCCACGTCGGGCTCCCGGTGCATGGAGCCTGCTTCTCCCTCTGCCTATGTCTCTGCCTCTCTCTCTCTCTCTCTCTCTCTCTGTGACTATCATAAAATAATAAAATAAATAAAAATGATTTAAAAAAATAAATAAAAAGAATTATATGTATTTTATATGGCAAAAAAAGAAAAAAGTTGATTACCTTGTTCCAAGTATGGGGGTAATTTTTTTAAAAGTGGAAGAGGAGTGAATCATAATAGTGGTAGGGGAGGTTAAGGGTTTCCTGGGAAGTTCAGTGGTTGAGCATCTGCCTTGGGCTCATGGTGTGATCCTGGGGTCCTGGGATAGAGTTCCCCCATCGGGCTCCCCACAGGGAGCCTGCTTCTCTCGCTGCCTCTGTCTCTGCCTCTCTGTGTGTGTCTCTCATGAAGAGAGATTTTTTAAAGATTTTTTTAAAGATTTTATTTATTCACGAGAGACACAGGGAGAGAGAGAGAGGCAGAGATACAGGCATAGGGAGAAGCAGGCTCCATACAGGGAGCACAATGTGGGACTCATCCCGGGTCTCCAGGATCACACCCCAAGCTGAAGGTGGCGCTAAACCGCTGAGCCACCGGAGCTGCCCAATAAATAAAACCTTTTAAAAAATAGAAGTTACATTTAAGAATGACTATAAAACTGAATCATAATTGTAGAGAAATATTTTGTTTTCCTGTTAGCTATTTCTAATTTTTAAATAAGATCAATATTTAATAGAATTGCATTTTAGTTACTCATTTTAAAAATAAATAAATTATCTCATTATTTAAAAAAAAAAAAAAAGTCTAGGATCCCTGGGTGGCTCAGCGGTTTAGTGCTGCCTTCGGCCCAGGGCATGATTCTGGAGATCCAGGATCGAGTCCCACGTCAGGCTTCCTGCATGGAGCCTGCCTCTCCCTCTGCCTGTGTCTCTGCCCACCCCAAACCCCCATGTGTCTTTCATGAATAAATAGATAAAATCTTAAAAAAAAAAAAAGTTAGTCTTTGGCCCCCAAAAAGTAATTGTACATTGATAATAATAAAGAGGTAAAATGCACATGTCCTAAAGGTACAGCTAACAGAAAATTTAATGGTGACACACCGTCCTGGTTCTGTTATGAACCTGGAATACTCATGAAGGTATAAGCTTTTTCCATTTTAGGTGATAGTTTTTCCCAGGAATTCCAGTTTATTGCAAGGCAGTAATCCAGAAAAGAAAGACAATAATACAAAAAAATTAGAAAACCATTTAAATATAAGAGAACAGTTAGGTAAATTGTACTACATCAGTGGAAGGCAATACGCTGCCATTAGAAGTTGTACTGATACTGTGTGTTTTTCAACTTTCACACGTTATACATTGATATGCCAACTGTTTTATGTTATCCAGCTCAGTGTTACTTAAACTTCAGCTCTTTATATTTAAAACTTAATTCTCATGGGTTCTATGTGTTGACTTAAATATTTTGAATTATACTGCTGTGTTTACGTATAAAATAAAACTAAGTTATGCTCTGAATGCTTAAAAGCACTTAGGCTACTATAAAACAAACCAATTTACTAATGAAATAATCAAGGGACACCTGGGTGGCTCAGCAGTTTAGTGCCTGCCGTCAGCCTGGGATGTGATCCTGGGGTCCTAGGATAGAATCCCATGTCAGGATCCCTGCATGGAGCCTGCTTTTCCCTCTGCCTATGTCTCTGCCTCTCTCTCTCTCTGTGTCTCTCATGAATAAATAAAATCTTTAGAAAAAAAAAGAACCAACAAAATAGTTACTGAAAAGATGAATTTAATGTGAAAAATGATATTTTGCTAAAACCAGATTTCTATTATTAGCGTAAATAAGGTACCGTGCCAGCAGGTGTCCCTCAGCAGGTTCTTCTGAGTGTGGCAAACCCACACAGGTGGCTACTGTGAGATGATTCACTTTTCATCATGTTGCTTTCTTCAGTCCACTGTGAAATCTTTTTTTTTTATTACAGTGATCAGGATATCATTTTGTTTTTATTTGGCAGTACATCATTTGGTCTTATAATTATCTCTATTTTTTCCGATTAACTCAAGCCGATTGAAGTAGTCCTATGTTGCCAATTAGATTGTTTCTTTTTTTTTTAATTTATTTATTTAAGAGAGAGAAAGAGAGAGCACATGCAGGGAGAGGGGTAGAGGGAGACGGAGAAGCAGACTTCCTGCAAACATGGAGTCTGACCCCAGGACCATGAACTGAGCCAAAGGCAGATGCTTAACTAACTGAGCCACCCAGGTGTCCACCAACTAGATTTTTTTTTTAAGATTTTATTTATTCATGATAGAGAGGCAGAGACACAGGCAGAGGGAGAAGCAGGCTCCACGCAAGGAGCCCAATGCGGGACTCAATCCCGGGACTCTGGGATCATGCCCTGGGCCAAAGGCAGGTACTCAACCGCTGAGCCACCTGGGCTTCCCACCAACTAGATTGGAAGTGAGCACTGAAATCTTTGGCAATAGTGGATTACAAGATGGTCACCTAGATGATCCCAGTTATGCTTATACTATGATGTGTCTAAAATGAAAACTCTGGGGGTTCCTTGCTGGCTCGGTTGGTAGAGGCTGTGGCTCTTGATCCTTGAGATCATGAGTTCAGGCCCCACATTGGGTGTAGAGATTACTTTGAAAAAAAAAAAGGAAAACTCAAAATCAAACTCAGAGCTTGCTAATCTTTGTGAATATATCTATGAGCCTATGAACCCTAGGTGATTTAAATAGTTATTTTGAACTGCTCGGGGCAGCCCAGGTGGCTCAGTGGTTTAGCACCGCCTTCAGCCTGGGGTGTGATCCTGGAGATCCGAGATCGAGTCCCACGTCAGGCTCCCTGCATGGAGCCTGCTTCTCTCTCTGTCTCTCATGAATGAAAAAGTAAATAAAATCTTTAAAAAAAAATGAACTGCTGGTTTGTGTTGCTGATAGACTCTGCCACTGGGAAGAAAAAATAGGTCTCATTTGATTTTGTCACTTCCTACTGTTAGCCTTCTGTTCTTCACAACCACCAAGCATGGTGAAGGCAAGCAAGAGTAGCTCAGGTGTTCAAGAAGGTAACAATGGGGTGGCCTGTCCAGGTGAAGAGAATAACTGGCAGAGATCTTACTCAGTTTGTGTTGCAATGACTTCCTTCTTCAGTGCATTTTTTTGTTTTATTAAAGATTTTATTTATTCATGAGAGACACACACAGAGACAGAGAGACAGAGAGAGAGAGGCAGAGACACAGGCAGAGGGAGAAGCAGGCTCCATGCAGGGAGCCTGACGTGGGACTCGATCCTGGGTCTTCAGGATCGCGCCCTGGGCCCAAGGCAGGCGCTAAAACCGCTGAGCCACCAGGCTGCCCTGCAGTGCAGTTTTAAAGATTCATTGCCCTAATCTGTGACTTGGGCAAGGATAGTGAGTGAACCTTCAGAAAGGTGAGTGCTGGGTCCAGCTTCCGATTCTGGGCTGATGGAGTAGCTGGTAGAGTCCTGAATGGAGTACAGATATCTTCTCCTTCCTCCCCCATTTCCTGCCTTATGACCCATGACTTTCTCATTTGTCTTTAGAGAGTTAACTTTTATAATTTTTCAGGGATAATATTACATGAAAATAGCTGGTCTTTAGAATATATGATGTTCAATTAATGGTATTGGAACAATCATCTGGAAAAGAAATCTTATTGCACAGATACTAAAATTCCAAATGGATTAGTATTAAAAGTAAATAGTGAAACAAATGATTACTATACAGAAACATTGGTTCAAGTTTGTTGTTTTTGGTGCAAAAGGCATTTTTTATTAAAGCAGGGTACTTGACCTATGGGCAGAAATAGCTGTCAACATTGGTTCATGTTTAAAAAAATCTTTGTAAAAGATAATATCAAACAATATAAGTATATAACAATAGAAATTGGTTAATTATGATAAATCTATATAATGATGTGTCATGACCATTAAATATTCTTGAAGTGTATTGATACATATGTTATGAAAAAATGCTCATAATATATCGTTAGGTGAAAAGTACTTCATTATGGTATTATATATATATAAGAACAAGATCTAATATTTACTAGGTTGTAGACCTACACACTGCAAAGTTCTTTACAGCTTTTATTTGATATTCATGTACAATCCTTTTTCATATATATGTATTCAAACATATATACATTCTTGGAAGATAAGTTTTCTTGTAATACTTTTTAAGTTTTAATTGAGGTATGACTGACATACAATTTACATATTTAAAATGCACAATTTGATCAATTCAGGCGTTTAGATAAAACTCATGAAACCATCAACAAAATCAATGTAATAAACATATCTATCACCCCTAAAAGTTTCTTTGCGCCCTCCTGGTAATGCTTCCTTCTTTCCTCTTCTTACCCCATACCTCTACCAACTATTGCACTGTACCCAGAAAATCAGTGATCTACTTTCTGTCATTATAAATTAGTTTGCATTTGCTGATATTTTATATAATGGAATCATACAGCACATACTTTTTGTTTTGTTTTTCTTTTTCACTCAGCATAATTATTTGAGGTTCTTGTATGTTGGGCATATCAATAGTTCATTCCGTTTCATTGCTAAGTAGTATCCTATACCATAATTAGATTGAACTAAGTTACATGTAAATATATTAATCACCATTATTTAGAAGAGTTATACAGCAATTTTCATAATTTTTTTTAAAAGATTCTATTCACTTATTCATGAGGGACACAGTGAGAGAGGCAGAGACACAGGCAGAGGGAGAAGCAGGCTCCCCACAGGGAGCCCAATGTGGGACTCAATCCCAGGACTCTAGGATCATAACCTGAGCCAAAGGCAGACAGTCAACTACTTGAGCCACCCAGGTGCCCAATTTTCATAAAATTTTTAAAGCAGCAGCATCTTTGTTTCTGCATGGAAAAAAGTCATGGAGTGTATGTATGAGTTTCAAATTTAACGATTGTTGGAAAGATACTCTTCTTGAGAATATGTGTAGGAGACAAGTTTCTGTCTGTGCAAATTGAGAAATTTAGGAAGAACCTGGAAAGACATTCTGTATTTGTGATTGTGGAAATTTTTTAAGGTTTCTGGATATATCACATGAAGGACTACAGTAATGGTAATTCCAGGTAACCTGCGGATATATTTTTAAAGATTTTGTTTTATTTTATTTTATTTTTTTAATTTTTTTTATTTATTTATGATAGTCACACAGAGAGAGGAAGAGGCAGAGACACAGGCAGAGGGAGAAGCAGGCTCCATGCACCGGGAGCCCGACGTGGGATTCGATCCCGGGTCTCCAGGATCGCGCCCTGGGCCAAAGGCAGGCGCCAAACCACTGCGCCACCCAGGGATCCCCAAAGATTTTATTTATTTATTCATGAAAGACACAGAGAGAGAGGCAGAGACACAGGAAGAGGGAGAAGCAGGCTCCATGTAGGGAGCCCGATGCAGGACTTGATCCCAGGACCCTGGGATCACACCCCTGAGCTGAAGGCAGGTGCTAAACCACTGAGCCACCCAGGCATCCCTAATCTGCTGATTGAAAAGATTATTAAACTAGATATTAGAACATAGGCATTTATTTTTTTTTTTTTTTTTTTTTGTTTAATTTTTATTTATTTATGATAGTCACAGAGAGAGAGGCAGAGACATAGGCAGAGGGAGAAGCAGGCTCCATGCACCGGGAGCCTGATGTGGGATTCGATCCCGGGTCTCCAGGATCGCGCCCTGGGCCAAAGGCAGGCGCCAAACCGCTGCGCCACCCAGGGATCCCAGAACATAGGCATTTAATCCCAGTTGCTCTATGACCTTGTTTAAGTCACATCACCTCTCTGAGCTTCATATTTTTTAAGGGAGGATAAGAACCCTGGGTCTGTCAGCCCTGCTAACTATCTAATGCAGATTGTCCTCTAGAGAAGGGTAGCCATCTCTTTAAGGGAAGTGAGAATGGGACCTGAATCCCATGTCCTCTGCAACAAGCTGTGTCCTTTAATATGAGGTGTCTTCTGCTCAGAGTAGGCGTACCTTTTTCAAGTTTTCACAGAGGCCCGTCTATTCACCAAGGAGTATGTAGCAGCACTAAGCCTTCCTGGAAGGGAGGTAAGGGGAGCTGGATGAGATGCTTAATTGGCTCCAAGGTGCTGTATAGACAGTAGTGGTTCCATCTATGCCTACCTCACAGGATTGGTAGAGAAAACAATGAGATGTATGTGTAAGTGCTTTGAAAAGTATAGTGTTACACAAATGTAAAGTCTTGCTATTTTGCTGTTCATTTGTGGTTTACTTTAGGGTAGATACAACAAGAATTGAATACTCCATTCCTTTAAGAGAAAACTGGGCACTACCGTATTTCGCATGCCAAATTGCTGCACTTACAGGCTATTTAAAAAGCAACTTAAATACTTATGGAGAGGTAAGATACAAATTTAATTGTCACAGTTAATATTGATATATTGCAAATGTGGTGTAAAGTTTTAAACTTAATCATATTAACAGTTATATTCAGTGAAGCCTAATTACTACATAATAAAAGATGTATTTAGGTAGTCTGTTATATAACACTGTTAGTCTAGTCTGATAGATGGTAAATTATTTTTAGGAGAAAGGAGATGTTGTGATATTTCAGTGCAGGCACTTGGTAAATATTTAAGAACATATTATTATTTTAAAAAAACATATTATTTTGATAATCTCTCATTTTACCATTTCTTTCCTGTACTAGCTTTTAGTCATTGCAAGTTAAGGAAATACTAGTGAAGCTACAGAGTGACTACAAATGACAGCAGTGTTAACTTTCATGGTAGCACTGCATATTTTCTGTTTTCTGGCAACCACTGCTCTGTTCTCTATCACTGTGATTTTGTAATTTTGAAAGGTTATACAAGTGGAATTATATAGTATGTTATCCTTTATGACGGACTTGTCATTTAGCCTAATACCCTTGACATCCATCTAAGTCGTTGCCTTGTATCAATAGTTTGCTCATTTCATTGCTGAGTAGTATTACAGCAATATGTATATTTTAATTACATATTTAGATCTTATAGTACCAGTCACATCAGGATTATCGAAGCTCAGATCTTTTGTGCAAATATCTGAAGCCATCTAGAGACATCTGTGGTTGATTACTGAAATGCATTTAATGTGTCAAGTAATATGTATAAAATAGTTCACAGTAAAGGCATAGTTGAACATGAAATGTGCAAGGTAAGGGGGTAGATAAGAGTGCACAGAATTTTGAAAATGTTCAGAGAAAGGAGAAACATAGCTAATTGCCCAGATTATGTTTAATATATATTTCTATCTCATTTCACTGCATGTTCTTTAGAGTAGTTTGAGAATAAACCCTTGGAATTAGCAATTTGCTTCATTATATTATAGCTTTTTCCTAGTATCCTTGAAGTAATATCCACGTGTCCAGTAGATTAAATAGGCTGGATCTAGATCTGAGCCTTCATTGATTTCTGGAACTGGTTTCTCTGGGGATGATGGTTTCAGGCCTTATTATTACAGTTCTGGTTGTTCCACGTTAGAAGTTGCCGGAACACTTTTTCTTATAGCTGTGGTGATCAGAAGAGCAGAAGCTTCTATGTTCTATCAGTGCTGAGCTCTTCTGAGCCTTGCAGCTGGTATTCTTCTCTTACATTCTCTTATTCAGGGTGCTGGAAAATCCCTGTATCTGCTGATGGCCTGAGTGAGGTGTTTCTGACTTTGAAATTTATCATTCAGTATAGTCAGCGTAGTCTGAAAAATTAAGTTTTAGAGAGCACACTTGTTATCTTAGGTTTCTTGACTAGACCCTTATTGCACTTCTCCTTTGCTGTTATCAGAGTAAAGTCATTTGAAATCATGGCTGGTGGAGAAATTGGGAACAAAAATGTACTCCCTGGAGGAAGTAGAGGTTGTTCGAAATATGCTTAAGAGCAGTGGATTTGTCAGATTTGGCCTCTTGCTAAGGGATCACTTGAGAGCTGACATTTGGAAGGACAGAAATGATTTTAGCCAGGTATTTTTCAGGCAAGGGCAAAAATCCTTGTGTTTAGTACCCTAGCAAGGAAAAGAGAGTTTTATATGGTTGACAGTATACGCACTGGGGAAAGATAAGGGCACACTTTTGCTGAGAAGCAATAAAAAAAGCAATGGACTTTTTTCCATCGACTCCGTAATAGGCTGAGACATAAACAGACTATTTAGATGGAAATTCTTAGAGAAATATGGAGCAACACAGAAATGAAAATATTTTCTAGGGTGAATGGAGTTACTTTCACAATAACAAAAGCCAGTCAGCCAAGTCTAGCAAAAGCTACCATTTTCTTATATTTATTACTTCACCTGAGATGAAAGGAAACTGTACTAAATTTTTTCCCTTTGTCATCCTGAAATTCTCAATATGATGTCAAACTTTGAAGGACAAGTGGTTGATTTCTGTCTGTGTGCTTTATTTAAGATCTTACTGTTTATGTAAGGATTTCATAATTATTTGACTTAAAAACAAAGTTTCTAGAATTATATAGCTTAAAGAAGAACCAGTAACAGAGCTGTAACTTTGAGGTAACAACCTCCTAGATTCTTATATTAATAAAGCTACTGATACTTAGTTTCTTTCTATTGTTTTCCCTAGAGGTTTTGCTACTTGTTGATGAGTGCTTCAACTTACACGTTTATGATGATGTGGGAGTACAGCCACTATCTCTTATTTCTTCAAGCAATATCTCTGTTCTTGCTAGATAGTTTTTCACTGGAGCAGAGCGACAAGGTATTTTGAATTTTGAAATTGTTATTTTTAAATTCAGAGAAGAAATGCCCTTTCAGTGTTGTATCTTAAGATCATTTAGCTTTTAAGCTTTATTTTGAAATGTTTTAATAGGCTTTGACTTCTATTTCTACTCAAAAGATTGCTAAACTCATTCACCCAGCCCTTTTATTTATTTATTTTTTTTCCCAGCCCTTTTAGAAGCACTTTGAAATTCCTTTTAAAGATCTACTTAAAACATAGGGGATCTCTGGGTGGCTCAGCGGTTTGGCGCCTGCCTTCGGCACAGGGCGCAATCCTGGAGTCCCGGGGATCAAGTCCCACGTCAGGCTCCCTGCATGGAGCCTGCTTCTCCCTCTGCCTGTGTCTCTGCCTCTCTCTCTCTCTCTCTCTCTCTCTCTCTTTCTGTGTCTATCATGAATAAATAAATAAATAAATCTTTAAAAAAAAAGATCTACTTAAAAAAATAAATAAATAAAGATCTGCTTAGCCAGAGTCATCTGTGCTTCTCCGTTTCTAGCCATTGCTCCTTCCCTATTTTTTTTTTTTAATATTTTATTTGTTTATTCATGAGAGACACACAGAAAGAGGCAGAGACACAGGCAGAGGGAGAAGCAGGCTCCATGCAGGGAGACCGATGTGGGACTCGATCCCAGGACCCCGGGATCATGCTCTGGGCTGAAGGCAGGCACTAAACTGCTGAGCCAACCCAGGCGTCCCCCTTTCTATTTCTTTAAAAAAGAAAAGTGAAATACTCAACATGCACAGAAGAGTATATTATTATATATATATATATTCTATAGGATAAAATATGAGTATTTGACCATCCAGGCCAAGAAATGGAACATTGGAATACCCAGAAGTCCCTCTGATATGCTTTTGAGATTCATCCATGATGATGTACAGAGCTATATTTTATTCATTTTTATTTATTTATACATTTTGTTAATGGACATTTCATTTTTTCCATTTTATTGTCCATATGACAAGTGCTGCTGTAAACATCTTTACTGGCACATAACTGCAAGATTTCTCTAGAGTATATACCTCATAGTGGAATTACAAGTCAAAGGTTATGTGCATATTTACCCTAAGTACCAAGACTTTGTCCAGAATGGTTACAGCAGTTTATATACCTGCTAGCAGTAGTTAAAGATTCCCATCCAGCATTGGTTCCTTTCTTTATCTTTTTCTTTTTTGCCCCTCTTTTATCTTTCTTTTGCTTATAAACATTTATTAAGTATTTGATATATTGCCCAAGCCAAAAATTTGGGAATCTTCTTGCTCTTTCTCTTCTTAATCCTGTGTATTTAGATGCTCCAGAATCCTGATGAATACAAACATTTAGGTTCATTGAGTAGAGAGAATTTAACATAAAGAATCATTTATCAAATATAATGCCCTTATCTTGTAAGCAAAGTGAAATGAAGTCAGAGCCTGGGAAGAAAGCAGTTTGTTTTAGTCTGGCCTTAGATGTCCGTGGGTTTAAAGCTTTTCACTTCGTTTATGAGAATTATTTCTAAGTAATACATTCATTATACGCCATAATATTAAAGATACAGATTGAACATTTGTAGGATACTGTCCTAAATTATAATAGAGCATTTATTTTATAATTGGAGTCAAATCTATTCTAAACAAAACTAATGAAAAAATGTACAATAAAATTAATTTTATTCTCATTCATCTTTTGTCCCAACAGGTTCATGAAGTTTATAAAATCTATATATTTTCTCTGTTTCTGGGATATTTACTGCAGTTTGAGAATTCAGCTTTATTGGTGTCTCCTTTATTAAGTTTAGTAGTAGCCTTAATGCTTGCTAAGTGCCTTCAGGTAATGAGAATTACCTTTTTATCATTCTTGAGATAAATTTTTTAATTGTTAATTTATCATACCTCACTTCGTTGTTCATGATTTTTTTTCTCCACAGCTGAATGTGAAGAAAGGAACTTTTATAGCTAAAATAATGAAAGTGATTAACTTTTACTTGGTGTGTATTCTGACAGTGACACTGAATATTATAATGAAGGTAAATAACTCGGCGTGTGAGATTCATGTAGTAAAGCAAGTTGAATAATGAAATAACTGGGCTAGGGGCACTGGGCGGCTCAGATGGTTAAGTATCTACCTTCAGCTCAGTTCATGATCTCTAAGTTGTGAGATTGAGCCTCACGTCAGGCTCCTCCTCACCGGGGAGCCTGCTTCTCTCTTTGCCTTTGGTTCTTCCCCTGCTCATGCTCTCTCTCTCTCTCTCTCTCACTCTCTCTCTATCTCAAATTAATAAATAGAAAATCTTAAAAAAGAAATATATTGGGCTAAATTTTAATGAGACTGAGATAATAGAGTTTGTACAGTAAAATTTTGAGTTGATCACTATCATATTCACAGGAGAAATTAGGATTCTAATTCTTTTCTAGATATACTTAAAAGATACATTTTAGGGATCCCTGGGTGGCGCAGTGGTTTAGCGCCTGCCTTTGGCCCAGGGCGCGATCCTGGAGACCCGGGATCGAATCCCACGTCAGGCTCCCGGTGCATGGAGCCTGCTTCTCCCTCTGCCTGTGTCTCTGCCTCTCTCTCTCTCTCTCTCTGTGACTATCATAAATAAATAAAAATTAAAAAAAAAAAAAGATACATTTTATTTTCCACTTAATTGAAAATGTCATTGTTACCCATTTAACTAACATTAAGTAATATAATAAATTGAGATGAGTAAAAGTTTTGAAAAGAGTAGGTAAGTTATTTAAGTCGTAAGATAAGTGGAAATCTTACTACCCTGTTAGGATTTATGATTAACTATAAAGTAATATTACTGACTTAGGTCAGTAAGTCTCCGTGTTTCATAGTTACACCATGTATTATCTAATTCATTTTTAATTTATATTTTTTATTTTATAGTCTTGCTGTGTTTTCTATTTCTAGACAGAAACATATTGCTGTGAGCACAGCTAATAGTTCTTTGTTGTAACTAGTGTTTTTTCTTACAGATGTTCGTCCCACACAAAGAAAATGGGCACATGCTGAAATTCCTTGAAGTAAAATTTGGACTAAATATGACTAAGTAAGTTTTAGATTATATAAAATTTTACCTAACTCTGTATCACATAGGACATAAAGAGCAGAAATAATCCAAGGAGTAGTAGACACCTAATTAACACTTAGAAAATAAATAATTTGGAATAGTGTAATATCTAAAAGAAATAGAACAATATTTTTTCTCATTAAAAAAATCTCATTTAGATGTTTTATAAATTAGATGTACTTCAGCCTTAATAACATCACAGTGTTTGGTGGCCATTTTCTCCTTTGATGTGGAACAGTGATATAATCTAAAGTCAGAATAAATTAAAGATTTAAAATGAATTTAAAAAATTGTAATTTAAAAAAAAATGTAATTTTAACTACTACATCAGCAAAATGCTTGCATTAAAAAGGGGTAGGCAGGGCAGCCCAGGTGGCTCAGCAGTTTAAGCGACGCCTTTAGCCCAGGGCCTGATCCTGGAGACCCAGGATCGAGTCCCACATTGGGCTCCCTGCATGGAGCCTGCTTCTCCCTCTGCCTTTGTCTCTGCCTCTCTCTCTCTCTCTCCCTCATGAATAAATAAATAAAAATCTTTAAAAAATGAAAAAAGGTAGGCAGTCACATACTTATTTCATAGCAAAGACTCTGAACGTGGGATCATAATAGTGGATTAGATCAGAAGCTGACTTTAAATTCAAGAGTGATGGTGTGCCTTTTGTTAGTTAAATGCATTTTTTAAATCTAAAGTGAAATAAATGACTTATGTACTAATAATGTCCACTTATATAACAGAAAATATGTATTTAAGTTGTTGTGATGTATCACAATTACAAGTGTTAAACACTGGAGAAATTTTCTAAAGTGTAAGTCATATATGGATATCTACTAAGGTTAAAGGATCCCTTAAGAAGTCACATGCTCAAAAAAAAAAAAAAAAAAAAAAAAAGAAGTCACATGCTCCATAAGGGCAGGGACCATGTCTTTTTCAGGTATATATATATAGGCCTGTATATACAGGCAAGGAAAAATTGGTTATTGATCTCCATAATTGACTGCCTTTCCCCTGACTTTATCTTTAACCCCAGAAGACTCTAGAATGCACGTAGAATAAAGGGCTGCTTTTGTCTAACATTTCTTAGTTTATGTTATGTAGGGCCCCTTTGCTCAACACATCAGGTACTAGATTTACCTGACAGAGTAATACACTAGATGTTTTAAGACTAAGACATGATGTCTGTCCTTGAGAATATTGACATCTCATTATATAGTTTTTATATAGATAATGACATGAGTGGTATAAATTATAAATACCTTATGCTCAAATGTGCCAACTAGGTATTAGGATTTGTAGTTCATCAGAATTTCAGGGAACATTTCTGTTGAGACAGACTCTCAAGAACCACTAAAGAAATGTTAATTAGTTTTTATTGGATGTTCAGAATACTGGGCCAGGTATTGTGAGAGAGAAAAAAAATGACTATAATCTTAAACTAGCAACTTGTATTAAGCACTAGAAGAGAAAAATAAAGTGCCATGGGGATATAGGGAAAGAAAGATTTGAGACTGAGATATGGAGAAGAATATTCATTAAATTGAGATTTGAAACGGATCTTTTGGAATGCCTGGGTGGCTCAGCAATTGAGCGTCTGCCTTGGACTCAGGGCATGATCCCAGGGTCTGGGATCGAGTCCCACATCAGGTTCCTTGCGGGGAGCCTGCTTCTGCCTATGTATCTCTCTCTCTCTCTCTCGTGAATAAATAAAAACCTTTTAAAATAAAAAAAAATGAAATGGATTTTTTTTTAAAGATTTTATTTATTCATTCATGAGAGAGAGAGGCAGACTCGGCCCAGGACCCTGGGATCACAACCTGAGCCAAAGGCAAACACTGGGCACCATCCAGGCACCCTAGATTTGAAATGGATTTTATAGCATTAGTAACTTTAATAGGTAGATAAGAAAGATGTGATTCATCATATGATCATACATACAAAACATTTTGATGGCAGCCTCTTTGATACAGCTGTATTACTGCTTGGCACATTGTAAAACTTTCACCCAGTGATTTGGAAAGCAGGCATTCTTAGTCCACCCAAGAGCTCTTCTGAAGATCACTCCATCTCTTACATTCATTTCCAGGGCTAGGGATTGAGGATAAGATGGAGGTTACAGATGGATCAGGTGTGAGAATGCAGATAAAACTGCATATAAGTAGGAGTCTTGTTGATCATATTTAGCTTTGGGTCAAAAAAAGTGTATCCATATTCTTAGAGCTCAAAATGTTTGTTTCAAATTTTATGATTTCTGTCTTAATAATTAGACTATTCTTTTTAAAATGTGTCCTAGTTGAATTACTTTTATCCATATAAAACAGTACTATCCAGTAATAATATGAGTCCCATATGCAATTTTCTAGTAGCCACATTTTAAAAAGCCACATTCTTAAAAAAAAAAAAGAAGAAGAAACAAGGGAATTTAATTTTAATAATAATACATTTTATTTAATCTATTAAAATTTTTAAAAATATTTTATTTGTTTATTCATGAGAGACATGGAGAAAGAGGCAGAGAGACAGGCAGATGAAGAAGCAGGCTCCCTGTGGGGAGCCTGATGCAGGACTCAATCCCAGGACTCCATGATCACAACCTGAGCTGAAGGCAGACACTCAACCACTGAGCTACCCATGCATCCCTGATTATTAAAATCTTATTTTAAAATGTAAACAGTATAGGGATCCCTGGGTGGCACAGCTGTTTGGTGCCTGCCTTTGGCCCAGGGCGCGATCCTGGAGACCCGGGATCGAATCCCACGTCGGGCTCCCGGTGCATGGAGCCTGCTTCTCTCTCTGCCTATGTCTCTGCCTCTCTCTCTCAATCTGTGTGACTATCATAAATAATTAAAAAAAAATGTAAACAGTATAAAAATTATTAGTGAGCTATTTTGTGTTCTGTAGTCCTTTTCATTCTTTTTTATGTTTGAAATCAAGAGTGTATTTTGTATTTAAAGTATATCTTGGGGGATCCCTGGGTGGCGCAGTGGTTTGGCGCCTGCCTTTGGCCCGGGGCGCGATCCTGGAGACCCGAGATCGAGTCCCACATCGGGCTCCCGGTGCATGGAGCCTGCTTCTCTCTCTGCCTGTGTCTCTGCCTCTCTCTCTCTCTCTCTCTGTGGCTATCATAAATAAATAAAGAAAAAAAAATAATTAAAGTATATCTTGGGCAGCCCTGGTGGCCCAGTGGTTTAGCACCGCCTTCAGCCCAGGGCATGATCCTGGGGTCCCAGGATTGAGTCCCATATCAGGCTTCCTGCACTGAGCTTGCTTTTCCCTCTGCCTGTGTCTCTGCCTCTCTCTCTGTGTGTGTCTCTCATGAATAAATAAATAAAAATCTTTAAAAAAAAATAAAGTATATCTCCATTTGCTTTGGTTATATATATTTTTTTAAGTTTTTTTTTTTATTTTTATTTATTTATTTATTTATTTATGACAGTCACAGAGAGAGAGGCAGAGACACAGGCAGAGGGAGAAGCAGGCTCCATGCACTGGGAGCCCGATGTGGGATTCGATCCCGGGTCTCCAGGATCGCGCCCTGGGCCAAAGGCAGGCGCCAAACCGCTGCGCCACCCAGGGATCCCGCTTTGGTTATATTTTAAGAGCTAATAGCCACATTGTAGCTAGTAGCTACCATAGTGGACACTGCAGATATGGAGGTTGGATGACTGAATTTTTTTTGTCTTCCAGATAAAAATAGAAAGTAATATTTCCTTGAAACCATATTGGGTTCTAGAGATGGTCACATTATTGGATAATAAAAAAGCAGATGTTTTACATTTATTAGGGCAATTTATATTATCTTTATAAAAGGTAGGGCCTTGCTGTTACAAGTGAATAGATTTAGAAATGTGTTGTTTTGGCTTAGTTTTCATTGATATAAAAAATACTCTTACATAGTAGGTTATATCATCTATGATTTCAATTTCCTGTTTTTTGTTTTCTGTAGGAATTTTACAATGAATTGGCTCCTATGTCAAGAATCCCTGCAGGCACCATCTCAAGATTTTTTTTTGCGATTGACACAGTCTTCTTTATTACCTTTTTATATTTTAGTGTTAATTATTTGTTTTCTTTCTATGATGCAAGTTATTTTTAGGAGAATTAAGTAAGTACCTATGAGAATCAATCACATTGCTAATTTATACATTATGAAAGTAACTATTTTTAATATCTTTCCAATATTTGTATATTTGATTTAGAGTTTCTAGATCCATTCTCTAATTATCAACATGTAAAATATTCAATTTTGTTAAAATTGGTAAAATTCAAATTTGTTTTTACATCTAAATATATAATGTCCAAATTTAACGTAGTAAATTGCCTACCAATTTAATCATTTTTACCTACTGTAAGGATATATTTTTTTCTATTTAGCTTAAAAGAAGCTAGTAGTATAAGTGATTTTAAATTATAAAGACTTCCAGAAAATTTTTGTCATGTTTAAAAAAATAGGTTGTGTATAGTATTTTAATCTTGAGAACTTAGCTATTTAAATTATGATTTAACTATATTGATGAAGTAATCACTAGTTGAGTGATAATTGATTTTGGAAAAGGAACCTAAAAATCTTTTTTTTTTTTTTTTTTAAGATTTGTTTGAGAGAGAGAGAGAGAGAACCCGGGTGATAGTGAGTAGGGGGAGGGGCAGAGGGAGAGAGAATCCTAAAGCAAACTCCTTGCTGAGCATGGAGCCCCACTTGGGGCTCGATCTTAAGACCCTGAGATCATGACCTGAGCTGAAACCTAATCGGCTGCTTAATAACTGAGCCACTCAGGCGACCCCTAAAATCTTTTTTGTCGTATTTCCTGAACTTTCCTGTTTAATCTTCACTGAGTTCATTGTCTTCAGGTTCTAAAAACCCTGAAAAAAATAGATCTGTAAGTTAGGTATTTGACTAACAATATACTTTAAAATTTCAAGGACCCACCTATATTTTTTTTATGAAGAAACTTAAGATCTTTGATTTTTCAAATACATATTTTCAAAATAGTAAAATACATATTTCCTTTGTGTAGTGGCAAGTCCTTGAAAGAAACCATTACTCTTGAAGATGGACGAATTGGAGGAAGGCCAGAAATAATTTATCATGTGATTCACACTATTTTATTGGGCTCTCTTGCAATGGTTATAGAAGGGTAAGTGGACTTTATTGGATCTGTTTTTACAAAGAATTATCCTTTTTAGTAGTAATAAGTGGATACTTTCAAGAATATATTTATGAAACTATAAAAACTCAAAATCTACAAACTTTCTTAACCTAACTGGGGTTTACAGAGATTGTTATAGTATAATGAACTGACATTTACTTGTTCACTCATTTGCTCAAAAATTATTGAATGTCTTCTAAGGGCCAGGCATTGTACTAAGTGCTGGAGGTACAGTGGTGAACAAAAGTGGATACACAATCTCTAACCTTATGTGACTTATGGCCTAATAGAGGTAACAAACATTAATCACACAAAAGTAAAATTACAACTTTGTTGAGTGAAACAGAATAAATAATGCTGTGAGGCTAAGAGTTCAATGATACCCTTTTCCTTGAAGTTTAGACTCATGTAAAATAAGACATAGGAGTATAAATGATTTTGAAAACCTGATTTCAATTTGAGGCGGAGCTTTCCCCACACCAATAAAAAGCCGTTGTTCAGGCACCAGCTGAGTGTCCTACAATTTGACTTAATTCTGGCACTATCCACCTGGAGATAGCATCAGATTCCACAGTTCAAGGGTTCAGCCCTGTAAGATTCCACCCTACTCCCACTCAGGTGCCAGTTGCAAACCTAGGTTACCTGTGCTTCTAACCAATTGGCTATAAATCAGAAGTTCCCAGGACCCTCTCCTTGGGTTCAATTAATTTGCTAGAGCGGCTCATAGAACCTAGAGAAACATTTTATTTACTAGAGCACCAACTTTATTAGAAAAGGATAGAACTCAGGAACAGTGTGGAACAGATGGAAGATATGCATAGGGCAGAGTTTGTAGGAAGGGGTATGGAGCTCCCCTTACCTCTCTAGGCATACCACTCTTCTCAAGTATCTGTGTGGCCACCAACCTGGAAGCTCTCCAAACCCTCGTTTTCCGTTTTTATGGAGGCCTCATTACATAGGCATGGTTGATTAAATCATTGACCGTTGGTGATTGAATTCAAACTCCAAATCCTCTTCCCTCCCCACAGGTTTGAGGCAGGACTGAGAGTTACAACCCCCTAATCACATGGTTGGCTCCACTGGCAACCAGCCCCATCCTTGGGTACCTTCCAAAAGTTACCATTAACACAACCAGAGCCACCTTTCCAATTTCATCAGTTAGGAAATTCCAAGAGTTTTGGGAGCTGAGAAATCTATTTGGTCATCTGAATGATTCTGATCCTGATAAATGTTGCATTGGAGAACACCTCATGTGTGACAAAAGGTCTCTACTGTTTTCCACCCCAAATTGAGCTTGGTCCTCAAACTTCAGGCCATCCCTTTCGAAAGAGCAGAGCCTTGGGAAGTTTATGCACCTATCTATACCCTTCTTGCAAAAGGAAGATACAAAATGTGGAGGCCTATGTTTGGGCCTATTTTATTTTTAATGTTTGGAATGGATACACTCAGTCTTTTCTCTTGCCCACAAATCAGATAAATCACTCCCATGAGGAGGAGCCATTAAGGTTCTGAGGTAAAGGAATAGGAGGGGAAGTAGGGAGAGATAAAGAGTATTGATCCTAGTATAAGATTTCTCAAGTTAAATTTCTTTTTTTTTTAAAGATTTTATTTATTCATGAGAGACACACAGAGAGAGGCAGAGACACAGGCAGAGGGAGAAGCAGGCTCCATGCGGGGAGCCCGATGCAGGACTCGATCCCAAGATCCCAGGATCATGCTGTGAGCCGAAGGCAGATGCTCAACCACTGAGCCAGGCATCCCTCAAGTTAAATTTCCATTAATTATGAATATAGATACTGAATCACATTCGTTTATAGCAGTACCTGTGGTGTTTTCCCCAACAGATAGCATAGCTATTTTCTTAATAACTTTTTATTTTGAAGTCCTGTTTTTACACTTCACAACTTCAAAGTTCCAGTTATTAGATCTCCATTTAATGTATTAAGTACAAATACTGCTGTATAGGAATTTATTTTTAATATTTGATATCAGTATGTCAATATAATTGATTTCCTTTGTACGCCTATGTATTTTATACATTTAAAACATTTTCTTTTAAGGCATCCGTGCATTCATAGACTTTATCAGACTGCCCAAGCCATGATTACTAGGATTCTCTTATTTTTTTTTATTTAATTTTTTTATTTTTAAAGATTTTATATATTCATGAGAGACACACAGAGAGAGGCAGAGACACAGACAGAGGGAGAAGCAGGCTCCCTGTAGGGAGTCTGATGCAAGACTCCATTCCAGGACCCCAGGATCAAGACCTGAGCCAAAGGCAGATGCCCAACCGCTGAGCCACCCACGCTCCCCTGGAAGCTCTTTATTGAAACATGAAGCAAGAATGGTGGTTCACTCTAATAGTTAGCATTTCATAATGCCTAATAAGCGAATGAAGAAATGTATTAAACCATGATTATTATTTTTTTTAAACCATGAATATTTTAAGTGCATGTTTTGATTCTCATTTCATTGCTTGGTAATACTAGAATTTTGATGCATGGTTTGCCTTTTTTCCCCTTTGTATTCTCAGTTTTATTTCTTTCTGCAGAAGAACTTTTTGTTGTTGCCAGCATTATTGTAACCATTCATCCTTGCATCTTTGATTTGCTCAGTAGGCCTATAATACTGTGATCACCTGTTCATGCAAATAAAATACATAGTCGCTCAGAAATTCCAGGCACTCTACTAAGTAGATAGTAGGGATTAAAGAAATATAAAATCTACTCTTTCTTTTCAAAGAGTTCCTATCCTAGGTAAGTAAACCAAGAGTTAGAGCAAAGTAAAGTACTATGAAAAAGGCATACACAAAGGAAGCTTTGGTCACTCAGAGGAGAGGTCCTCAGTTGTAGAGGGTGGGTAGAGGAAGTCAGTTTAAGGAAGATTTCCTAACTGGGGTGACAGCCTTCAGAGATAAATAGAGGTTGACCAGGCTCTCTGTTTTCTTATGTGCCTCTGTGTGTGTGTGTGTGTGTGTGTGTGTGTATGTGTGTGTGTGTGTAATAATCTAGACAGAATAAATATTCTTTGGGAACTAATAGTACAAGATGAATGTGAAGTTAGTATGAGAAATATGTCTGGGGGCCCCCAGGTGGCTCAGTTGATTAAGCATCTGCCTTCAGCACTGATCATGATCTTGGGGTCCTGGGATCAAGCCTCATGTCAGGCTCCCTGCTCAGCAGGGAGTCTGCTGCTCCTTCTCGTTCTGCTCCTCCCCCCACCCATACTTAGGCTCCCTCGTTCCCTCAAATAAATAAAATCTTTAAAAAAGGAAAAAAAGGAAATATGTCTGGAAAAATAAGCAGGGACCAGATGAAGTGTTTAGAAATTTGATACCGTATTTGCTTTTTGGTAAGATCTGTCTGTCTGACAGCAATGATTGAGAAAAGCAAGATTAAAGGAAAATAAGCCAGTTGAGAATTGTAATAGAATCTAGAAGTGAGTAGCAATGAAGGAGGAGCCAAAACGAAAATATTTGGGAATTGGAAACTGAATAAGTAGTAGTAGGGACTGTGGTGGAGGGACTCTAGGAAGAGTTGCAACTCAGAAGCTACAAGAGTTTTTAAAGGAGTACATGATCAGGAAGTAGAAGGCAGAGAGTTAAGTGTGGACTTCAAAGAGTCTCGCTATAAAGGGAATCAGAGTCTAAGGTAGCACTAGACAGGTATGCTTGTGTCAGGAGGGAGAAACTTATGTCATTATGGGACAGACACACTGAGATTGTTCTACAAACCCTGTTAGAACACTAATCATATTTAGGAAAGTTAGGAGAAAAACTGAAAAAGTGAATCAAGACCATACTTTTTTTGTAAAGATTTTATTTATTCATGAGACAGAGAGAGAGAGAGAGAGAGAGGCAGAGATGCAGGTAGAGGGAGAAGTAGGGTCCCTGCAAAGAGCCCGATGTGGGACTTGAACCCCGGAATCTGGGATCACGCCCTGAGCCAAAGGCAGGTGCTCAATTGCTGAGCCACTCAGGCGTCCCAAGACCATGTTTCTTGAGGGCCCTAAAAACCATTTGGATGAGTTTTCATTTATTTCAGTAGATTCTGGGGAACCACTAATGATTTTTTTTTTCTAAAGATTTATTTATTTATGATAGACACACACACACAGAGAGGCAGAGACACAGGCAGAGGGCGAAGCAGGCTTCATGCCGGGAGCCCGATGCGGGACTCGATCCGGGGACTCCAGGATCGCGCCCTGGGCCGAAGGCAGGCGCCAAACCGCTGAGCCACCCAGGGATCCCCCCCACTAATGATTTTTTAACAGAAAATGTAATTAATTACATTTTCAGATGATTAATCTAGCATTTGGTTGGAGGAGAGTCTAAAGGTAGAGATGTTAGGGTGCCTGGTTGGATCAATCAGAAGAACATTTGACTCTTGATCTCAGGGTCATAAGTTCAAGCCTCACATTGAGAGATTACTAAAAATAAATAAACTTAAAATGTAGAAATGTTCATTAGCAACTATTACAATGAAATGGTAAGGAAGAGATGAATATAGAGAAATCAGTGGATTGGACATAATGGTCTGACCTCTAGAACAGGAAGTTGGTGTTTCAGGGAATGTTATGTATGTATAATTCAACCTGAATGGTTTCTCCTGGAATTACAAACCAGACTCTCATTTGATTCTGGCTGACTTGAAGAATAGTAGGAATGAGGAAGTTAGGAGGAGATACTAGTTGACCAGAGAAAACTAATGCAGTTCCTTTGTCTTAGCAACATGTATTCTGTATACATCGACTACTTCTCTTAAAGTCCAAGTCAGTATTCATTTTTTATAGAGATTTATTCTTTTAATTTAAACAATTTTTAAAAATATTTATTTGAGAGAGGGAATGCACAAGCGGAAAGGGCAGAGAGAATCTCAAGCAGGCTCCACACTGAGCACAGGACTCAATCTCAAGACCCTGAGACCATGACCTGAGCTGAAACCAAGAATTGGACACTTAACCAGATGCTTAACCAACTGCGCTGCCCAAGCACCCATAAAGTTTGATTTTTTAGTAATCTCTGCACCCAACATGGGGCTCCATCTTAAAACCCTGAGATCAAGAGCCCCACACTCCACTGACCAAACCAGCAAGGTACTCCTACATTTTTTTTTTAAATAACCAAAAAATAGGATAACAGTAAACGGTACCTGAAATTTGGCATTTTGCTTTGTTGTCATATATAATTATTAATACCTACTGAAGGACAGCCAGGTTTCTAATTTTTTTGCTACTAAAACAACATATTGTAGTTAAAACTTTTGTATTTAGGGCAGCCCTGGTGTCTCAGTGGTTTAGCGCCGCCTTCAGCCCACAGCCTGATCCTGGAGACCCGGGATCGAGTCCCACATCAGGCTCCCTGCATGGAACCTGCTTCTCCCTCTGCCTTTGTCTCTGCCTCTCTCTCTCTCTCTCTGTCTCTCATGAATAAATAAATAAAATCTTTAAAAGAAAACTTTTGTATTTATATCTTTATACACTTATGCTATATATCTATAGGCTAGCTTACGAGAAATGGGACTGTCTTGGGTTTTCAAGGTTTTTTAAAGGTTCTGCAAAATCACTTTCTGTAAAAACATACCAGTTTTAATCTCTCCAAGAGTACAATTTTATTTATTGATTGATTTTTAAAGCTTCTATTTATTCATGAGAGACACAGAGAGAGAGGCAGAGACACAGGCAGAGGGAGAAGCAGGCTCCCTGTGGGGAGCCCGATGCAGGACTCGATCCCAGGACCCCGGGGTCATGCCCTGGGCCGAAGGCAGACACTCGACTGCTGAGCCACCCAGGCGTCCCCCAAGAGTACAATTTTACTACAACCTCATCTATATCAGTGCCCTTATTTCATCCTCATTTTAGTAACCCACGTGTCATCTTGATTATTTAAGAAATGAATAACAATTTGATGCTGAAAATTAGAGCTAAGATTTTTATTTACTCTTAACAGTGATATTTTCATGAGTAGTAAAGAACTCAGAAAAGAGAAATCGGGGCACCTGGCTCAATCAGTGGAATATGAGGCTCTTGATCTTGGGGGTTGTTAAGTTCAAGCCCCATGTTAAGTGTAGCCATTACCTAAAAAAATAGAATCTAAAGAGAAATGAGATAGTAATAATGTTCGTAGGATATCTCATATGTGACTCCTTTTGTCTTTTCTAGCTTGAAATACCTCTGGACTCCTTATGTATGCATGTTAGCAGCATTTGGTGTGTGTTCTCCTGAACTTTGGATGACGCTTTTCAAGTGGCTTCGATTACGAACGGTACACCCAGTATTGTTGGTGAGTTATTGTTATTTTGGGTTAAGTTCTTGTTTCTCTTTCAATTATATAAATGGAAACCACATTGAATACAATTAAAATAGCATGAATAAATCATATTTTGACTTGCAGGTGAAAGAGAGATCCTGTGAAAAACTCTTTTTTATATAATCTCTGATATAAAAGTAATACATTGGGATGCCTGGGGGGCTCAGCAGATGAGCATCTGCCTTCAGCCCAGGGTGTGATCCTGGAGTCCCGGGTTCTAGTCCCACATCGGGCTCCCTGCCTGGAGCCTGCTTCTCCCTCTGCCTGGGTCTCTGTCTCTCTCTTTCTCTATGTACATCATAAAGAAATTAACTAACTTTAAAAAAGGTAATGTATTTAAATGCAGATGGATAGGGACACCTGGGTGGCTCAGCGGTTGGGCATCTGCCCTTGGCTCTGGTCATGATCCCCAGGTGTGGGGATGGAGTCCCACATCGGGCTCCCTGTGTGGAGCCTGCTTCTCCCTCTGCCTGTGTCTCTGCCTCTCTCTGCCTGCATCTCTCATGAATAAATAAATAAAATCTTTAAAAATTTTTTTATAATTAATAATTTAATAATATTCTTGGTTTGATTTAGAACTATTTTATGTTTTCAATGCAAATAGAACATTTTCACTGTGCCTGCCATGTACAATGTGCTTATAATGCAAATTAATTTCGTCAGGTCGATTACAGTCTCCCATTCATAAAAATGAACAATAAGAAGTATCGATAGGGTGCTGTTGGAACACAGAGAGGGGCTACTTAATTCAATTTTGTTAGGGACTCAAAGACTTTTCAATCTGAGATTTGAAAGATGATGACTGGGGACGCCTGGGTGGCTCAGTGGTGGAGCGGCTACCCCAGAGTCCCAGGCTCTAGTCCCACGTCAGGCTCCCTGTGTGGACCCTGCTCCTCCCTCTGCCTGTGTCTCTGCCTCTCTCTCTGTCTCTCTCATGAATAAATAAATAAAATCTTTTTTTTTTAAAAAAAGAAAGATGATAACTTACTCAAATGAAAGGTAAAGAAAGGGTTTTCATGGTAGAAGGAATAAAAACAGGCAAAGAGCATGTTGTCATCAAAGGAAATGAAAGCAAAGGCAAAGAAAAGGCATGATATATTTAATTTCTCTGGCACATAAAATGTGAGATGGGGTGGTCAAGAAATGATACTGAAGTCCAAGAGGGTAGGTCATGGAAGCCTTTGAGTATTATGCTGGGGTGCTTAGTTTTATCCTGGAGGCAGCAGAAATGCATTGAAATGTTTAGGCAGGGGCGTGAGAGAGTCAGACTTACATGGTCTCTTAGTTCATGCTTACCATTCTTTGAAGAATAGACTTAACGGTGACCAACTTAGGCCAAGAAGGAAGCTGTTGCCCAGGTACTGGCCATGGTAGATGGAAGTGATAAAAGCTTCAATATATTGAGTGTTCACCACATGTCAGGTACTGTTTATAAAACATTTCATGGGGGATCCCTGGGTGGCTCAGCGGTTTGGTGCCTGCCTTTGGCCCAGGGCGCGATCCTGGAGTCCCGGGATCGAGTCCCACGTTGGGCTCCCGGCATGGAGCCTGCTTCTCCCTCCTCCTGTGTCTCTGCCTCTCTCTCTCTCTCTGTCTGTCTGTCATGAATAAATAAATAAAATCTTTAAAATATAAAATAAAATAAGATAAAATAAAAAAATAAAATAAAATAAAATAAAACAAAGTAAAATAAAAACATTTCATGTGTTGATGCTTACAAAGACCCTAATGGCTAAGTTCTATCATCTGTAGGTTGTACACAAAGAAACTGAGACTTAAACTGGTTAAGTAACTTGCCTGAGATCGCATAGCTTATAAATGTGGAAACCATGATTCACACCCAGGTTTTTCTGACTCCAGAGCCCATTTACTTAATACTATGCTATACTGGGGTGAAAAAAATAATAAGGTTAATAAGAGTTGGTGGCTTCATTAAATTAAGTATGGCAAGTAAGGAAGAGGGAGAAATTATAGATACTTCCTAGGTCTCTTGTTTGTGTGACTGTGGGTTGTGTGGTCACCAGTAGACATGGGACAGGAGGAAGAAGAACAGGTTCTGGCAGAGAGGTGATGAGTAAATATCTTTAGTAATAGTCCTGTTGTGTTTTGCCAGTCTTTCCAGAGGTATTTGTATGTTACTTTAGCATACTTGTGCATTGTTACGTATTGGCTATTTTTCCTGTCTTCTTGTTGTTAGTTTTGTAAGTGGCCCAGTTTAGTGTCCTTTGTAAGCTCTTTATAACTTAAATTCCTGGCAGAATTGTCAAATATTGATTTGTTACATGAAATATTACTGTTACCTTTTTTATGTTTTGTCTTTAATTTATATAGTGAATGTTTATATAGTAGCGTATAACTATCATAATACATATAGTAGTATGTTTCGCTTTATCTCCAGCTTAATGTATCTTAAATGCCTTAGTCTTCACTCATCTCACTCTGTGAATTAGGTTCCACACTAACTTCAGTTTCCCTGACTGAAATTTTTATGACTGTAAGAATCTGTGATTGGTCATGGAGTTAATGTCTAATACTTCTAGTACCTTCTTAGATGTATGTATCCATAATCATTTTGTTTCAATGTTTTAGGCTCTTATTCTGAGCATGGCTGTTCCCACTATAATAGGTCTCAGCTTATGGAAAGAGGTAAGAAAATCAGATTTTTATATTGTTAAGATGTACTTTACCTACAACTTAGTGATAAATTTGTGCATGTGTAACATATTTATATTGAGACACTATTCTAACAACATAAAGTATGATATTCTTAGTATGCTTAATTTTTTATCAGGAACATAGATTCTATTAATTCTAGTAATAGAGCTAAAACATTTTTAGAACGTCATGTGATGCATGTAGTCTAATGCTATTACTAATTCAATTTATAATTGTCAAAGGAAATTACTGAATAAATAGGTGATAATATTAAAAAGTATTTTGGCATGAAAAACTGACAGCTAACATCATACTCAATGGTGAAAAACTGAGATTGTCCTCTAAGGTCAGGAACGAGACAAGGATTCCCACTCTCTCCACTTTTATTCGACATAGCCCTGAAAGTTAGAAGTCTTAGCCATAGCAGTCAGACAAGAGAAAGGAATAAAAAGCATCCAGATTGGCAAGGAAGAAGTAAAATTGTCACTGTGTGCAGATGACATGATACTATATATAGAAAACTCCACAAAGACTCCACCAAAAAAACTACTAGAACTGGGGTGCCTGTGTGGCTCAGTTGGTTAAGCATCTGTCTTCAGCTCAAGTCATGATTCCAAGGTCCTGGAATTGAGCCCGGCATCAGGCTCCCTGCTCAGCAAGGAGTCTGCTTCCCCCTTCCACTCCCCTCTTGCCTCTCCCTGCTCGTGCTCTCTCTCTCTCTCAAAGAAGTAAAATCTTAAAAAAACTACAAGAACTGATAAATGAATTGAGTAAGATTGCAGGATACAAAATCACTGTATAGAAATCCATGGCATTTCTGTACACCAGTAATGAATGAAGCAGCAGAAAGAAAAATTAAGAAAACAATCCCATGTACAATTACACCAAAAATAATAAGATACCTAGGAATGAACCTAACCAAAGAGGTGAAAAATCTGCACTCTGGACACTATAAAACAACAATGGAAAAAAAAAATTGAAGATGACACAAAGAAATGGAAAGACAGTCCATGCTCATGGATTAGAAGAACAAATATCATTAAAATGTTACTACCCAAAGCAATCTACACATTTAATGCAATCTCTATCAAAATACCAACAGTATTTTTTGAAAATGCCAATAGAATTAGAACAAAAAAGTCCTAAAATTTGTATGGAACCAGAAAAGACCTCAAGTAGCCAAAGCAAGTGTTGAAAAACAAAACTGGAATTACTGCATTTCCAGACTTCAGGTTATATTTACAAAGGTGTAGTAATCAAAATGATATGGTACTGGCACAAAAATAGGCACATAGCTCAATTGAACAGAATAGAAAGCCCAGAAATAAATCTACAATTCTAAATTATATAGACAATTAATCTTCAACAAAGGAGATAAGAATATGCAATGGGAAAAAGTTTCTTCAACAAACGATGTTGGGAAAACTGGACAGCTAAAAAGAATGAATGTGGAGCGCTTTCTGACACTACACAAAAATAAACACAAAATGTATTAAGGACTTAAATGTGAGACCTGAAACCATAGAAGTCCTAGAAGAGAACACAGGCAGTAATTTTTCTGACATGGATCATAGCAACATTTTTCCAGATGTGTCTCCTGAGACAAGGGAAACAAAAGCAAAAATAAACTATTGGGATTATATCAAAATAAAAACCTGAACAGCAAAAGGTATAGCCAACAAAACAAAAAGACACCCTACTGAATGAGAGAAGATTTTGCAAATGATATATCTGATAAGAGGTTAGTATCCAAAATATATAAAGAACTGGGGCACCTGGGTGGCTCAGTTGGTTAAGTGTCTGACTCTTGATTGCAGCTCAGATCATGATCGTGGGGTCCTAGGATTGAATCTGTGTCAGGCTCCGAACTCAGTGGGGAGTCTGCTCCATATTCTCTCTCTCCTTCAAGGAAGTGGTGCCCCTCCTTACCCACCATCCTCTCTCACTTGCTCTCTAAAAAAGTAAATCTTTAAAAAAAATGGCAAAAGACATAATTCTCCAAAGAAGACGTAGATGGCCAAGAAACACAGGAAAGATGCTCAGCAGCACTCATCATCAGGGAAATGGAAATCGAAACCATAATGAGATAACACCTCACACCTGTCAGAGAGCTAAACTAAAAAACACAAGAAACAAGTACTGGCAAGGATGTGGAGAAATAGAAACCCTTGTGCACTGTTGGTAAGAATGCAAACTGGTGCAGCCACTCTGGAAGACAGTATGGAGGTTCCTCAAAAAATTGAAAATAGAACTACCTTATGAGGGGCACGTCAGGCTCCTTGCTCGGCAGGGAGGCTGCGTCTCCTTTCTCCCACTGCCTGCTGCTCCCCCTACTTATGCTCTATCAAAAAAATAAATAAAATCTTAAAAAAAAAAAAACAACTAACTTTAGATCCAGCAATTGCACTACTAGGTATTTACCCAAAGAATACAAAAACACTAATTCAAAGGGATACCTGCACTCCTATGTTTATTGCAGCATTATTTACAACAGCCAAATTATGGAAACAGCCCAAGTGTCCATCGATAGATGAATGGATAAAGAAAAAGTGGTGTACACACACACACACACACACACACACACACACACACAATGGAATAATAATCAGCCATAAAGGGACGCCTGGGTGGCTAAGTGGTTGAGCAGCTGTCTTTGGCTCAGGGCATGATCCTGGAGTCCCAGAATCGAGTCCTGCATCGGGCTCCTTGCCTGGAGCTTGCTTCTCCTCTCTCTGCCTCTCTGTGTCTCTCATGAATAAGTAAAATTTAAAAAATAATAACCATCCATAAAAAAGAATCATGCCATTTTCAGCAACATGGATGGATCTAGAGAGTATGCTGAGTGAAGTAAGTCCATCAATGAAAGACAAGTACCATATGATTTCATTCATGTGTAGAATTTAAGAAATAAAACACAGGAGAAAAGAGAAACCAAAAACCAGACTCTTTAGAGAACAAACAAATGGTTACAGGAGGAGAGGGGGTTGGGGAAATGGTTGAAGTAGGTGATGGGGATTAAGAGCACACTTAACTTGATGAGCACTGAGTAATATATGAAATTGTTGAATCACTATATTGTACACCTGAAATGAATATAACAGTATGTTAACTACACTAGAATTGTTGAAAAAGTATTTTGACAACTCCAAAATTTAAATATTTATAAAATAATATAAATCCTTTAGTTTATTATAATGTAAAACTAATTGCTAATAAACCTGTGAATTATTTGACCTGAAATTAATTAATTGTGTGTTGAAAGATACAACTGATGATTAGTTATTTGGTAATGATAAAATTATTTATTGAGTTTAGGCAATAAATTAACCATTTAAATAAATTTAATTATTTATTTTTAAGGATTTAATTATTTATTAGAGAGCGTGTGCACAAGTGGGCTTAGGAGCAGAGGAGAGAGAGAGGGAGCCACAGACTTCCCACTAACCAGGGAGTGCAATGTGGGCCTTGATCCCAGGACCCTGAGATCATAACCTGAAATGAAGGCAAATGCTTAACTGATTGAGCCACCTAGGCACCCCTAAAATAGATTATATGGGTTATTTGGACTGAGAAAGATGAGCAGCACTGAAAGAAAGTAGAAAGATCCATGAAATTTTCCTATGAGCACAATGTTACGATATTGTCTTATGTTAGTCTCTTAGTCTTTTGAAATACTATGTAGCAGTTTTAAACTTTCTGGATACTTATGCATACTTCTTGGAAATTTTGTTTTGCATTTTAGTTTTTTCCAAGATTAATGACAGAATTAATGGAACTACAAGAATTTTATGACCCAGATACAGTGGAACTTATGACCTGGATAAAGTAAGAATTGAACTGCTTTTAAGACTAATAATTGATTATTGCATGCTATCTGATTTCAGAGGAAATAATAAATTAATCCTTTTCCAAATTCTTCTCATAAAATTCAGAATTTTATTCCCATGCTTTTAGGGCTATTTAGTTTTCGATTGACTTACAATTCTAATTTTCTATTTGAACTCTCCACTGAAAATATAGCATTGAGGGGCACCTGGCTGACTCAGTCAGAATAGCATGTGACTCTTGATTACTTGGTTGTGAGTTCAGCCCCACATGGTTGTAGAGATTACTGAAATAAATAAAAAACTTAAAAAAGAAGAAAATATAGCATTGATAAATTTGAGACTCTTGGCATCAAATACCTAGAAATGTGGAATATAAAGGAACAATATTCCTTTAGATAATCAAGAGGATGCTTCTTTTGCCATGGGTTGGAAATGGATGAGCGGTGGATTGCTAGTCTTGGTAACCAAGTATACCAAAATTTAAATTTTTAATTTTAATACCAATGCCTGTTTTAATGCCCACACAGTACAGAAGATGTGGTCTTGGGCCAGTGGATTGTGGGGACTATAGTTAAGATACCTTTTTCCCTTTCCCAACACAGGCATATAACCAGGGGACCCTCAGAAGGCTACAGTGTCAATGATAGACTAACAAGTTACCCATAGAGTGCTAGAAGAAGATGATAAGAAAGTATGTCTTTCTTGGCCTCAGCTCTTGGTCAAAAAAAGTCTCTCTGAATTTGTATCAGTGGATCTGAATTCACATGTGTTTGCAGTTTGAAATTAGGCTTGTTTAATCCAGAAAACCCCCAGGCAAGAAATTATCATAAAAAGTGGCCCTGGGTTGGTTTGGAGGGCCTGATATGTTTTCAACCCAGGCTATACAGGTTTCCACAAATAAAACTTCATGAAAATGAGCTCTAAAATTACAAAACACATGAAGAAATAGTCTAACACAGCAAGAATCAACTGTTGTTTGTAATAAACAGCAGAATTAGACCTCTAGCTACTTTTAAATTTATTTATCTATTTATTTACTTAAGTAATCTCTATGCCCAATGTGACCCTGAGATCAAGAGGTGCATGCTCTTCCAACTCTACCAGCCAGATGCCCCAGACCTCTAGCAATTTCTAATAATAAAATTTGTTTATGTCAGTTTTTGCTGCATGATAGACTGCCACAAAACTTAGTGGCAACAAATGATAAATATTTTTTATTTGTACCATTTTGACAGTCAGCTGAATGGGGGAGGATTCTTCTGGTCTGGGGCAGCTGATCTGGGCCTGGGTAGTCTGGCATGGCCTCTCTCACCTGTCTAAAGGTATCAGCTGAAAGGATGGAATTGACTTGGCCCTGGGCCTCTCATCATCCATCCATGTAGCCTGGGCTCATTCACAGGGTAGTGGTTATAGAGTTCACGAGAGCATCAAGAGAGCACAAATGTCGTTGTCAAGCATTTTTAAAGTCTCTGCTCACTTTGTTGTTCTATTGGCCAAAGCAGGTCACTGAGCAAGACCAGCATTTGCTCCCCGAGCACAGGTATGGGAGGAGAATCTTTGCAGCCATTTTGCAGCTAGTCTACCCCATGGAAAGACACTATGAAATAACTACATTGAAAATTATTTAAGACGTAGAAGAAGAAACTAAAACATGAAAAAGAAATGAAACACTATCAAAAATAGCCAGGAAAATATGGAGGGGAAAGTAAAAATGTTTCTAGAATGAGGAATAAGTTTATAGAAGTGAGAATTGGTCTTATTACAAGGTCTTGTTACTGTAAATACACTCTTCATATTTCTAAGAATTGTTGTCTTTTGATCTCCCTTAACTGCTGCCCTTTAATATTTTTTTGTGAATTGTATTTACCATTGTGGAAGACTGACTATATAGCTTTGTGTTATCAATTAACAAAAGAGGAAGTTAAGTCTGGGTGTGTGATTTATCACAGTATTTTCAAAACCAGCACAGAGGCCTGAACATTGGACATTGTACACCAGGCAATAGGACATATATATTATTGTGGTATAATTATCCTGTTTCATGTTTGTTTCCCCATTACTGGGTGCACCCTGAAGTCAGTGGCTGTGTGTCTTCTTTTATTTCCAGAGCTTGGCATTGTCCCTAGCATATAGTAGATGAATATTGAATATTGAAAGTGATTGAACAAGTAAAGACATTGGAGCAATCCTTTGGGATCTGCTTTTAGATTTCCTAGTTTTGTAAGTGGCATCTGTTTGGGACTTTGGATCATGGTTCAAAGAGAAGTTCTAGGGACCCCTGGGTGGCTCAGCAGTTGAGTGTTGGCCTCGGCTTGGGGCGTGATCCTGGGGTCCCAGGATTGAGTCCCACGTCGGGCTCCCTGCATGGAGCCTGCTTCTCCCTCTGCCTGTGTCTCTGCCTCTCTCTCTCTCTCTCTCTCTCTCTCTCTCTCTCTGTCTCTCATGAATACATAAATCTTTAAAAAAAAAAAAAACACAACAAAGAGAAGTCAAGTCCTATATGTGTTATCTGTAGACAGGTACATGGTAAAGGTAGGGAAGAAGCAGGAGACGAATGGATTGGGAAGGAGTGGGGTTGTAGTGGGGGATAAATTTGACAATTCACACTATCACCATTGAATTGACCACTCTATATATAAGGTAGTAAATTCTTGTCACTATATATACCCTGCATTATTTTTTAATAGTATGTTTACCATCTGGTCTATATGTTTCTTGTCCTTTTTCCAATCTCTCTCAAAAGCAGAGACCTTGTCTCCACTCCACTTTAAAAAAAATGTCTATATTTTCAGCATTCAAAATACTCCTGGCACATAATAAGTATTCAGATTCTTTTTTAACGAATTCATAAATGAAATAAAACCTGACATCAAAACTCAAGTATACAATCATTGTTGAGTTGCCTGCTATTTCAGAGTTGGTATAAATCAGTGATCTAAATAGTAGTACCTTTTCAGTGTGTAAATCTGTGTGCTTCTTTGCAGAAGGCAAGCTCCGGTTGCAGCTGTGTTTGCAGGAAGTCCACAGTTAATGGGTGCAATTAAATTATGCACTGGATGGATGGTGACCAGCTTGCCTCTTTACAATGATGATGATCTTCTCAAGAGAAATGAAAATGTAAGACATTTTAGATTACACATTTGGATCTTTTTAACATTGCTCCCTATTTTAGTATCGCTCTGTAATGATGCATATGTTCCTGGTTAGCTAGGAAAATCCAAACAATTTTAGAGTCAATTAGCTTTAGTTTTTAAAAAGCTGTGTAATATGTTTAAGCAGGAGGAGAGCCAAAATTAAAATACTAAGTTCCTTATTTCATGAATAGTAAAATGATATGTTTCTAGGAGAAACATTTAATTTTCCACGAAGTTTCAAAGGAACTGCTATGTCCTATTTGGAAAATATCTTTGTTCTCAATTACATTATTGAAGAAAGGCTGTCAGTTAATATCTTTTTTTTTTAAGTTTTTTTTTTTTATTTATTCATGAGAGACACAGAGAGAGAGAGAGAGAGAGGCAGAGACACAGGCAGAGGGAGAAGCAGGCTCCATACAGGGAGCCCGATGTGGGACTCGATCCTGGGTCTCCAGGATCACACCCTGGGCTGAAGGCAGGCACTCAATGGCTTAGCCACTCAGGCGTCCCTGTCAGTTAATATCTTGATACACTTTGTATTTCCAAGCTAAAATTGTATCTCATTTTGGTTTATTTTTCAGTATGGGCTGTTACTAATAACTTAGTGTAACATTAGAATGATAATCTAATTACTATTCAGAGAATATATTATTTTGAATGTTTGGTCTGGATATAAAAGTTAACTTCATCTGAAAGCAGTGACTAACTGAACCTGAATTCCAAATACTCTCTTTTTCAGTTTGAAAGAATTTCATAAGGTTTTTAAGTATGCTCTAAGATGAGGTAGTATAGCAATATAGAATTTAGACACAAAGAATGCAGATTCTGGAATTAGAACACCTAGACTCAAATGCTCCTTCTGCCGTGTCCTAGCTCTGTGACCTTGAACAAGTTTCTTTTCTCTTTTTAAGATATTTTTTAAATTTTTATTTATTTTTTTATTGGAGTTCAATTTGCCTCTTTTTAAGATTTAAAAACATTTTAAAAAAAATATATATGTGTTTTTAAGATTTTATTTATTTATTCATGAAAGACAGACAGAGAGACAGAGAGAGAGAGAGAGAGGCAGACACAGGCAGAGGGAGAAGCAGGCTCCATGCAGGGAGCCTGATGTGGGACTCGATCATGGGTCTCCAGGACCAGGCCCTGGGCTGAAGGCGGCGCTAAACCGCTGAGCCACCTGGGCTGCCCCTTAAATATATTTTTGAAAGATTTTATTCATTTATTTGACAGAGATTACACAAGCAGGGGGAGCAGCAGGGAGAGGGAGAAGCAGGCTCCCTGCTGAGCAGAGAGCCCAACTTGGGGCTCGATCCCAGGACCTTAGGATTATAACCTGAGCCGAAGGCAGATGCTTAACCAACTGAGCTATTCAGGTGCCCCCTTTTTTGTTTAACTTTCAGTTAAAATACAGTATAATATTAGTTTCAGTTGTACAATATAGTGATTCAGCACTTCTAATCTCTGCACCCAATGTGGGGCTCAAACTTACAACCCCGAGATCAAGAGTTACTTGCTCTGCTGACTGAGCCAGCCATGAACCCTCTTTTCTTTTTCTTTTTTTTTGCATTTCCACAATGGCTTTTTAAAAAAATGGAAGTATAATTGACATGTAACATTATATTAGTTTCATGTGTGCAATGTAATGATTTGGTATTTATATATATTGCAAAATGATTACCACAATAAGTCTAGTTCATGTCTGTCACCATGATAGCTATAAATGTTTTTTCTTGTGCTGAGAACTTTTAAGATATACTCCCTTAGCAATTTTTGAATGTGCAATACAGTGTTACTGCTGTATTGCACACTCAAAATACTGTAACATAGCAATACACTATGCTCTACACTTACTTTATAACTTTATGTTTGTGCCTTTTGACTCCCTCTACCCATTTTTACTGACCTCCCATCCCTTACCTCTGGCAACCACCATTCTTTTTTCTGTATCTGTGAGGTTGGTTGTTTTGTTCTTAGATTCCACATGAAAGTGAGATCATACAGTATTTGTCTTTGTTTGACTTATTTCACTTAGCATAATATCCTCAATGTCCATCCATATTGTTGCAAATGGCAAGATTTTATTCTTTTTTGTATATTCTTTTTTGATTTTATTTTTTAAATAGTTTTCTATTTATAAGTACACATACACATATATACTATGTTTTCTTTATCTGTTCATTCATTGATGAACATTTAGGTTGTTTCCATATCTTGGCTGTTATAAATAATGCTGCTGCAAACATGGTTGTATATATCTTTTTGAATCAGTATTTTCATTTCCTTTGGATAAATACCCAGAAGTGGAATTGTTAGATGATGCGGCAGTTCTATTTTTAATTTTTTTAACGATTTTATTTGTTTATTTGAGAGAGAGGGAGAAAGCATGAGCAAGGGGTAGAGCAGAAGGATAAGCAGGCTCCTCACTGAATGGGGAGCCCCATACAGGGCTTGATCCCAGGACTGCGGGATCATGACCTGAGCTGAAGGCAGATGCTGAACCAACTAAGCTACCCAGGTGCTCCTATTTTTAATTTGTTTGAGGCAACTTCATACTGTTTTCCTTAGTGGCTGTACCACTTTACCTTCCCATCCACAGTGCAAGTGTTCCCTTTTCTCCACAGCCTCAGCAGTACTTATTTTTTGCCTTCTTGATCCTAGCCATTCTAACAGTTGTGAGATAATATCTCATCGTGGTTTTAATTTGCATCTCTCTGATGATAAATGATGTCAAGCACCTTTTCATGTACCTGTTTGCCATCCATTTTTCTTCTTTGGAAGAATGTCTATTTAGATCTTCTGCCCATTTTTTTTTCCTGCCCATTTTTTAATCAGATTTTTTTAAATTGAGCTGTATGAGTTTTCTATATATTTTGGATATTAACCTCTGATCAGTTATGTGATTTGTGAATATTTTCTCCTATTCATTAGGTTGCCTTTCATTTTGTTGATGGTTTTCTTTGCAATGCAGAAGCTTTTTAGTTTGATGTAGTCCCACTTGTTTATTTTTGCTTTTGTTGCCTTCATGTTTGCTGTCAAATCCAAAAAAATAATTGCCAAGACCAATGTCAGAGACTCACCACCTGGGGTGCCTGGGTGGCTCAGTTGGTTGAACGTCTGGCTCTTGGTTTCAGCTGGGGTCATGATCTCAGCTCAGGGTCCTGGAATTTAGCCCCAGATCGTGCACTATGCTCAGCAGGGAACATGTTTGAGGATTCTCTCTCTCTCCTCCTCTCTCGGCCCCGCCCCCTATTCTCTTCCTTTATTTTGCAAATAAATAAATTTTGTTTTAAAAAAAAGAACTTACAAAAATAAAAAAAATAACTTACCAATTATGTTTGCTTCTAGATATTTTATGGTTTCAGGTCCTACATTCAAATTTCTAACCCATTTGGGTTAATTTTTGTGTATTGTGTACAATAGCAGTTCAATTTCATTCTTCTGCATGTTGCTTTGCAGTTTTCCTAGCTTCATTTATTGAAAAGATTGTCCTTTCCCATTGTATTTTTTTTTACTCCTCTGTTGTAAATTAATTGACCATGTGTGCGTGGGTTTATTTTTGGACTCTCTGTTTTGTTCCATTGATCTACGTATCTGTTTATCCTGGTTTGGATTATTGCAGCTTTGTAATATAGTTTGCAGTTAGGGAGCATGATTCCTCCAGCTTTGTTCTTTCTCAAGCTTTCTCTGACTCTTCAGGGCCTTTTTTGGTTCCATACAAAATTAGGATTGTTAGTTCTATTTCTGTGAAAAATGCAATTGGAATTTTGGTGGGGATTGCATTGAATCTGTAGATTGCTTTAGGTAGGGAATATGGTCATTTTAACAGTATTAATTCTTCTAATCGATGAAACTAGAATATCTTTCATTTGTATCTTCTTCAGTGTCTTTAATTTTGAGAAGTTTCTGAATCTGGAAATAATAATAGTTCTTAAGTCCTAGTTGTGAAAATTAAATGAGAGAATGCAGTATGCCTGAAACATAGTAAACCTTAAATATTAGTTATTATTGTGTTCTTATTTACTATTAAATTATACATGCACACACACAGAATCATTGAAAGTATGAAGAGGAGCTCAAAAGCAGGAATAATCAGTTCTGCCTTCAAAAACCCAAGTCTTCATTAATGGCATTCCATTGATCTGGGCTTTGAAGAACTCTTAGAAACTTGTTTGGAAAAAGAATGCATATGATTCCAAGCTGAAAAAGTAACATGAGCTATGAAATTTGTATAGCCATAGCCATGAAACTAAAAAATAAAATGAGGCCAAATTCTGAAGGACCTGGACTGTCATGCTGAAGAATTCAGACTTACCCTTGAGGCATTTGGGAGTTATCAAAGACCTTTAATAAGCCTGGGAATGGAATGCTTAGATCTGTTTTTGAGAGTTAATTATGGTCAGAGCAGAAAGAACGATTGAAGCAAGGAGAGGTCAGAGATGAAGAGATCTACCTGGGAGTGATTTGTGTGAAAGACAACAGCTGCCTTTGACTAGTATTTGCTGTACTTTGAAAGGGTAGAGTCTCTTAGAATGTATAGAGCATATTTCTGAACTTTATTTTTTGTGGATTTCTTTGTTGTCTTATGATTAGTCTTTTCCTAATATAGAATTTCAAAATCACTTATAATTAGGTCAAACTTCTAATTAGGTTTTAATAAAATTTAAACATTTTAGAGTTTAATGTTTTATGTAACTTGACTATGAGAATAGGAACCATTTTCTTTTCCAAAACTTTGTCTTTCTCTATAGTGTCTAGTACGTAGCAAGTACTGAATAAATTTATTGTTAAACTAAAATTCAAATCAAACTCCATAAATGAGACCATATAATTTGAATTAGGTACTATCTATAATTCATAACATTTAACTAATCTTGTATAATCTCCTAGGCCAGTGATTCTCAAATCTGGAACTGTTAGGCCCCTGGGGGCATTTGGCAATGAGTAGAGACATTTTGACTGTTCTAACTATAGGAGGAATTCTACAGATATCTAGTGGGTAGGGACCAGGAATACTGCTGAATATCCAACAGTACACATAACAGTCTTCTTCTGTCCTAACAAAGAATTATGTAGCTCAAGATGTCAATAGTGCTGAGATTGAGAAACCCTATCTATCAGTTCTGTTATTGACATTGCAAAGAAGTGGGCTTTTTTAAATGCCCCATGAATATGTTACAGTTTCTCAAAATTTAAGAATATATGTGAAAAACAATAAATAGAAATAGACTGGAAAGAACTATTTCCATTGGAATGTATTTAAAAGTAAAATGAGGGGCACCTGGGTGGCTCTGTGGTTCAGTGTCTACCTTTGGCTCAGGTCATGATCCTGGGGTTGTGGGACCAAGTCCCGCATCATGTTCCCTATAGGGAGTCTGGTTCTCCCTCTGCCTATGTCTCTGCCTCTTACTTGTGTCTCTCATGAATAAATAAATAAATAAAATCTTAAAAAAAAAAAAAAAAGTAAAGTGACTAAGAAATTTCCTCTTGGTTTATTAGCATTCTGTATACCAGAATATTCAGGTGAGTATCTCTATCATATTGGTGGACGTCCATTGGACCTGATGGCGCTGGATAGACGACAGTCATAACATGTAGTAGGTGGCTGCTGAGTATCAAATAGTTTAGGATCTTGTCCTATCTAGATTTCAAATCAGTATTTTTAGGACATATAGTATATGGTGCTTTTGGTTTAGCATTTCTGATTTTATTTTTTTCTAAAGGGTAGCAAGAGTTAGTCCAACGTTAGCATTTCAGAAAACCTGAAAAACTTTATTATCTAATAAGATCCAGAACTTACTATTTGATAAGATCAGCAAAATTGTAATGAAAAATACCACAGAATCAAGACAAGTTTTAAGCATTTTTGCTCATTGAGTATTTTGTGACAGTGGTCAAATTATATTTAATCTTGCTGATTTTATCTCATGTATAAATGAGTATAAAATACTCTGTACATGGGGTGGGGGGGGGGGAAATCCCTGGGTAGCTCAGCAGTTTGGCGCCTGCCTTTGGCCCAAGGTGTGATCCTGGAGTCCCGGGATCGAGTCCCACGTCAGACTCTCTGCGTGGAGCCTGCTTCTCCCTCTGCCTGTGTCTCTGCCTCTCTCTCTCTCTCTCTCTCTCTGTGTCTCTCATGAATAAATAAATAAAATCTTTAAAAAAAAATTCTCTGTACATGCTAAGAAAGATAGTAGGAACCATTCTAACTCAATAATGAAACGACAAGCCTTAAGAAATGGGCAAAGCCCGTTTGCAGCAATGTGGATGAATCTTGAAGGCATTATGCTAAGTGAAAGAAGTCAGATAAAGACAAATAACTGTATGATAACCCTTAAATATGGAATCTAAAAAAGCCAAATTCATAGAAACAGTAGTATGGTGGTTACCAGGGGCTGGAAGGTAAGGGCATGGGGACATGTTGGTCAAAGTGTACCAACTTCCAGTTATGAGATGAGTAAGTTCGGGGGATCTAATATACAGTATGGTGATTATGGTTAATAGTACTCTATTTAAAAAAAAATACTGTATTTACATACTTGAAAGTTTCTAAGAGAGTAAATCTTAAATGTTCTCATCAGAAAAAAGAAATGGTAATTATTTGACATGATGGAGGTGCCAGCTAATGTTATGGTGGTAATAACTGTGCAGTATTTAAGTGTGTCAAATCAATATGTTGTATACCTTAAACTTGCAAAATATTATGTGTCGATCATATCTCAGTAAAGCTGGGGGGAAAATGGCCAAAGGATTGAATGGACATTTCTCCAAAGAAGACATACAGTGGATAGTGAGTGAATTGTGTGAATGTAAGCTTCTTGAGGGCAGGAATCAAGTCTTAGTAAATAGCTTTATTTTCTGTAGATAGTGCTTAATACTAAGTCTTAGTAGATGTTTCAAATAACACATTTTAAATGTTTTTGAATTACTGTTTTAATTCTATTCTTTCAGATCTATCAGATCTATTCAAAGCGATCTGCTGAGGATATTTATAAAATACTGACATCCTACAAGGCTAATTACCTAATTGTAGAGGATGCTATCTGCAATGAGGTGGGAACCATGAGAGGCTGTAGAGTGAAAGATTTATTAGACATTGCAAATGGCCACGTAAGTAACCACTTGAGAGGTTAAATCTCTTTGAGAAAAAGACATTTTAACTTTTACTCTTCAAACTTATTTTTGGGACTTAACTAAGAATATAATTAAAAGTGATATAGCAGCGCGGTGGGGGGGAGCATTAAAAGTAGTTTGAAGTATTTTTTTCAATGTACAAAAGAAAATTTGGGCATTTTTGCAGAAAAAAATTTTACCAATACCTGGATTCCTTATTCATTGCCTATACTTTGTTTGTATTCCACATTTATATACAAAAGATGGCATAATTTGAACAATGATTTTATTTTAGCTTATTATAATCTAAAGAGCAGCTGGTTGCATTGTTACATTATGTTGAGAATTTTCTGATAATTTGATTTATAGCTAGAAAAATTGCTTACTAAATCATCACAGTCCCTATTATCCACAAAAATTAGTGTATTCAGAACTCCTTTGGTTTTTAGGATTTAGCTATATTTTAACTTTTCATTGACTTCGGCTATTTGACCAAACCTTTTTACTTCTCAGCCTGTAATGCATATATTATATATCTGGCAATTAAAAAGAGGAGTTTATATATCTGGTAATTAGTGTTGTCTGGAATGGGTGCCTTTACTCCTGGGAAGTTGCGGTTGGATGACCTTAGAATTTCAGTTGGCCATTTTGAGTTGATATGCATGTTCTATTCAGGTAGCAACCAAGATTTTTTTTCTGTCTCTTCCTAAATAATAAGCTTATTATTATTATTCTCTTATTGTCCCAGACCAGTTTGGAGGTGAGAAATTAGTTTTTATGATTTCCACCTTTGTCTTTCCTCATGACCCCTTAATTCTGGAAAATAAGTGTATTCTGTTTTCTGCTTCATGTATTTTGAATTTCCTCTTTTTGGTACTTGATATCTGTGATCTTTGGCCTAATGGGTGACACCATGGAATTTTATTAAACATCAGGTATTCAGTAATTACTGCTGTGTTGCTGCCTGCTGTCTGGAGCCTTTTAATTCTGATCTTGGCTATCTTTCTGTTCCGTTTTAAAGATCAAATTACTTCTTTCATATAATACTGGGCACGGACTTAAAGCTACTTCATTTTTTTATTCTAAAAGATGGTTCTCTGACATTTTTACTCAGCATTAGGAGAATGTTTAACATTTTAGTATAGAAAACCCTTCAAACTAGTTAAGCTGTCTTAGTGAACATCAAGGTGAGAATATAAAGATTTTCACTGGATAAGTCACAAAAACTTGATTACTAGATAATTGTGAGTCATTTCTACATTAGAAGAGTTTGAATATATATTAAGAATGTGTCCATTTCTCAGTCTTAGTAGGCTCCATGATAAGTTAGAGGAATGATAATGAACTAGAGAGACAGTCTTCTATATTTGAGGATTTCTATATCTTTTTGAAAATTGGAAACACTTTTTACTGATTTCTCAATTTCAGTGGGAAGCTGAAGAGTTTAATGGAAATGATAACTCTCTTAATAAAGGGGGTTCTAGGGTTGTTCAACAATGTAAGATCATCTTAGTCCATGTATAGCAATAATATATTTTTTATATCAATAAGTCATTTGTACATTGTATTTCTCTTATAAACTTAATAGCTTTTTTAATATTGTGTTTCATATCTTTCGATAGGTAGTTTGTGAAGAAGGTGACAAGTTAACCTACTCAAAATATGGGCGATTTTGTCATGAGGTCAAAATTAACTATTCTCCATATGTGAATTATTTCACTAGAGTGTACTGGAACAGATCCTACTTTGTATATAAAATCAACACTGTGATATCCTTTCAGTCTTGAAAGATAGCAGAGCCTTCATTTCAAAGACTTATATCACTTGAAGTAAAATGTGATTTTCTTCTTACCTACATGGTGTCTTTTAGAAATCAGAGTATGGACGTTTGAAATGCTGCTGCTTTTTCCCTCTTTGCTATTAACTGGATCCAGAGTTCTGTGGGGTATAGAACATCAGGCATTACTGTCCTTTGGTAAAATGTCACATCTACCACTCTGTAATATTCTGGTCAGATGTTTTCCTTATCGTTACATGGTCTTTAAAGACTTTATATTCTCAACTATTATAAAATTGTCCTTATAAATCTTCATTCTGTCATAACATAGGTCTTGAATTTGATATGTTCAATGTCAGAGTATATTTCTCAAACATAACATTTAATAAATATGTCATTTAATGTCATATAATTATAGACTAGAAGGAAGGACCTCTTCTTACCCTCAAGGCAGTTCTGAAGGTATTTCATGGTTTATAATAGAATTGAAATGTTAAAATAAAAACCAATTTAAATGTTAGCTGAAACTATGTGACATTTAAATTAAAATTTATAAATTGTGTAAAGGAATGTGATTTGATGGATATACACATAAAGATATATCCAGATTTTCCATGATACTGCTCATCATCTGCTGCTTATATAACCATGCACTTTCTTAGTAAAATGTAGTACATGATCTTGCATTTTATTATTTTACAACTATTAAGTGGTTAGCTTTTTTCACTTATGCTCATAAATTTAATATCAATTTAATCATGATAAAACAGTAACTCTTGTTACCTAAATATTTTTAAAACAGACATTTAAAAGAATGTTGTTCAGGTTTTTGAAAGATATGGAATGGGATATACAGCCTATTCACATGTTCTACTGAAGTATTAAGTGAAAAATTAAATCTTCACAAGAATAAGAATATTCTGACATTAGTGACTAAAATGACAAACTAAAATGAACAATTTCTGGGGAGAAATGGGCTGATGCTATTAAACATATTTCTGCATACAGATCTGTTTATTATAAAACACAAATGCTATTATTTAGGAAACAATGGTACAGTCTTCAACATTAAGAACAAAATGACAATTTTAATAAAATTCACAACAGTTTCATAACCTAAACGCAACATTCCTTTAGGTTCAATGTTTTCATATTTTTAATCATTTATTAAAAGAAATTATTAAATGATTAGTTGGGCTGTATAAAGAGATTCAGGATAGATGTATCATTTTAATAAGATGGGATGCATGTTTAGTTTTACCTTATACATATGTTTAGTGAACAGATTTTTAAAATTTTCACTTGTTAGAGTGCTGTAAAATTGCATTTTCAGTACTCTGAATTAACTGCATTAGAAGGGAGCATCTTTTCATTATCTTTATTTTTTTGTTATATATATATCTTTGTTGTTTTGTTTTTAAGTAAAAAAGCACAAGCATTCTTAAGCTCTAGGATGCTTTGCTTTTTTGGAGCCTCACAATTGTTTGATGGCAGTGTCATATATCTAATGCTGCACTAGTTTTATTTGTTCTCATTTCATGCTTTATGTAATTTGTAACAGTTCTATTAACATAGTTGAAGGTAGGGCATATCAGGTTATCTATACATTTTAATAGTGAGTCACTAGTATTTAGCTTCAAGCCTTATGAAAATATTACTGTGGCTACCTGAGTACACAGTGAATAGTTACCTGGTGGTCCTTATGATCAGAGCATGTAAAACAATGCTATTTCAAAGTCAGCTTGCATATTTTGAAAGGGAAATAGAATAACATAAATAGCATGAAATATTTAATTGAATTTTTATTGATTTATATTATCAATTATGCTGAGTTACTTTGTGTGTTTTTTGTTTTTGGCTTTTGACATATACATACTAATAAGTTTCTTTTCCTTCTGTCAACTTTTTAAAATAGATTTGGAGAAACTTACTTTTTTAAATGATAAATTTTTTAGTCAGCATCAGTTGAAAAGGAAAATGTAAGGTTTATTATAGAAGTAACAATACTGGATATAAGAAATTAGCTTACTTGCTTCTATTTTAACTGTAGTTAAAACAGTAGCAGTAGAAAACTTTGAGTGAGGAGCATTTAATTAATTTCTTTGCTTATTTGTAGGGTAATAGATGATTTAAAGTTTTGCAAGTAATTCCATTTGAGTAACTTACAGTTGTTGATTTGACAATAAAAATCTATGAAAGGAAACAAAGTGTATGGTTTTAGGATGGAAGCAGTTTCTCAAAGAAATACAAAACATACTTTGCCCTTGATGTTGCAAAAGCATTGAAATAAGTGCCTTAACTTTTGTTTACTTCTTATTGTTCAAAAATTACTATTGACTTTTTTCTTTTCTGTAAGAAGATTTTGATATCTTTTTCCTCATCATTAAGCACAGAGAAAGACTCCTCACTATGATATTTTCAGTATTAACTTTATTTCATTAATAAGCAAATCTTTGGTAAGGGTCCCAAGGGGATTTCTAGCCTGCTAAATTAATTTATTTAGCTTCCCAAATGCCAAACAGTCTAATAAATAAAAATTGATAAGGTGTATGGTATTGACTCTGTGCTGGTTTGTATTTTTTTCCAACTTTGAGATCTGTAACTTGGTGCTTTTTGTTAGACTATCCCGGTATCACAGCCTCGGGAGTATGCATTGTACTTCAGGATTAACTTTTTTTCTTCATTGCTTTTTGAGTACATAGATGGCATGTTTCTTCAGGACATTAACCCAAACCACCAGTAGCCTCACTGTTGTGGCGCTCTTACATGTACTCCAGGTTGATTCAAGGAAGAGCAGAAATGGAGGTCAAAGTGTGTTACATGTTGGGGCTGGAAAATATGCTTTAAAACAGTAGGTTATTAATTTCTTGAAGGGCACAGTGAACAGCCATCTTACTCAACTGTTTTGTTTTTGGAAAACCACTTGTTTTTTGGCCCTTTCTATTTTTGAACTGTTAAAACATTTTATTGCCTTTAGTGTGTAGATAAAAGTAGTGCCTCTCTTTATAAAATTGATGGGATTTCTAAAAGTTGTATGTAAGTCAATCTTTCTGGTAAATTTATTTTAAGTGCATGAATATTTAAAAATCACGTGTTACAAATTATTCTGTATATTTAAGAACCTTTTGTAAAGCAAGTAACTACTTCATAATTTACATCCCAATATATGCTCTCATTTGTCCACTTTTAAAAATATATAGTCTCTATTGTTGCTATTTGTTAATAGTTTTAGATCTCGACATGTATTAAAATCACAACTTTAAAAAGTTGCAAGTGAAATTGAACAATTTCTTCTTAAAATAATAGCTCATTATTAACCTTTTGAATGTTTAGAGTTTAATATTTTAAAATCAGATTTGAAAATCGCAAAGAATATATTTTATTCAACTATTTTCCATCCATTAAGTTTTCTATACATTATACCTACTTGTTTTCTGTAATAAAAAAGGGTTATTTAAACACCAGATTTGACGAATTTAGCAAAAAGTCCTCTTTCAATCATTTGCTTATGTCCCTTAGAATTTGTAACATTTTACTCTTGGCTTATGAAATCCTAAGTGCAGTTCTATGAGAGATACAGTGAACATCTGACCACTATATTTAGTGGAATAATGGTATCAGATAGAAAAATGCATTCCAAGCTTCTAGTTTGAGATATCTCATAAACAACTTTTTAATATTTTAAGTTGGTAGCTTTGTACAGCTATTTAGCAAAGATGAATACAGTTGCTATTATGTATGTTGACTTCTGAATCATATCGCTAACAATGTATAACAGATTAAATGTGTTCCTCCTGTACTAAAGTTACATCTTTCCAAAAGAATAAAAGTCAATTTCAATAAATATAAATCCTTTAAAAGAGTTGGGTTATAAAGTAGTTTACTTCAGATTTTGTAACATTAAATGTACTTTTATCAAGAATGAAATTATTTATTTCATGCTTAATTACACTCCTTGTTTTGTTTCTATAATAAAACTTTTTAGAATTTTAAGTTGTCTTTCATTTATGTGTATCTTTTTGTTATAGCTTTAATGAGACATAACTTATATACTATTTAATTCACTCATTTAAAGTCAGTTCAACAGTTTTTAGTATATTGAGTTGTGCAGTTATCACCACAATTAACTTTAGAACATTTTTAGCACCCCAGAAAGAAACCCCATACCTTTTGGCTGTCACCCTAAACCACTCTATCCTTAGGCAACTCTTACTAATAATATACTCTCTGTCTCTGTATTTGCCTATTCTGGACATTCCGCGTAGATGGACTGGACATTCCATATAGATGGAATCATGATATATGGTCTTTTGTGACTGGCTTCTTTATTTAGCATAAGGTTTTCAAAATTCATTCATGTTGTTGTAAGTATCCCTTTATTGCCAAATAACATTCCACTGTATGGATGTACCACATTTTGCTTATCTGTTCATCAATTGGTGGATGTTTGGGTTTCCACTTTCTGGCTATTACAAACAATCCTTACTATGAACACTTGTGTACAAATTTTGGGGTGGTATAGGTTTTCCTTTTTCTTGAGTATATATCTAGGAGTAGAATGATAAACTGCTTACATCCACTAGGATGGCTGTGATCAAGGAGCAAGGTAATGAGCAAGTGTTGGCAAGGAGAGGGAGAAGTTGGAAAGCTCATACATTGCTGCAGGGATTGTTAAAGTGGTACAGCCGTTTTGAGAACCAGTCTGGCAGTTCCTCAGTTACCACGGTTATCATAGAACCCAGAAATTCTACTCGAGTTGGATGCTCAACCGACTGAGCTACCCACGTGTCCCGATGGAGCATTTTTATATGTGTATGAAGTAGATCTTACATGTATCCTACTTGTAGTTTGTTGAGCTTCTCGATTACATACATTAAGAATTTTCTTTAAATCAAATTTGCAACTTCTCATATTCCTGTTGTACTTATGGTGGGGTGTTTAATGGTGACCCACATTTCCCTGAGGCTCTGTTGACTTTTCATTTTTTTCCTCTTTGTCCTTTGAATTGCATAACCTCTATCAATCTGTCTTCCAGTTTGCTAATTTCGTCGGTTCAAATCTACTTCTGAGACTCTCTGAATTTCCGTGTGTGTGTGTGTGTGTGTGTGTGTGTGTGTGCCTGTACCGTTATTCTCTCTATTGATGTTCTCTATTTATAGTAACTGTGGGTACCCCCTGGAGCTTGTTATTATAGTTGGCTTATTTGCTGAGCTTCGGCTGAACTAGTTTAGTGAGGTCTGTTTCCTCCACACTATGGAGCCTCTGATGTTGGTCCTCAGACACCACCACCCTGAGCAGGTACATGGTCACCCCGGGGTGACTGTGCTTTTAGCAGGGCTCTGACCGTCCCTTTCCTTGGTCTTACGCAGCTGTGAAACTCTACTAGTCATCTCTCCAGCTTGTTATATTGTTTTTTTTTTTTTTTTAAGGTTTTAGTTATTCATGAGAGACACACAGAGGAGAGAGAGGCAGAGACACAGGTAGAGAGAGAAGCAGGCTCCATGCAGGGAGCCCGACGTGGGACTCGATCCCGGGTCTCCAGGATCGCGCCCTGGGCTGCAGGTGGCGCTAAACCGCTGAGCCACCAGGGCTGCCCCGTTGTATTGTTTTCAACGATCTCCTGAGGCATAAATTGCTTCACAACCTGATCCAATTAAATCCTGTCTCCTTTGTTTTTTTTTTTTGTTTTGTTTTGTTTTTAAATTTTTATTTATTTATGATAGTCACACACAGAGAGAGAGAGAGAGGCAGAGACACAGGCAGAGGGAGAAGCAGGCTCGATGCACCGGGAGCCCGACGTGGGATTCGATCCCGGGTCTCCAGGATCGCGCCCTGGGCCAAAGGCAGGCGCTAAACCGCTGCGCCACCCAGGGATCCCAAATCCTGTCTCCTTTGAAGGGGTAGTTTGCTGGTAGTTGGGGGAAGGGGGAGCAAATGACTGGTTTGTCCTAATGCCAAGAGGGCTCTTTGTCTCTTTCCTTGCTTCTTCTTAATTGCTTTCCACCAAAATCTTTGTTGTTTGGAATACCCTTAAGCTTGAACTTCCCTGCACTCTGTTTCAAACAAAGACGGTTCTTTTGGAGGTAGCTGTGGAGCTCTCTGTTGTACGTCCTGGTTTTCTCTGGGCAAAAATCACTGAGCCACAGCGCTGGAGCTGGCACTGGGGGCAGTTGTGTGTCTACGCGGCATTCCTACTTTAGGAGCAGGCTTCTGGGTGGAGATGATAGCCTCTGTGGTCTTAACACGGCTCTCCCCATCCGGAACCTGCACCCTCCGAGTCGGCTGGGGTGACAATGACCAGTGTGCTGTGCCTAAGATAGAGTCTCTACTCTTTAAAAAAAACTTTAATTTTTAAAGATATTATTTATTCATTCATAAAAGACAGAAAGGGAGGCCATGGGAGAGGGAGGCTTGTCGCAGAGCAGGTCCTGGGATCTTGACGTGAGCCGGAGGCAGGCCCGAAATGGAATGAGCCGCCCAGGTGCCCAGAGTCTCTACTCCTAACCTGGGGGCTGGTTGTCACTTGATGTGACATCAAGTCCCATGTCTCTTTAAAATCCCAGTGTACAAGGGAAACCACTTTTGAGGTCTTTTTAAGTCAACGTGATTGTACATAAACTTTGTTGGAACCGAAAGCCTGACTTGTGGCCCAGCACGTATGCGTGGCGCATCTGCGTCCAGAATGAGTAGCGGGAAGGAAAAGCGCGTTGCCCCGAGAGGGCTGTGCCTCCGTGTCCCCAGGCCCTGTGTTCCTGTACGATAGAACCGGAGTCCTGCCTGTCAGCTAACCTACAACCCATGAGCTTTTACAAGATGCGAAAAGGTACCTCGCCCTGTGAAAACTCTTCATTTCCCAGAACACTTTTTTTTTTTAAAGATTTTAAGTAATTTCTAGCATGGGGCTCGAACCCACAACCCCGAGAACAGGTCACAAGCTGCCCTGAGCCCGCCAGGCCCCCCCAGAGCACTTTGTGCCCTGTGAAGAGTGTTTCCTGGGCCGCTGTCCGCCGTGGGCTGGAATCACACTCCTTTTTTCCCTTTTAGAGCCCGCTGACAGGTGAGGAAGGGAACCCTCACCTCGGCCTCCCCTGGGGGCGCGGAGTGGGGCGCCGCCTCCGAGACCCCGGGCCCTCCGCCGCCTGCGCCCCAGGAGCCGCCCCCACCCCAGGCCGCGCCGGGCCTCACCCAGCTTGGCGGAGCTCGCGGAATAAAGAGGTTTCGGGTCGCCCGTGCCCTTCGGTCAGTTCCCAGGGACTGTCAAGGGTTGTTCTTTGGGAAGATGATGGTCAGCAGGCCCGCTCCGGCGCCCCTCACACCGCAGGTGCAGGTCCAGGTCCGGGTGTGCCATGTGCCCTGGGCCCGAGAGGTCAAGGCCGCCTCCAGAGGTCAAGGCCGCCTCCTGACGACCGAGCACATTGTTTTTTAATAGATGTTATTTATTTATTCATGAGAGACCCAGAGAGAGGCAGAGACCCAGGCAGAGGGAGAAGCAGGCTCCATGCAGGGAGCCCGACGCGGGACTCGATCCCGGGACCCCGGGGTCACGGCCTGGGCCCAAGGCAGGTGCACCGCTGAGCCCCCAGGCGGCCCTTTAGCCATCCTCTCAGTAGTTCCCAATTGGCTTTCTTTTTGGTAGTAGTATTGGTAAGAAGTCGAATTCATGAACAGTCATTACTTACCTGGAAACTATGACCAGGGCCGTTGAAATGAGGGGCTGGCTCCTTGTCAGTCTGATAAACGAAATGTCAAGGCAGTGAGGACTTGCTCGGGGAACCGCTGCAGATATGCCATTATGATCCTGTTGGTGGTTTTTGTGATCACAGTGACAAAATACAGTGACGTCAGGCTAATGTTTACCCCCTGCCGCTGGTCCTCTCTCTCTCTCTCTGTCTCAAATAAAAATCTTTATTTTTAGAAAAATTTTAAATGATTTTATTTGTTTGACAGAGCGAGAGAGAGAGAGAGAGAGAGAGAGCACGCAGAGGGAGGGGCCGAAGGAGAGGGAGAAGCAGACTCCTCTCTGAGGTGGGGGCGCCTGATGTGTGGCTGCATCCCAGGACCCCGGGGTCATGATCGGAGTTGAAGGCAGATGCTTAACCAACTGAGCCCCCCAGGTGCTCCTAAATAAGCTCTTAAAAAAAATAAAATCTTTGAATATTACATTAGAAATTAATTCTGCAAAAGTTAACCCTAAGGGTGGGCGTGTTAAACGAAATCTAAGTATATTGGATGAAGTAACTAGCAACACCAGTGAACCCATCAGAGACAGGCTCCACATTGGTTACAGGGTTTCTGACTCTAGTATTTCTCTCCTTTTTTTCCTTAGGGTTTCTATGTCTCTGCTTACACTGCTCACCTGTTCTTGCAGGCTGTCTATCCATTAGAGCCCTTAGCATATAAATCATAGTTGGGGTTTTTCTTTTAAAAATTTTATTTATTTATTCATGAGAGACACAGAAAGAGAGAGACAGAGAGAGGCAGAGACACAGGCAGGGGGAGAAGCAGGCTCCCTGCGGGGAGCCCGATGCAGGACTCGATCCCAGGACCCCGGGGTCACGCCCTGGGCGGAAGGGAGGCGCTAAACCCCGGACCCACCCAGGCACCCAGGGCAGAATTCTTTTTATAATTGTGAGTAGCAGTCCTTCATCAAATATATCTTTTGCAAATATTTTTTTCGCAGTCTGTGGCTTCTCATTTTCTTGACATTGCCTTTCACAGAACAAAAGGTTTTAATTTCAGTGGAGTTCAGCTTATCAGCTATTACTTTCATGGGTTGTGCCTTTGGTATTTAATCTAAAAAGTCATCACCATATCCAAGGTCATCTAGATATTTTCTTTTTTTTTTTTTTATAATGAGCTCTTTTTTTTAAGATTTTATGTATTTATTCATAGAGACACAGAGAGAGAGAGAGAGAGGGGCAGAAACACAGGCAGAGGGAGAAGCAGGCCCCATGCAGGGAGCCAGACGTGGGACTCACGCCCTGGGCTGCAAGTGGCACTAAACCACTGAGCCACCAGGGTTGCCCTAGATATTTTCTTATGTTATTTTCTCCTATGTTGTATAATCTCCTATGTTTTATGATTTTGTGCTTTACACTTAGGCCTGTGATCCATTTCAAGTTAGTTTTTGTGAAGTATGGAAGGTGTGTGTCTAGATTTGGTTCTTTGGTTTGTTTGTTGCATGTGGATGTTCCAGCACCATTTGTTGAAAAGACTATTTTTGCTCTATTGAATTGTCTTTGCTCCTTAGAGATTAGTTGACTGTGTATATGTGGGTCTCTATTCTGTCCCACTGATTTGTCTATTCTTTCACCAATATCCCCCCTGTCTTAACTCTTTAGCTTTATAGCCCTAAGGGGCTTTCGGGGAGACTGAGAAGACAGCTAGGAAAAAGAAGAATCACACAGTGGAACTGTTCTAGAACAAACCTCACTGCCTCTGCTTGGACCTTAGGTCACATGCAGAGTTCTAGATGGGAATTGGAGAATGCAGACTTTAGCTTGCCTACAGAAAAGAAGCCAATGGTAGGTCGTTGGGATGAGTGATGTTGGGCCAGCTTATTATATATGCCAGAAGGATGATCCAATTTTTAAAAATTTTGCATACAATGGAATAGAAAAAAGACGGGAAGGATATGTAGGCTTCCCTTGCTTTGACATGCCTGTAGCCAGCTACCACAGTAAACACCAGCCCTCCAGCAACACGGCTCGAATTTTAGTTACCGTGGTATAGTGACTGCAATGACATAAGTACGAGTCTCACTGTCCGCTCTTCATGTCCATAACAGATACATGTCATGATCACTTCTTTCCAAATCTGTGATTGGTAACTCCGCACCTGTTTTCCACTTCACACACAGCAAAGCATGTGCCGACGTCGCCTCTTTGTCTCCCAGTGGGTGGTAAACCCAACTGACATTTTACAAAAATGGGCATTGAAGGAGGGCCCTGGCCAAAGAAAGTACACCAAAGAAACAAAAAGTGATAATGTTTGAATGAAATTGGAACCAAATATAAATAAAATCCTAGAACACCTGCCTGACCGTAGATACATCCACCGTGCCACTGTTCAGAGATGCTAGCTAGGCTGCCGAAGGAGCTTTGTGAATGTATCGATACAAAAAGAGAAAAGATGAAGATGTCCCAGAGGAAGTCACACTAACAAAAAAATCTTAGCATTAAAGGAGTTCTCAAAGATATTTCGAAACATTGGAAACACAAAAGATAAAATTATGAAAGCTTATCTGCACTTAGAAAGGGGTGTGACAATTGGGCCAAAACAGAACATAGGCTCGCTCCACAGCATGAGTTAAATGATGAGAAGAAGGCAAGCCCCGTTGAAACAACCTTTGGTAAGTTTTTTAGGGAGAAATAAAATACTTTAATTCTCAGAGTTTTTATTTATTTTATTTTTATTTTAAGATTGTATTTATTCATGAGAGACAGAGAGAGAGAGAGAGGCAGAGACACAGGCAGAGGGAGAAGCAGGCTCCGTGCAGGGGCCCGACGTGGGACTCGATCCCGGGACTCCAGGATCAGGCCCTGGGCTGAAGGCAGGCACCAAACCGCTGAGCCACCCACGGATCCCCAATTCTCAGAGTTTTTAATGTTTAAATTATAATGTACTAAATAAATATTACTTTTTCCATCCTTTTACTTCCCTGTTCATGTATCACCACCAATTAGAGAGTTTTTTTAATGTTCTGACAAAATTTTTCCAAGTTTTAAAATTTAGGGGAGCCCGGGTGGCTCAGTTAAGCTTCCGATTCTTGGTTTTGGCTCAGGTGATGATCTCACAGGTTGGGAGATGGAGCTCCATGTCGGGATCTATGCTCAGCAGAGAGTCTGCTTAAAGATTCCGTCCCTTTGCCCCTCCCCTACTTGTGCTTGGACGCTCTCTCTCTCTCTCAAATAAATAAATCTTTTTTTTAAAAGTTGGGTTTTTTAAAAAAAAGATTTTATTTATTTATTTATTTATTTATTTATTTATTTATTCATGAGAGACAGAGAGGCAGAGACCCAGGCAGAGGGAGAAGCAGGCTCCATGCAAGGAGCCCGACGTGGGACTCTATCCAGGGACCCCAGGGTCACGACCTGAGCTGAAGGCTGACATTTAACCACTGAGCAACCCAGGTGCCCCTTAAACAAAAAAAGTCTTAAAATTTAAAGATCATGGAATTATAGTAAATGTTTCCATTGGTTACTGGGATCATTTTTGCATCACTGCAGCTCGCAGGGTCATTTCTGTCGTTCTGCACTACTGTACAAAGCAAAGACCACTTGTACAGCAAAATGTTGATAATGGGAAAGTGGCAAAGTTATTGGCAATTTGTAATTTGTTCTTTTTTTGTATTTTTAAAGTATAATTCCATAAACATGTATTGACTTTGTAATTTAAAAAGCAACGGAAACATCATAAAAATTTTCAAAGAAAAAAGTGTACAATATTGCTGCAGATATAAATACTTGAAAATGCCCGTTAAGTCTTTTGGAGTGTAGGGAGGAGGTTCTGAGGAACTGACACTGATCTTTTGTGATTAAATACTATCAGTATAATGGAAACATACCATGATTGATTAAACTTCATGGTCTAAAAAAAAGTAGAATCAATAGCCCAATTAAAAAATTGAAAAATCAATGTGAACTGATTATGCAGCTCAGTTACTACCAAAAGTTGCAGCAGCACAGCCATTTGATTCAACCCTTAGGTAGACTCATTTCATGCAGATTTGTTTTTTGAGTTTGTTTTTTTTTTTAGGTTTTATTTTTATATAATCTTTCCTCCCAATGTGGGGCTCGAACTTTTATAGCCCCAAGATCAAGAGTCGCACATTCCACCAACTGAGCCAGCTAGGCACCCCTCCTCCAGATTTGGTTTTTAAAATGTTTTCTGCAACAAGGGAGTAAGGACTTGTAGTAGTTAATTCCACATCTTGAGGCAGGGGGAAAAAAGCAAGAAGGAGCTAGATCTGTATTACCTAATAGAACTATACTTCAGCTCAAATTATGACCATTTGTTTTTGCCTTTGGTTTTTTTTTTTAAAGATTCCATCCATGTATTCATGAGAGACACAGAGAGAGGCAGAGACACAGACAGAGGGAGAAATAGGCTCCATGCAGGGAGCCTGATGCAGAACTCGATCCCAGGACCCCAGGGTCACACCCTGAGCCGAAGTCAGACACTCAACCACTGAGCCACCCAGGTGCCCCAATTATGACCATTTGAACATCATTAAGAAAATAGTGAATATAGTAAGTTGAAATACATTGAGTCTATTATAGGTCAAAGTTCCTCATGATCCTCAAATGGAAAAGTTAATACAGAGTATACAGCTTAGTGGTTGTGATACACAAGGTTGGCTGTACTAGGATATGATGGTAGCAGGATCTACTTTGTTGTTTAAATGAGGAACTGGTAATATACGGGTAGTTCACTTCTATTAAGTTTATGACTGTCATGTGTAGCTCTCTACTCTCTCTGTTAGGAAGGATGAGTATGAGGAACTAGAGGAACTCAAGATCATAATTCAAAGGTTCTAAAGTACCTATTGTCCCACATTTTAACATCTCTAAAAGTGTCGTACATCATATACTAAACGATGTAGATGAATTCCAGAAAATAGCAGAAACCACATCAAGAGAAGGAAGCCCTGATGATCAGCACTGACTGTCGCAAAAAGAAGACATTGTTCCAAGATGATGGCTCATCTAAAGTCCCCAGGAGGGGCGCTAACTGGGCCAAATTGAGTCCATCACTCAGGAGAGGAAATCTCTAGATAACCCTACAGACCATGAGATATTATTGAGGTATAAATAAATTTACAGGGCAGTCCGGGTGGCTCAGCGGTTTAGCGCCACCTTCAGCCCAGGGCGTGACCCCGGGGTCCTGGGATCGAGTCCCGCATGGGGCTCCGTGCATGGAGCCTGCTTCTCCCTCTGCCTGTCTCTGCCTCTCTCTCTCTTTGTGTCTCTCATGAATAAATAAATAAAATCTTTAAGAAAACAAAATAAAATAAAATAAACCTAATTTTCGAACGTGTCTGTTAGATATACAGATGTAACTATAGGAGTGACAAAGTGCAGGTAGCAGTGAGTGCCCCTCTGCAAGCACAGGAAATCCTCGGATGGTGTGGAATTGTATCGGCAAGTACCTGAGAGGGATTAGTGCACTCAGTAGCCCCTTAAATGATACCTGCGAGCAGGCCATATGTGACGTACGTTGGAGAATGAGGCCACATTAAATCCATTTAGGACAAGGTGGACAAATGAATGAACTTTGTGAGTTGTGTGCACTGGTAATTAAACAAGATGATCGAGCTTTTATAAAATTGCACAATTTTAGTCACAATGACTTTTCCCCAAATCCCCAAAGCCCCAAGAAACACAGGCTATATAGTTGTAAATTAGTCCATTTAATAGCCAAAACTGATGAACCCACCCTCGCTACAAAACTCGTGGTGGTACTCAAACATTCTTCTTTCCTTCAGCTATAAAATAGTTCTCTCAGAAGATGCTGGTCCTTAGTAGCTACCGTCCATACTATGGATCCTGATGGCAATGGCACGTCAGAGCGTTCAGGAGAAGGGCCTACGACTGAGGGCAGGGGCACCTGGGTGGCACGTCGGTTGAGTGTCCAACTCTTGATTATGGCTCAGGTCATGATCTCCAGGTTGTGGGATCGAGCCCCGAGGTGGGCTCACGGAGGAGTCTGCTTGTCCATCTCCCTCTGTCCTCCCCCTGCTCTCTATCTCTCTCTCTCTCAAATAAATAATAAATAAATACAGTCTCTATTTTAAAAAAGAGGGGGGGCGGGAACGCCTGGGTGCCTCAGTGGGTGAGGATTGCCTTTGGCTCAGGTCATGATCCCGGGGTCCTGGGATCGAGTCCCACATCAGGCTCTCCCCCCTCAGTGCGGAATCTGCTCATCCCTTGCCCTCTCCCCCTCCCCCTGTGCACACTTGCTCTCTTTTTCTCTCAAATGAATAATATATATATATATATATATATATATATTTATTTATTCATGAGAGAGAGAGAGAGGCAGAGACACAGGCAGAGGGAGAAGCAGGTTCCATGCAGGGAGCCCGACGTGGGGACTCGATCTGGGGTCTCCAGGATCCCACCCTGGGCTGAAGGCGGCGTTAAACCGCTGAGCTACTGGGGCTGCCCCTCAAATGAATAAAATATTTTTTAAGAAGAATGAGGGTAGAACACAATCATAGCCATTATTTTATTTGAGCCTGATGACAACTCCATGAAGGTCATTGTTATCCTCATTTTGGGAATGACACGAGAGGTTCGGAGACATTGATTTGCTCAAGTTTTCACAGCTGTGCCAGAGATGAATCCAGAACTGGATTTCTGGCTTCTGTCTTGTTTGATGGTCTCTTCTCTGTATCATTTCCTGTGCAAAACTCAGGATCTCATTTAAGTCTAAACAAATGTTTCTCAACTTCCTATTTTTCATATGGCCCCCCAGGAAGCCTTTTTTCAGAGATCTTTTTTGGGAATGGTCTCACTCATAGACCGTATGTCTGTTTGGGTACTAAATGTACATTGTGCTTGTTTACATAAAAAGAGAACTTGGCACCCCTTTAGATCTGATATCACCCCTTTTGAGAATGCTTGGTCTAGAGGGCCAGGCTCTTTGATTTGTTTATTTAGGGGCGAAGGTGAACAGGGCTGGTCTGTCAGTGAGATTGAAGCACTCTCTGGGCAATCCTGGGGGACCATACTTCATAGCCTGGGAAACACAGTTTAAAACCCCTTACTACTACTACTACTACTACTACTACTTTTACTACTTTTTTTTTCTTTTTTTTTTTTTTTGAGAGAGAGAGAGAGCAAGCCTAAGTGAGCACATGCACACAAGCAGGGGACGGGGAGAGGGAGAGATTGAGAATCCTAAGCAGGTTCCACACCCAGTGAGAAGCCCAATGCGGGGCTTGATCCCATGACCCCGAGAGACCATGACCTAAGATCACCAATCCAGCCAAAAATCAAGAGTCAGACGCCCAGCCGACTGAGCTGGGCAGGTGCACCACCCTCTACTTCTTTTAAGAGGCAGATTATTAGCCGCAAATCATCCCTGGCCACGGATAAGTCCAGTGACCAGCAAGGAAGTACATCGTTCCCTTCCTATGGTGGAACTGTAAATTGTACTGGGAGTTTTTCCCTTGGTCAAGAGTTAGGCACGCCACTCTGTCGTCCTTGGAATTTCTAAGGAAATTTCGTTGCTTAATACCATCTGATTAAGTTCAATATATGATCATTTAGGAACTGTAATTATGTGGTGGCAATAAGATGAGCCTGGTGTTCAGTGGGAAAGTAGACTGTTGAAAGCAAGGAACGTTTCACGGTCCTCAGAGGCAAGGCCATCCGTCCCGTGGGCTGAGCCATGTCGCTCAGAGGGGCAGCAGGACATGCCACATGGTGCAATGACTGCCACGTGGAAATGGGTGACTGAGATATCACAGGGACAAGGCCTCCTTGTGATGCAGGTTCCCATACTGGGAGTGGGCAACAGTGAGGTATGCCAAAGTGTTGGGGATCACGAAGAACAGAAACCGTCATGGTCGTGGACAGAAATCCGCAGGCTTCTGAGGACAGGAAACTCGGGAGAGGAACAACACTGCTTAGGATCTCTGATTCCATGCCCAGCAATAGGCCTGAAATGGATACTAAAGAGATCTTCAAGGGGCACCTGCCTGGCTCAGTTGAAAGAGCGGGTGACTCTTGATCTTGGGGTTGTGAGTTTGAGCCCCAGGTTGGGTGTAGAGATTACTTAAATAAACATTTTTTAAAACATTCTTCAAGGGATGTCTGGGGGCTTAGCGGTTGAGCATCTGCCTTTGGCTCAGGTTGTGATCCCAGAGTCGTGGGATCAAGTCCCGCATCGGGCTCCCTGCATGGAGCCTGCTTCTCCCTCTGCCCGTGTCTCTGCCTCTCTCTGGGTCTCTCATGAGTAAATAAATTAAAAAAAAAAAAAATCTTCAAGCACTTAGCTACTGTGTCTCATTGGAGCTGAACTTGGTTTCTTACCTCTGCTTCTCTTGGCTTGTCTGCCCTTCCTCTTCTCTATAGACCCGCTGCTTCTGCCCGCAGACGACGGCCTCCAACCCCTGGCCGGGGATCTTCAGGCTCAGTGCCCCCCACCGGCTAGCATCAGGCTCCGAGCCTCTCGGCGTGTCCCTTGAAGGCCACACTGTGGCTGAGCGGCCAGTGGGCGGCCTGCCTTGGGGGGCTGACTGTCCCTGGCCCCCCGGGAGCCCTTGGGAGCAGTCCCCCTGAACAGTCAAGGTATTACAGAGCAGGGTCCCAGAAGGGGAGGTCACCAGCCGAGCTAGTGCTTAGGGCCGGGAGCGGGGCTCCCCACGGCCTGCCGCTGCCTTGCGGTCACCGCCACCGGCTCTCCAGGTCCCCAGCGCCGTCTGCTGGCTCCTCCCCTCCAACAGGCTGCCTGCGGGGTGTGCAGCTCCGTGGGGGTCCCCCCAGCCTGCTCACCCGGTCCTCTCGCGGAGGGCCCGTGGGGCGCCCAGTGTGGGTGTGGGTTCCCCGAGCTCCTGCTTCCCCCTCCAGGCCCGGCCGACGTGGCTCTGGTAGTATATGACCCCGGGTCAGGGCTCGAGGCCTGCATGGGTCCCCGCAGGGCCTGCTTCTCCCTCTGCTGTGTCTCTGCCTCTCTCTGGGTCTCTCAGGAATAAATAGGTAACATCTTAAAAAAAAAAAAAGTATATGAACAAGCAGAGATTACTTTAAAAAAGAAAAGAAAAGGAAAAAGAAAAAACACGTAGAGAAAAAAAGAAAAAAGAAAACACGTAGAGAAGTATCTGAGGGAATTGTGTCAGTCCTGGTTTTGCTGCAACAACAAACTAAATTGCTTTCCTTTCACAGAGGTCCTTTCTTCGTGGATTTTGTCGTTTTTCGTGTACAGTGAACTTCAAGCTTGTTCAGTGTGTCTGAGAGTACCTTTTATGTAGGTTCTGGAATAGTGGTTCTCGAGCCATCTGCGCTGAAGGACCAGTCTGTGTCTCTATTTTAATTTTTTAATTTAATTTTTAGACTTTTTATTTTATTATTATTTTATTATTTTTAAAAATAATAAAATTTTATTATTATTTTAAGATTTTATTTGTTTATTCGTGAGAGACACAGAGAGACAGAGAGGCAGAGACACAGGCAGAGGGAGAAGCAGTCTCCATGCAGGGAGCCCGACGTGGGACTAGATCCCAGGACTCCAGGATCACACCCTGGGCTGAAGGCAGCACTAAACCACTGAGCCCCCCAGGATCCCTTTTTTACACTTTTTAAATTTGAATTCAATTTGCCAACACACAGCATCACCCCCAGTGCTCATCCCATCATTTGCCTTCCTCAGTGCCCGTCACCCAGCGACCCCATCCCCCTGCCCTATGTGTGTGCTTTAGTTTGCAGCCCAGACCGAGGTGTGGGTCTGCTGTTCAGAACCGGTTGGCTTCTCACACTACGCGCTGAACTCCCCAGCCACACTCCCCGGCACCGAGACTCTTCTAGAAGATGCAGCCACTGACCATGCTCTTGGACATCCGGACAAGGGCCAACTGCTGTAAGCCCTGCTCAGCACACACTGTCGAGGGCAGGGCTTGGCTCCATGCAGGCCAGCAACAAGCAGGTAGGGGCACGACCCCGGTCTGCACAGCACACTTTAAACACCTCTGTTCTCTGACTGTGTGTGTGCACGTGTGTGTGGCCCGAAAGCAGGCGATTCAGAGCAATCACACTATTTGCTTCTGGGTGAAGCCTAGCGCGTTCCGCTCCCGCACAGCGCTCAATGAAGCCGGGGGCTCATCAAGGGCGGAGCGTCGGCCTCGGTGACTCCGGATTCTTCAACCACACGAGGAACCAGTTCAGTATGGACTTTGGGGCCCCGCTGGTGTGTTAAGGGGACAGTGTTGTCCTGGCTGCTGAGAACGTCAGTACGGTTCTAGGTCCAGTTCTAAAAGTGGGGCTTGAAGTGTTGCCTCATCTGCATGCAGATGGATTTTAAGGTCTTAAAGCCCCAGGTAAGGAGGAGGACAGTAGCTGGAAGTAAGCCAACGAGAGGCCGACCTGAAAGCTCCCGCGGCTTCTTGTCCTGGCCACCAGCCCGGCGGGAGGGCTGTGCCCCCCTCGTGGCGCCTGGAGATGCTGGAAGGGAGGCAGCTGCGGCCCAGGCCCCGAGCAGGGTGGTCCGTCGCCGGCGGCAGGGTGGTAGAGGGGGCGGCGTGCAGGTGGCCGGGTGAAGGCGGGAAGCCCCTGGGACGCAGCTCCAGCACCCACCCGCGCCCTCCCGAGGGAGCTGGGGTCTCCGTGCACCCCCCGCTCGGCTAGAAACCACGTAGGAGTGAAACAAAGACAAGTGCACGGCGTGAACGCTGCCTCAGCAGAGCTCTGGGTTCACTGGTGCTTGTAAAACCTACAGCAGCAGAGAATCATGTTTTAAGAGCAATTTAGTAAAGGTGTAGGTCAGATGAAGGAGACATACGGAAAGGCTTGAATCCCCACCTGGGTGCGTGTGGAACGTAGGTGCTATTTGCTCAACACAACAACTCACTTAGTTAGCAAGTGTTTATGGGCACCTCTCACGCACCGAGGACTGTACTGGGCACGCAGTGCAACCCTACCCTGCTCCTCGCCACCACACCCCTAAGAGCCTAGAGTCTCGCAGGGAAGTTAGGCTCCTAACTGATTGCAAGGAGGTGAGTTGAGGGCCGGGACGCTGAGGCTCAGTGCTACAGGAGCATGTAACAGGGCGCCTACCTGGTCAAGGAGTCCAGGGAAAGCCCGAGAGAAGTAAAATATAAGCGTAAGGAAATCATTTTTTTTAAGTTTGGAAGCATTTATTTTTATTTTTTTTTAAGTCAGCTCTACACCCAACATGGGGCTCGAACTCATGACCCTGAGATCCGAGGAGCTGCATGGTCTACAGGCTGAGCCAGCCAGGCGCCCGGGAAGTCATGTTTCATGGCTGTAGGACTCATTATCTTTATTGAAAGATCTGCTTCTGGGAGTCCCTAGGAAGATGTGATTCAGTAGATGTAGCCGGATAGCTCAGGTAAGGGGTAGGCAACAACCAATGACAAGCCTCATGCTGTCTTCCTTCCACACTGGAAAGTATCAGGCAAAGGTCACAGCACACCTGGTAGATACGGACCCTCCCCAAAGGCCACAAGATGGCAGTGTAACCATTAACATAGTCCCCCTCCCTCATTTATTATTATTATTATTATGATTATTATTTTAAGATTTTATTTATTCATGAGAGACACAGAGAGGCAGAGACACAGGCAGAGGGAGAAGCAGGCTCCCTGTGGGGAACCGACGTGGGACTCGATCCTGGGACCCTGGGGTCACGCCCTGGGCCGAAGGCGGACGCTCCACCGCTGAGCACCCAGGGATCCCTATTATTACTAGTATTTTAAGAAAGCTCTATTCCTAGCTTGGAGCTTGAACTCATGACCCCAAGATCAAAAGTCCCATGCTCCACGGACTGAAGCAGCCAGGCACCCCACCCCACAAATACTTATTGAATAAGGTTTTAAATCATTTACTCGTAATTGAATTGTAGTGCATTTGTTTAAAAAAAAACAAAAAACCTTAAACATATGAACTGAATTAAAATAGATTTTTACCGATGTGGTTCTCAGGTGATGAGAAAAACATCTTCATCTTTAGGGTGTATAACACCCTAATAATATCTTGGGGCACCTGGGTGGCTCAGTCAGTTTTTTTTTTAAAGATTTTATTTATTCATGAGAGAGAGAGGCAGAGACACAGGCAGAGGGAGAAGCAGGCTCCATGCACCGGGAGCCCGACATGGGATTCAATCCCAGGTCTCCAGGATCACACCCTGGGCCAAAGGCAGGCGCCAAACCGCTGCTCCACCCAGGGATCCCTGGCTTGGTCAGTTGAGTATCCGACTCTTGGTTTCCACTCAGGTCGTGATCTCGGGAAGGAAGAGGAAATAAGACCAGGTACAGCAGCCTGTTGCGAGCACAAGACAGAGAGTCCTACTTGAATAGTTATTGAGCACATACAGTATATGAACCTCGCAAGATGTTCTGTGATTACATATCACCACTGTAAAAATGTTTGTTAGAATTTCACTTATTCTTATGATATTATTAAACCTGGAACCACCTAATTTGTGGTTTTTCCCTTATTCTAAAGCTAAGCACTCTGGCACCTTCAGGCCACTTGATTAATTAATAATTAACTACAAGGTTCTCATTCCATCTTCCTTCCTGAAGGAGAGATGTCAGCCCCCAGCACCAAAGCAACTGGAAGCAAAGTGAGGAAGTACAGTTGCACAGGCAACGGGCCTCATGTCAGGGTTTGCCCAGGACGGGGGTAGGGAGGTGCTGGAATGTAAGATTTTCACTGTTAAAACCGGGGCAAGGCCTGGCCAAACTAGGATGAGTTACTCTACTGAGTGTAAAGAAGCAGGATGAGACATAGAGGGATTGGAGAGAGGATGATGGAGGAAATGCAGTAAAATATTAACAATTGAGACATCTGGGTCAAGGGGTTGTAAGAGTTCTTTAAACGATTCTTGCAACATTTTTTGTAGGTTTATGTCTATTTAATAAGCAAACAAAAAATCAACAGCAAGATATCTTCTTGATGGAGTGATTGGGCTCTGGATCAGATAAAACAGGGACTCAAATCCCTATTTTCTACTAACTAGGTGTATGATACTGGGCAGGTCACTTAACTCCCCTGAGACTCAGTTTTCTCATCTATAAGATGGGCATAGTACTGCTAATGGTACCTAATTATTGTGAAATTATAATTGTGAAATTATTGTTATGTGGCTTAACTGAGACGATCTGTGTATAATACTTGGCACAGTGCCCGGTTCATAAGTGATAAACAGCCTTTATTTATGAGTTATATTTATTGACATTTACCATATTAGAAATTAAAACTGAGATACTTTTAAAATATTTAATTCCTTTAAAGATCTCAGGGAGCCAGGGATCAAGGCTGGGCTTAGAATGTCCTGGAAACCCACACAATCCAAAATGGTGGTGTGGCCCAGTGGAGCTGGGGATCCTAAAATCGTTTAAAAATAATAAAAATCTATTGGGGCACCTAGGCGGCTCAGTCTGTTAAGTGTCTGCCATCGGCTCAGGTCATGATCCGGGGGTCCTGGGATCAGTTCTGCGTTGGGCTCCCTGCTCAGTGGGGAACCTGTTCTCCCTTTCCCCCTGCCGCTCCCCCTGCTTATGTGCTCCTGCACTCCCGCTCTCTGTCAAATAAAGAAATAAAATCTTTTAAAAAAATCCGTTAAATTGTACACCTGAAATACCTGAAACACTGTATATTAACTAATTGGAATTAAAATAAATAATAAATAAAACTAATGCAAATTGCAAGCCTATTATATGTTGATATAATTTTTATGCAAAGTAACTTTATTTTCATTAAAAAATCTGGTAAGAAGATGGCTTTGTTTTACATTTTTGCAGATCTCTAGAGTGGCTAGTAGAAGACAGTGGGTTCTCATATCTGCTTCTGTCTTTGAACTATTACTGTATATTTTTTTGTAAAAATACATGAAGAAAATCCAGCTTCACATAGATACGTAGCTTAAAGAGGAGTATTTGGGGGTGCTTTTTTGGCTTAGTTGGTAGAGCATGTGACTCTTGATCTCAGTGTCACAAATTCAAGACCCGTGTTCGGCCTGGAGCTTATTTATTTTTTTTAATTTATTTATTCATGAGAGACACACAGAGAGAGAGAGGCAGAGACACAGGCAGAGGGAGAAGCAGGCTCCATCCAGGGAGCCCGATGCAGGACTCGATCCCGGGTCTCCAGGATCATGCCCTGGGCCAAAGGCAGGCTCTAAACCGCTGAGACACCCAGGGATCCCAGGCCTGGAGCTTACTTAAGAGAAAAAAGAGTATTTTAAATTTTTTTCAGATAATTGTGGTATTTTTCTTCTTTGATACTACACCAAAAGTCAAGAAAGTGGTGGTTTTTAAAAAAGGTTAGTTGGAATTTGCAATCATGTCGATTAACTTATCAAACTCTGTTCATTGATTATTGATGAGCCTGAATATTTTATTCAGTGTTTGACTTGGATTCAGATATCTTCTTTTGTAGCTTACATTTTCCTGACCTCAGCCCAGTTTTCTATTGGAATGTTGTCTTTGGTTTGGTTTGGTCTTTTCTTATTAAAGAGGCACATAGTATGTGGGGTAAGATTTTAATCTCTGAAGTCATGCTGCTTAAATTCATGCTTAGTATCTGGCACTTAATAGCTGTGTGACTTTAGGAGAGTTTTAACCATTTCTCTGTGCTTGTTTTATCACCTGAAAATAAAGATAATAGTGAAACCCACCTTGCAGGGCTTGAATGAGATAATAGGCATGTTATGGACTGAATGTTTGTGCTCCTCTCCCTTATATGATGAAATGTTGAAACTTTACCACCTAATCTGATGGTATATTAGTAGGCAGGGCCTTTGGGAAATAATTAGGATTAGATGAGTCCATAATGGTGGAGACCTCCTGGATGGGATTAATGCCCTTAGGAAAGAACTTGCTCCCTTTCTGCTTTGTCAGTTGAGGATACAATGAGAAGTTGGCAGCCTGCACCCCAGAAGAGGGCTGAAGGGCTGATACTAGAACTTAACCATGTTGGCACCCTGACTGTGAGCCTCCAGGACTGTGAGAAATACATTTCTGTTGTTTATAAGCTATTGAGCTTATGAAATTTTGTTTATAGCAGCCTGAATGGACTAAGACAATGTATAAAGTGCTTAGAACAGTGCCCATAGCGAGTTTACAAGTGAGCATTTGCTAGTATTATGGCTTTTCTTTTTTAAAAGATTTTATTTATTTATTCATGAGACACAGAGAGAGAGAGAGGCAGAGACCCAGGCAGAAGGAGAAGCAGGCTCCATGCAGGGAGCCCGACGTGGGACTCGATCCTGGGCCTCCAGGATCAGGACCTGGATTGAAGTTGGCGCTAAACCGCTGAGCCACCCGGGCTGTCCCATATTATGTTTTTTTTTTTTTTAAATATATTAATCATCTAAAACTCAGTGCCCTCTGGACATTTCCATTCTGACACCTGACAGGTGGTGCCTATTCAAAAGTTTCCAACATGAATTTCTTTTATTTATTTTATTTTTATTTTTATTTTTTTAAGATTTTATTTATTTATTCATGAGAGACACATAGACAGAGAGGCAGAGACACAGGCAGAGGGAGAAGCAGGCTCCCTGTGGGGAACCCGATGCGGCACTTGTTCCCAGGACCCCGGGGGTCATGTCCTGAGCCGAAGGTAGATGCTCAACCCCTGAGCCATCCAGGTGTCCTCCAACATGAATTTCAACCTCCCCCCCCCCCCATAGCTATTATATTGGCAAAGGATCAGGACACAGGTCATCTACCCTTATTACTAGGGTCAGGAACATAGGATCTGTCCTTTCTCCCCTCATCTTTTTATGCCTAACTGGTGAGTAAAACATGCCAAATCTTCCATGAAAATAACTGTTTAATCTCCCTGTATTTTATTAATTTAGTTTTCATGGTTTTATTAGTCTAATACATTATTTCTTTAGAGCCTAGGATAGAATTGCAGGAATTGTGGGAGAGTGACCCAGAGAGGGTTTTTACAGTGAGAAGAGGATAAGGAGTAGGATCCCAGGGAACCCTAAAATGAAAGAGGAGAGGTAGCACAGAGCCCAGAAAGAGGATTGGGCAGGAAGAGAAGAATAAGGCAGTGATTGCCACTGAAGCATTTGATTTACTTTTGCTTACGGAGGAGTTACTTCCATTTATTTTTCTTAAAACTTATGAATTCTGCTTCTTCATTCTGGAAAAGACTAATAAGCAATTAATCTTATCCATGTTGGACTCAGCCTAGGTACAGGTGAAAGAACATCAGAGCGGTGGCTCAGCCCTTTCTTTTTTTTTTTAAAGTACTATTTCTTTTATTTTTTTTTTTGAAATATTTTATTTATTTATTCATGAGAGACGCAGAGAGAGAGAGAGAGAGAGAGGCAGAGACACAGGCAGAGGCTAAAGCAGGCTCCACACAGGGAGCCCCACGTGGGACTGGATCCTGGGTTTCCAGGATCATGCCCTGGGCTGAAGGCGGCGCTAAACCGCTGAGCCATCTGGGCTGCCCTCAGCCCTTTCTTTATTGGGAAATGTTGGGCAAATGAGAACTCTGGAACTTCAGTTTCTTCATTGGTTAAAAGATGTATAATGAGTTTGTTGACAGGAGAAAATTAGAGTTGTGTATTTGAAAATAATTTGCAAAAAAAAAAAAAAAAGCATAATATAAGATCAGGAAACATGGATATATTTCTAGATGCCGGGCCTTGTTTGAAAAGCCCAGATAGGGGCACCTGGGTGGTCCAGGAGGTTAAGTGTCTGCTTCTGTTCAGGTCATGGTCCCCCCTGGGTCTGGGATGGAGCCTGCTGCTGGGCTCTTGAATTCTCTCTCTCTTTTTAAAAAGATTTTATTTACTTATTCATGAGACACACAGGGAGAAGCAGGCCCCATGCAGGGCGCCCAACATGGGACTCCATCCAGGGTCTCTAGGATCAGGCCTTGGGCTGAAAGCGGTGCTAAGCCACTGGGCCACCGGGCTGCCCTGCCATCAACCCTAAGATTAGGCACAAATACGGAAACTGAGTTTCAGAGAGTAAGTTAAATGGCCTGACCTAGACGAGACTGCACTCTTTACCTGGAGCATGTGCACGACCTATGAATACACTTTCTCTGATTTTAATTGTTAATTAAAATACATAGAACATTACAGAGTGGAGTTAGATATAAGATGGGATTGACCGTATCTCTAGCTGGGCTATCAAGAGGCTGAATTCTGCGCTAAGTATTGAGAGCTAGTCCTTTTTTTCTTCTTCTTTTTTTTTTTTTTTTTGGTTACATTTTTATTTATTTTTCATTTTATTTTATTTTATTTTTTGGTTACATCTTTAAAATTTGAATTCAATCTGCCAACACTCAGTGTGGCACCGGGTGCTCACCCCATCACGCGCCCTCCCCAGGGCCCTCACCCCAGAGCCGGTCCTGAGAAGTAGCAGCCGCTGGGTCCCACCGTGGCCCGTCCCTCCGGCATCCCTCCGGGAAGGGGGTCGGGGCGCTGGTTTCCTAGGAGGAAACCTAGGAGATGGAGACGGGGCACCTGGGAGCACCGAAGGCAAGCTACGCCCGGCTCGCGGCTCAAACTAGGGTGCTCGCCGCCGTCCCCGCGCACCCCGGGGCCCTCTGCACGCGCGGAGGCCGAATCTCCCTGTGACCCGGCGGCTCGGCGGGCGTCTCCCATGGCAACCGCGAGGGGCGTGGCCTAGGGCTAGGCCCCGCCCCCTCTCGACAAGTCGGACAACGATTGGCCCGGAGGCGCGGCGGCGGCGCGGGGGGGCAGGCCTTAGGCGCCCGGGCCGCGCCGCCATTTTGGGTTGTGCGGGCCTCGGGACGGTGCGAGCGCGGCGTCGGCCCGGGAGGTGCGGCGGCTCCGAGGCGGGAGGCGGAGGCGGAGGCGGAGGCGCAGGTGCAGGCGCAGGCGCAGGCGCGCGAGGTCAGGTTGGAGCCGGGCAGCGGCGGCGGGGGCAGCGGCGGCGGGGGCAGGATGAGCGCGGAGGCGGCGGACCGGGAGGCGGCCACCTCCAGCCGGCCCTGCACGCCGCCGCAGACCAGCTGGTTCGAGTTCCTGCTGGAGGAGTCGCTGCTGGAGAAGCACCTGCGCAAGCCCTGCCCGGGTAGGCGCGGCGCCGGCCCGCGGGGGAGGGGCCCGACCCCGACACCCGGATCCCGACCCGGATACCCGCTCCGACTCCCGAGCTCCGACCCGGACCCAGACCCCGACCCCGACCCCCGGGCTCCGAACCCCGTCCCCGGCCCCCACGCCCAGTCCCCAACCCCCTGACCCCCCGACGGCACCCCGACCCCCGACCCGACTCCCCGACCCCCCCGACCCCCGGATCCCCTGATCGCCGGCCCCCCGATCCCCCGACCCCCCCCGAACCCCAGCCGCCCGACGCCCCGACCCCCCCATCCCTGATCCCCGGCCCCCCGATCCCCGACCCCCGGACTCCCGATCCCCTGATCCCCGACCCCCCGATCCCCGGCCTCCCCGATCCCCGGCTCCCCCGATCCCCCCATCCCCGACACCCCCATCCCTGATCCCCGACGCCCCGATCCCCGGCCCCCCCATCCCCGGTCCCCCGATCCCCGATCCCCCGACCCCCGGATTCCCGATCCCCTGATCCCCGACCCCCCGATCCCCGGCCTCCCCGATCCCCGGCTCCCCCGATCCCCCCATCCCCGACACCCCCATCCCTGATCCCCGGCCCCCCGATCCCCGACCCCCGGACTCCCGATCCCCTGATCCCCGACCCCCCGATCCCCGGCCTCCCCGATCCCCGGCTCCCCCGATCCCCCCATCCCCGACACCCCCATCCCTGATCCCCGACGCCTCGATCCCCGGCCCCCCCATCCCCGGTCCCCCGATCCCCGATCCCCGGTCCCCCGACCCCCGGATTCCCGATCCCCCGACCCCCGGATTCCCGACTCCCCGATCCCCCCGATCCCCGACCCTCTCGATTCCCGGATCCCCCATCCCCAACCCTCCCGATCCCCCGATCCCAGACCCCCCCATCCCCGACCCTCCCGATCCCCGACCTCCGATCCTCGACCCCCGGATCCCCGGTCCCCCCGATCTCCGACTCCCCAACCCCCCAATCCCCCGACCCCCGACCGTCGCTAAGCCTTCAGCATCCCGGAGCTGGGCGCGGGGAGGGCTGACACCGCAAAGCCCCGACCCCCCTTGGCCCTTTGACTCTTGGGGGTCTTAGCGTCCGGGAGGAGGTCCGGGAGGAGCGCGGGGTTGGGGGAGGGGGGGCTGGGACACCCCCTGCGGGACTCCGGCCTGAGGCCGCTTTGCCGAGGGAGGGAAATTGCTGTGGGGGGGCTGGTCCCCACGCGGACTCGTTATCATCTTAGGTCCTTTGAACGTTGTGGTTTTCGGGGAGGTTGGGCTGTAAGTTAACGTGAGAACGGCTGGAAGAGTAGGGAAGGCTGATATCCCAGGGAAGGAGGCCTCCAGGCGCTTCTGGATGGAGGGAGGGGCGTGAAAAAGAAGTTTCTTCCATAGGGTTTTGCTCCCAAAGTTCTTGAAGATGTAGCTCGTTCAGTCTCCTTGAGCCCAAAGCGGTGGAGACCACTCTGCCACAGCCATGCTTTTATCCCCTGGATCCTTCCATAGTTTTTTGAATTCATCATTTCTCACACAGTTACTGAGTGCTTTCCGGGGGGCAGGCTTAATGCTGCTCATGTTTTATCTCATTTAATTCAGTCGTCATAACCTCAGGTAGATGGCGGTGTCCTCTATTTTGCATGATGGAAACAGGTGCAGAGAGGTAACTTGATGCAGGTCGCACTAATTGTTAAAACAGTTCCATAGATGGCCTGTCTTCTCTCTCTCTCTCTCTTTTTTTTTTTTTTGGAGAAAAGTTTTAATTTTTATTATTATTTTTTATTCATGAGAGGCAGAGACACAGGTAGAGGGAGAAGCAGGCTCCATGCAGGGAGCCAGATGTGGGACTCACCCTGGGGTGATGCCCTGAGCTGAAGGCAGACACTCAACCACTGAGCCCCCCAGGCGTCTAGAACTGTCTGTCTTCTAATTTGCTGACCTGGAAAACCGTGACATTGTATTCTTTGTTGTGATGTATTTTCTTCTGCACCAGTCTGATCACCATTCTCCTTCCCGCCCTTCCTGGTCTTCCCTGCAATCCCAAACATACCTCTTAGAAATCCTATTCCTTAGTCCCTATAACTACAGAGCTCTTGGAATTCTTTCTGCGGCCAAAAACCAATACAGTGAAACTTTTTGCATCTTCACAATTAGAACTTAAACTTAAGAATTCATTTTCTTTTAAATCCTAGATCCTGCACCAGTTCAACTTATCGTTCAGTTTTTGGAACAGGCTTCCAAACCTTCAGTTAATGAGCAAAACCAGGTGCAACCTCCACCTGATAACAAGAGAAATCGTATTTTAAAACTGCTTGCTCTTAAAGTTGCTGCGCATTTGAAGTGGGATTTAGACATACTAGAGAAAAGGTACATAATATTTAAAAGAAATATGTTTTTGAAGCTCTACTTAGATATTTTGGGTTATTTCTATATATGCTCTTTATGGTAATCAGGCCCTAAAGTGCAAGTTATTTTTCTCTATATTCTTGGTAAAATATTGCAACTGCTTTCAAAAGGTGTAAAGTTTTCGAATGTTAGGTGCATTTAAATCGCCTTTTAAAACATGAACTTGGGCAGCTCTGGTGGCTCATCGGTTTAGCACCGCCTTCAGCCCAGGGCATTATCCTGGAGACCCGGGATTGAGTCCCACATCGAGTCCCACATCGGGCTCTCTGCATGGAGCCTGCTTCTTCCTCTCCCTCTGTCTCTGCCTTTCTCTCTGTGTCTCTCATGAATAAGTAAATAAAATCTTTAAAAAATAAAAATAAAACATGAACTTAATAATGAGGTAGTTTATCATTGCTTGATGTGATAACTAGGGAAAATCCACACATAAACGGTTTTAAATGTTTTAGTCTATTTTTACGTATCTGAAGAAAATGAATGAAAATTAATGATAGTTGTTACATAGTATAGATGATTTGCTGTTAAATAATTCAGTTTTTTTTTTAAGTTTCTTAAGAAATTTATTTATTCGTGAGAGACACAGAAAGAGGCAAAGACACAGGCAGAGGGAGAAGCAGGCTCTATGCAGGGAGCCTAATGTGGGACTTGATCCCAGGACCCCGGGGTCACGACCTGACCCAGAGGCAGACACTCAAACCATTGAGCCATCCAGAATTCAGTTATTTTTACTGATCCTAAATCAATCACTATCTCCTAAACTATTAAAATATCTTAGTGCTTATTTGTTAATAAGTACTATGAAGGCTATGCTGAGTAAATGACTTGCTTTCATCCCCCTTTTTCTCACAATTTAAAGATAAAGTAAAATTCAGAAACAAGGAAATAATAGACAAGTACTTCTAACATTTTTATATAATGTTTGTTGTTTTTTTTTTTCTGTTTTTTAAAAAAGATTTTATTTGAGAGCGAGAGTGAGTTGAGAGTGAGAGTATGGGTGGGGCGCAGGAGGAGCAGAGGGAGAGGGAGAAGCCTACTTCTTGCTGAATAGGGATCCTGACACATGGGGTTCTATTTTTTTTTTAAAGTATTCTCTGCACCCAATGTAGGGCTCAAACTCATGACCCTGAGATCAAGAGTCAGATGCTCTATTGACTGAGCCAGTCAGGCGCCCCTCTCCGTGTGTGTTTGTGTGTGTGTGTGTGTGTATTTATGATTTATTTATTTATTTATAGAGAATGAGTGGGGCACAGAGACAGAGGAGAGGGAGAGAATCTCAGGTTGACTCTCTGCTGAATCAAATCCCACAACCCTGAGATCATGACCTGATCAAAACCAAGAGTTGGATGCCCAACTGACTCTGCTGCCCAGGCACCCCTTCTTTTTCATTTTCCCCCACATAACAATGAACATTTCCCCATTTTATTTTTTGGAGATAATTCCATCATGTGGATAATTTTTTTTTATGTGGATAATTTATTAACTGTTCTTCCATTGATATTTAGTTTGTTTCAGTTTTTCACTCTAGTAAATCACAGCCTTAAATTTTATCTGAATTTTTGGTTATATCTTTAGTACAGATTATTAAATTGCTGACTCAGGTGGTATAAACATTTTTAAATCCCATGATGCATATTGCCGGATGGCATTCCAAGAGGGTCGTACTAGTTTATGTTCTCTCTAGTAGTGTTTAAACACTTTTTTTTAGCGTTAAGCATTGGAATTAAAGGAAAGAATTCTTTAATCTGAGGGGGAGCATATCAAGAGATAGTAATGTGTACAAAGAAAGGGTAATGTATATGGTACAGTTGGAAATTGAACACTGGGATATTTAATAAGCAACTGAAAACTTTTTAGATGCGAAATTAATCCTGTGACTATATTAATTTTTTAAGTTTTATTTAAGTAATTTCTGCATGCAAAGTAGGACTCAAATTCATGATCAAGAGTCACATGCTCTTCCAACTAAGCCATCCAGGCACTCCTGTTAATTTTTTGGAGATCTGTTCTGAAATACTTAAGGAAGAAACGATTTAATGTTAAAAATTTGCTTCACAATAGTATGGGAAGAATGGAAGTAGGTGAGAAAAGAGATGAAACCAGATGAGCCATCAGTTGCTAATTGTTGAAACTAAATAATGGGCACTTGGGGGTTCATTGTTTATGACTACTTTTGTGTATAATTTGTTTTCATAATGAGATTTTTAAAAAAAATTTATTCATGAGAGACACAGAGACAGGCAGAGGGAGAAGCAGGCTCCTCGCAGGGAGCCCGATGTGGGACTCGATCCCAGGACCCTGGGATCACGCCCTGAGTCGAAGGCAGGCACTCAACTGCTGAGCCACCCAGGCGTCCCTCATAATGAGATTTAAAAAAATATTTTGAATTTGAGTATTTTCATAGAAGTTTTTTTTTTTTTAATTTTTATTTATTTATGATAGTCACACACACACAGAGAGAGAGAGGGAGAGAGAGGCAGAGACACAGGCAGAGGGAGAAGCAGACTCCATGCACCGGGAGCCCGACGTGGGATTCGATCCCGGGTCTCCAGGATCGCGCCCTGGGCCAAAGGCAGGCGCCAAACCGCTGCGCCACCCAGGGATCCCTCATATAAGTTGTTGAGACAGGTTAATAAAATGGTCCCGTGGATTTAGTCCTTTAACAATGTAATTATTTTTAGTGAAAATACTGAATTGTGTGTTTTATGCTGCTTATGCAGATATGAACTTTCTGCTTCTTTCTTTTAAGTTTGTCTGTTCCAGTACTGAATATGCTACTAAATGAATTGCTGTGCATCAGTAAAGTTCCTCCTGGGACAAAGCATGTGGACATGGATCTGGCTACTTTACCTCCAACCACTGCCATGGCTATACTTCTCTACAACAGATGGTAAATTTTTTCATAGATCTAAAATGTGTTGGGCAGCCTCTTGAGTTGCCCTCTGGCTTTCAGGGTTATGTTTTTAAGGGTCTCTTATACCCTAGAGATCTCTTGGAGGATCTTAAAAACTAGTCTGAGGGTGGAGAAAATTCGTGACTGCGTAGTTGAGAAGATCATTCTGATAAAAATGTGGATGATTTATGAAGTTTTTATGTGAGTTAAAACCTTAGATAATTTATAATACAAATATACTAAGGAGTACTTGAAAAAATAAGTGATATTTATAATGTATTAAATTTTCTTTTTCTGTTTTTTTCTTCAGGGCAATTAGAACAATTGTTCAAAGTAGTTTTCCTGTCAAACAGGCAAAACCTGGACCTCCTCAGTTAAGTGTGTAAGTTGGCAGATATGACCCTTGCTTGGTACTTTTTTCATCAGAATTAAAAAAAAATTTCTTGCAAGGTTTTAATAACCCTGGTACAGAAGTGTAAAGTAGAACCCAGAGGGCAGAAGGCTTGCAGGCAGGTAGCTTTGGAGGATTTGGAAGGGTGAGAGAATCAGGTAGGGCTCTGGATATCCAGAGTAGAGAGCTATAGAAAGATGAGGGGAGCCAGCACTTTGTGAATTGTGCCTTTTGTCTTTAGTAAGTGTTAGCTCACCTGCTCCGAAGTAATGAAATTTTCTTATGTAATTAAATTATTCGAATAAGTATTCTGTATATAGGGAAATCGTTTTAGAGCACCTTAGACTATAATTTCTAACTTGATATAGATGAGTTTTTGCTGTCAGTGTTTTAGTCTTAAATTGAGGATTATTATTATTATTTTTTAACACAAAGCAAATAGGAAAATAATGGTTAAATAAGCATCATAATTGAGTTTTGGGTTTTTTGTCTTGTTTTTTGGAAGAATTATTTTAGAGAGTGTGTGCAAGTAGGGGGAGGGGCAGAGGGACAGAATCTTCAAGAAGACTCCACCCTGAGCATGGAGCTTGACTGGGGGCTCCATCCCAGGACCTTGAGATCATGAGCTGAGCAGAAATCAAGAGTTGAATGCTTAACTGACTGAGCCACCCATGCACCGAGTTGTTTTTGTTTTTTTAAGCATGAAAAGAAATAGCATTAGGAACATTTTAATTTAAATTCCACCTCACTTTCAAGAATAATGCTTTGAAGTTTAGAATTTTCAGTCTTTTGAGTAACATTTGATACTTTTCAATCATTTCTTTTTCAGTATGAATCAGATGCAACAGGAGAAAGAGCTAACAGAAAACATTTTGAAAGTAGTGAGTATCAGCATCAGTTATACTTACACATTTCTGGGGCACGTGCAGAGCATATTCACATACTTCTTATAACCTTAGGTATATGAGAGTTGGCAAGGTCTACAGGCAATGACAGGTTTTTACTTTTTAGAACATAGTTTGGTAATAATTGTAAGTTGTACAGCTTTTCAGCATTAATGGTGGTGCTTTGCCACCAATTCTGTTCTCAAATTTTTGTGATACTTGAGCAGGTAAGAGAAATCACTCAGGTGATATCTTTTTCCCAAAATTCTACAATAAACACGTTACTTATATTTTAAAATTATTTCTGCAATCAGAAAACTATTAGCTTTTTTTTTTAAATCTAGTTAATATAAAAGAAACATGGGCGTTTCCATAATTTGAAAATGATCTCTGTAATTCTTTAACACCTACAGTGCCAGAGATACTATGTAAAGTCCAGGAGCTAGGAAAGGAGAGGGAAGATAAGACTGTTCTGTGTTCTGTGTCTGTATAAACTTAATGTGCCATAGTATTTTGAATGTGGAAGAAAAAAAAACCTGCATTATTTTATTTTTGTTATGAGTGCCTACTAAAATGGCTGATACATTGAAGCATACAAACATTTCTTGAGTAAGTCAGTGGAAGCAAATCTTTAAAGCATTTTTCTTTAAATTTTCTGTTAAAGTATCTTTTTCACTTTGTATTTCTAATTTTCACAATAGGAACTTTTTTTTTTTTTTTTTTAATTTAAGATAACTATCTCGGCACATTACTTGCACTCCTGCTGTGTTAAAAAATTTTTTTGATAGCTTAGGACAAGCTACGAAATATCCTGTAAATATATTTTGGTTAATTTTCTGTAGTTTCTGTATTTTAATAATTTTTTGATTGAATTTTTGTAGCTAAAAGAGCAAGCTTCTGATTCTATTTTGGTACTGGAGGCAGCACTTAAATTAAACAAGGATCTTTATGTCCACACAATGAGAACTCTAGATTTATTGGCAGTGGAGCCAGGCATGGTAAATGGAGAAACTGAGAGTTCTACCGCTGGATTGAAAATCAGAACTGAGGAGATGCAATGCCAGGTATTTATATCTGTATTTAATCAATATATGGCAAATTTTTGGAAAATCTTAAGTGAGATCATTCTAGTATTTTTAATTAGAATTTCTGCCTTTGTCTCTTTCATTTTGACTTAAGATGCTATTAAAACTTTGAATCCTATTTAATTTGTAAATTTTATAAGACTTCACTTGAAATTTTTCTAAAAGAAGTGGAAGGGAAATTTTATTTGATTTTATCATCTCTGAAATTGTTTCCCAGTCGTGTTTACGATACAGAGTTGAAATACTGAAAATACAGTGAGCATGTAACTGATTTTACAGTTCATTGATATTATTAGATATTTGATTAGACAAAAAAACAAGAACCCCACCCTGCAAAACAAATATTGTGCTTTGAAAAATATAGGCTTCTAGAGAAAGTAGTTTCTCTAAGGATCTTAAGGTTGTCTGCTTTCTGTAACTCTGGGCTCTAGCTCCTTTGATCACTTTCAGTTGATGTGAGATATCTTATGGATTCATGTTGTCGGTTTCTCTGCTGGATTGTAAACTCTCTGAGGTATCTCTTTTTTAATGGGTATTTCGCATCTTCCTCACTTTGTAGCACAAGATCTTTAGTGTAATAGAAATTGTAAGGTATTCAAAATTTGCCTAAAGAGGGCCACGAGGATAGTGCATCTTAAATTCTGTATGCTCTTCTTTGTGTTAGTTGGCATGTTGCTTTCTTTTTTGAAACGATTTGGCAGGTTTTTTTTTTTCATTAATCTACTAATTAATGTAAAGTCTACCCCCAGAGTGGGGCTTGACCTCCCAACCCCGAGATCAAGAGTCACATGCTCTACCCCTTGAGCCATGATTTCTTGATGGGTGCCCCTTGCATGATTTCTTGCATCACTGTTTCCCGTTCTGAAACGGGTGGGAATAGCTAGGGCAGTGTCTGGAGGTGCCTTTCCAGATTAGCTGGTTGTAGAGTTGAAGGTAGTCATTTTTTGGTACCTGGTGAGATGGAGGTCACGGTTGGAATAGGAGTAGTGAGGATTGACAGTTGGTAACGTCTTTAAATTGTTAATGAAACTTGCGTATAGGAGGGCTTCTGGCACTGTAGTATCTTGTAATCGCTGGGAGTCTGTTTAAAAATTATTGGTAATATAAAAAAATATTGGTAATACTTCTGATACTCACTGTAGAGTGGGGTGATAGAACCTGAAAAAGAGAACAACTCTTTATTTATTTATTTATTTATTTTTTAATTTTTTTTTAAGAGAACAACTCTTAAAACATCTCAGTGTGCTAGGTAAGCTGTCAAATATTCTCTTAATTATGTAGCTGAGTCCTAATTCTGTGTCTTGAATGGCAAATTAATAGCAATACTCACTTCCTGGCATGTTAATGTTTAAAGTGCATTCTTTACATTACAGAAATATACCTGACTCAAAAGGAAAATCTTTACATTCTTTCCCCAGTAAAACTGAAAGTATTTATTGTCCTTCAGGGCAGCTTTATTATAAGGCTTTTTGTTTTTAACCTATTGACTGTCTCTTAATTGTAGAATTTAAATGTTTTATATATTTATTTTTAAAGGTTTTATTTATTTATTCATGAGAGAGACACAGAGAGAGAGGCAGAGACATAGGCAGACACAGAAGTAGGCTCCCTGTGGGGAGCCTGATTTGGGACTCCCAGAACCCCAGGATCATGACCTGAGCCTAAGGTAGACGCTCAACCACTGAGCCACCCAGGTGCCCCTAGAATTCTTTATTTTTTTAAATTGAGGGCTTGAATTCATGACCCCGGGTTCAAGAGTCACATGCTGTACTGAGCCAGTCAGGTGACCCTAGAAGTTAAACTTGTTTTAATGGGGGTGTCTGGCTGGTCCAGTTGGAGAAGCATGCGACTCAAGTAACTAAGTTGGAACCCCATTGGGTATAGAGATTAAAGATAATTTTTTTTTTAAGGTTTTATTTATTTACTCATGAGAGACACAGAGAGAGGGAGAGAGACACAGGCAGAGGGAGAAGCAGACTCCCTGCTTGATCCCCAGACCCCGGGATCACGACCTGAGCCAAAGGCAGACGCTCAACCTCAGCCACCCACGTGTCCCACTTAAAGATAAAATCTTGGGATCCCTGGGTGGCGCAGCGGTTTGGCGCCTGCCTTTGGCCCAGGGCGCGATCCTGGAGACCCGGGATCGAATCCCACGTCGGGCTCCCGGTGCATGGAGCCTGCTTCTCCTGCCTGTGTCTCTGCCTCTCTCTCTCTCTGTGTGACTATCACAAATAAATAAATAAAAATTAAAAAAAAAAAAAGATAAAATCTTGAAAAAAGAAGAATTAAAAATAAAAACTTGTTCTAATGGCTAGTATAGTAATACTTGAAAATATCCTTCTGATATCCTGTAATCTGTCTTTGTCTGGAAAGAGGAACTACATGAAACTATAATATCTATGTGTGCATGTGTGTATACATATCTGTATATCCATTTCCTTTTTAAAAATCTTCTTTAGCACCACTTTGTCCCAGATGGGAGGAAGCACTCTAGAGTGAAAATCAGCCAAACAGTTAATGTGGATTAAGTAGTGGAAAGCAGTATCATAGAGGCTGAGAAGAATATATCCTGATTCGTTCTATATATCATGCTTATCAATAAAGGGTAGTTCTAATGGATATCAGACTGTTAGGAGTTTGGAGGAGGAACAAGTATCTGTTAGCTAAGGTTGGTTTTGTGTAGATGGAAATACAGGGAGGGGAAATACAGGGAAGTATATGTCCAAGATCTGATATGAATGGGGACTTGAAAAGGCTGGTGTGGTTGAAATAGAGGAGAATAGAGAGATTCTGAGAGAGAAGTTAGTCCAGATTCTGAGACCCTTGAAGAGTAGGCCAAGGGATTTGAACTTTCTCCTATTTGGAATAATTTGAAAACTTTTAAAAGAAAAATCTATTGTGGCACTGGGGTGGTTCAGTTGGTTGAGCGTCTGACTCGTGGTTTCTGCTCAAGTCATGATCCCAGGGTTTGGGATTGAGCCCCACGTCATGCTCAGCATGGAGTCGGCTTGAGATTTGCTCTCCCTCTTTCTCTCAAATCTTAAAATAAAACCAACAAAAAACTCCTAAACCTGTCAGGATGTGTAGAATAAACTTGGGACAGGATATAAGGAACTGTGGGATCGAGGTTCAAGTCTGGGCTCTGCCAATAGTTGGTTATATGTCTTTAAGCAGACATTGTCCCCTTCTGGGCTTTACTCTGTCCATAAAACGTTCAAGTTGAATTAAATAAATAAGCTGAGTCTTTGATTTCTGCATTTGATGAATCTTGGCATCAGTTTAAGAATGTTCTTGAAGAAATACAGAAATTTTATTAGTAACTTTTTTAGTTGTCTTTTTCAGTCCTTTTATAGTCATTAATTCAAATTTCTCAATATTTCATTCTGGTCGATCAGGTGCTCTCCCCCACTTTAAAAAGAAGTGGCGATTGGGGCACCTGGGTGCTGTAGTTGGGTAAGGGTCAGACTCTTGGTTTCGGCTCAGGTCATTCTCTCCCCCGCCCTTTTCCCCGCGCACATGTGGGCTCTCTTTCGCTCTCTCAGAATCGCAAAAAAGAAAAGTGGAGATGATAGAGAATCCATTACGACGGTGAGTAGCAGCAGTGGTGACAATAAAATCCGGTTTCCAGAGCAGCTGCTAGCTATCCCAGGGCAGCCCTAGCAGGCGTGTAGCTAGCTGCTGCTCTCCGCAGTGCTGGCGGCTGTGGCTGCTGAGAGCATCGGAGTCTAGTGTTGCGATGCTGCAGTGCTCACAGGTCAGTTCTGGCTCTCATCTTGGCTTCTTGTCTCCCTTCAAGTCTGATTCTTTGGCCCATTAATTCTGTAGGCCACCTGAAATGTTAACCTGTTAAATCTGTTTTCTGCTGAAATCAGTCCACTGGATTCTGTTGCTTGTGACTAAGAACATTGTTTCATTGCTCACTGAAATGTGTTTCGCTGAGATAAACATATTATGAGTTTTGTCAGCTTTTAAAAATGAAAAGTTACTAATAAGCAAATTGATACTTATTACAATTTTAGGTGTGCTATGATTTGGGTGCAGCATACTTCCAGCAAGGCTCCACAAATTCAGCTGTCTATGAAAATGCCAGAGAAAAGTTTTTTAGAACCAAAGAACTAATTGCAGAGGTAAATACAGTGATAAAAGGCACATAACATTCAGTCCTTAAAAAGTCTATACTTTTTGGCTTTACTTTTTCTGATGATAATAAAAATAAGTGTTTATTGTAGTACATTTGCTAAGTTTTAAAAAATACTGAAAACATTTTGAAACTCTGTAATACTACTGCCTAGAAATTACCCCTTTGTCATTTTAGCTTATTTTCTTCCTGTTTCCATTCTTTGTTTTTATTACAGATGAGCTTAGACTAACTATATATACTATATTGTTATTATACTTAAATCTTTTAATATTTAAATGTATTCTCTTTTGCTGTATAGAGGTATTGTGATTTACTTCATTTCCCTAGTATTTGGGTATTTATGTTTGCTGCTGTTTTTTTTTTTTTTTTTTTTTTTTTAATGTATATAAAGCTGTAATATTTCTGTCTCCAAGCATATGGTTTTTTTGGTTTTTTAGATACTTTCAAGTTAAATTCCTACAGATAGAATTATCATGTCAGTGGTTACTAATTTGATAAAGGCTTTGAAACTTAAAACCAAGTTGCTTTCCAGGTACATTTCACTCAGGTGACTCTGATCTGTAGTGAGAGGTGTGTGTGGTGTTTTTGTTTTTCCCCCTCCAATTGCTAACGGTGAAATAACCATAATTTTTACACATTTGCATTTCTGAATTCTTAGTAAGGGTGAACTTTTTCATATATATATCACCTGAATTTTTCTTTTTATGATTCCTGCAACTGAATTTTAAAGTCTATAACTAGGTTTTCATGTGCTTGGTCCCTAGAAAAATTCCCGTTTCTGTCTCTCATCAGAGAAATTGATTAAATGCTCAAGAGGTTTACTTTACATCTATTCTAGACCTATTGAGAATCCCCATTTTACTTTTGCCCAGGCATCTCATCATATTTGTTCTCCTCTTATGTATTTTTAAATATTTTAAACTCGTTTTTCACAGTGTTCACTCTCAGTGTTAATATCTCAATTGTCGTATCTACTTAGGTATCTACGTTTTGTGTTGGCCTGGAAACACTAAACCAGGAGTCCGTAAACTTTTATAAAAGGCCAAGTAGTAGCTATTTTAGGCTCTGTGGGCTAAATTCAGTTTATGTGGCATATTCTCATTTGTTGTGTTTTTTGGTTTCCTCCCTTTACAACCTTACATGTGGTTCTTACCGTAAGGGCTATACTGAAATTGGCCACAGGCCACATTTGGCTTGTGAACAGTAGTTTGTTCACCCTTGCCCTAAATTTTTTTTGCTTTTTCGTTTTTTCTTATGATTCCTCCAGCTCTGAATTTTCCATTACATTTTCTTGTACTGTTAAAATGCATTGAGTGGGTACTAGACTGTTGTTTCTGTTACATCGATGGATAATGATGTATACTTCTTACTTTACAGATAGGTTCATTATCTCTTCATTGTACCATAGATGAGAAGCGGTTAGCAGGCTATTGTCAAGCATGTGATGTTCTTGTACCTTCTTCTGATAGTACATCTCAACAGTTGACTCCATATAGTCAAGTCCATATTTGTTTGAGATCTGGCAACTATCAGGTAAGATGTATGATGGGGATGTAATAGGGTAGTTGAAAAGCTTTGGAAGCCAGACACAACTGAGTTTAAATTCTGGCATTACCATTTACCAGTTGTATGATTTGGGGCAAGTCACAGTCAGATTGGTCTCTAAAATGGTGGTAATAATTAACTCATTGCATAGGCTTCTTACGAGAATCAAGTGGGAAGTTATAGTTTATAAACGAAGTGGTGCGTTATACAGATATTGACTCGTTTTGGTAATATCCTTTCTTGAGGATATAGAATTTGCCCTTGTTAAGTAAATTCTTTAAGATTAAACTCTTTAAGCAGGGTCACCTGGGTGGCTCGGTGGTTGAGTGCCTTTGACTCAGGTCATGATTCCAGGATCCTGGGATTGAGTCCTGTGTCAGGCTCCCCACAGGGAGCCTGCTTCTCCCTCTGCCTATGTCTCTACCTCTCTCTCTGTGTCTCTTGTGAATACATAAATTTTTAAAAATCTTAATTAAAAAAACCTCTGTAAACAGAACTTTTAAGGTTTAAAATTGTGGGTAGAGAATTGTTAGTTTTGTGGAGCCTTAAGTCTTGTGTCTTAAAAGTGACTTAAAAGTACGGCCCTGTAGCCTGGCCTTACTAGCCACCACAAATATTAAGACTGAAGAAGAAAGTGAGCAAGCTGGTGTTGGTGGTTTGGATGGTCTCTTACAGAGCTTGCTTTACCAGTGAGCCCGGTTGTTATCTCAATTTTACACATGGAAAGGGTTAAATTAGTCTCGATATTTTTATTGTCTTCTTTGGGTATATATTTTTAGTTTTATAATGAAAAATCTTTGGGAATTATCATTTGTACTTTTAAAATCTTTATCGGAAAGGCTTCATGTTACTTAAAGTAGGAGTCATGAAATGACAAAGCTACAGCATATCTTTAGTTTTGTCTCTACCAATGGGCTGTTAGCTGAGCTTTTTAGCTCACTCTTAAATAGAATTGATATTTTTTTTCCTTCCCCACAGAAAATAGGAGAAGAAAAGGGATAGTACTTCCTCTCCTTCCTCTGCCCCCTTTTCAAATTCTGCTTTGCCCTAGGGAAGAAGACTAAACTTTCTTAGGTACAGATGAATTTATTTATTTATTTAAAAGTCTTTTAGTTATATATCCCTAATATAGTAAGATATAGACTCTTGAAGAAGCTCCCTGGAGTGGTAAACCTATGTAAACGAGACCTTAGAAATACTACTCAGGGATAGGCATATGTTCCTGTGAATATAATGAAGAGCCAACACCTGTAAATCAAAGTATTGTAATGAGTAGCTAGGAAGAGTAAGTTGCAACTCTGAAATTTATCACTTCAGTTATCTATCTATCTATCTATCTATCTTAGAAATCATATTTAGCCTGTTTTTTCTCTTTATGTAAACTGTAGTTTTTGTGCTGATCGAGTAGTTATTTGATGGCTTAGTCAGTTAAACGTCCAGCTCTTGATTTCATCTCAGCTCATGATCTTGGGCTTGTGAGATCCGAGCCATGTTCCAACTCTGCACTGGGTATGGAGCCTACTTGGGGATTCTCTCTCTCTCCTTCTCCCTCTACACAAACCCCCAATAAATAAATGAAGTAAATGAAAATAGTTATTTGAACAGCTGTAACAAATGTGTCTTCTCACTGGTGGGAAGAGGCTGTCTTGCCTCTGTAGCCATTGTTCATGTTTTGCTATGGAGGTGATAGTGTTTGCTCTATAGTTTTGAAATCACTTTTGTCAGTACTTTTGTAGTAGCAGCTCATTAGCTTTAAATGTTTCTGGAAATCCTCTTTCCTATCCCTATATTATCACTCCTTTTCCTCTTATGTTGCTTGTTAAAGACCTGAAACAAAGTCTATATGGAATAATGTGGGTATTTTCTATAATTCACTAGCTATTATAATTTAAACCATTTATGTTTATTATAATTGTTTCTTTGCATGCTTTTTCCATCTGAGTTATCTTAACTGTTTTGGTAGTTGTTGTATGAACTGAGGTTTAAATGGATGAGAAGAATTTTTACAACTTCTAATAACCTACCTGAATTGCTTCTTATTGATTGATTCTTCCTTCACCTCTCATTTTTGGTTCATGATCTTCAATTTAAAAAAGCAGGGTTGGGGGTGGGTGGCTATTTTTATCCTCAGTCTTATTTTAAAGTTTTAGAAAAGACTTTCCTGGTTAAGATATTCTTGTGATTATCTTCAATATATATTTTCCATTATAGAAAGACTTTTTTTTTCTTTTTGGAAAGACTTTTAAAGTAAAGTTTGCTGTGATTATTGAACTGGACACAATTTTATTTTATTTATTTTATTTATTTTATTTTTGGACACAATTTTATGTTTGTGTTCTAGGATGTAGTAAAGATTTTCATTGAAGATAACTTAACCTTCAGTTTACCTGTCCAGTTCCGGCAGTCAGTATTAAGGGAACTCTTCCAGAAAGCTCAACAGGGGTAAGTGAATAAATTGAAGAATTACTTTCTTACTTTTGAATAAAACAGCGAGTGCATTTTGGGTTTATCAAAAATCTACCTCCAAATTCCCTGTAAGTCTATGACAATACTTTTAGTTTTATTATTATATGAGAAATAAGCGTAGCCAGAGGAACCACTTTAATGTTCATCTAATCTCATTTTAAAAGCACTTGGGAAAAATTAGCAGAATTTGGTTCTATTTTCTAAGCTGTAACTAAATTGTCCCTGGACAAATTTAAAACTTTTCTGCTCTATCCCCACCCTTGACATATGCTTGAATAACCTAAACCTAAAATCTTACCTCTCAAGGATAAATAACTCATTCTTGTGAATTTGGTTTTGTAATATATGCTTTTCTCTTATTAAAAAGAATATATTAGCAGATCTACTTTTGTATTCAACAGAAATGAAGCTCTAGATGAAATCTGTTTTAAAGTCTGTGCCTGTAATACAGTCCGTGATATATTGGAAGGTAGAGCGATTAGTGTTCAATTTAACCAGCTGTTTCTTAGACCTAATAAAGAGAAAATAGACTTTCTTCTTGAGGTAAGATATTTTTTCCCTATTTGATTTATAATTTTGCTATAAGCTTACCAGTGACCTCTTGGTTGCCAAATATGGTGCCCCCTTTCTCTCTTCATCTGGCTTGCCTATGTTTGATACTCCCGACGGACTGTGCTCTCCAACCTCATCCTTTGCTAGAGCTCTTTGATAGTTCTCCATTACTAGGTTTTCCTTAATCCTTTATCGACGTCTCTGTAGTGTTTTTCTGTTTATGGTCATTTGTTTCTGACTCCATCTTCTCATATCATTTTTAAATTCTCATTTAAAGTTTGGGTCACCTGTTGACTAAAAGTTCCCAAATTGTAACAATGACCTCTCCTGAGAGCTCCAGAATCTGTGTTTGCGTTGGATCTTTCTACCTCTTTCTTTAACTCTCTTAATGTAATAGTCATTGAGAGAAATACATAAAGCACAATTAAAAAAAAATTTATTCATGAGGGACACAGAGAGAGAGAGAGGCAGAGACACAGGCAGAGGGAGAAGCAGGCTCCATGCAGGGAGCCCAATGTGGGACTCAGTCCCAGGACCCCAGGATCACGCCCTGGGTCGAATGCGGGTGCTAAACCACTGAGCCACCCAGGGGTCCCCGCTGTTGGTATTTTGATAGGAATTGCATTAAATATGTAAATTGCTTTGGGTAGTATAGACATTTTAACAATACTTGTTTTTATAATCCATGAGCATTTCTTTCCATTTCTTTGTGTCATCTTCAATTTCTTTCATCAATATGTTAAACTTTTTAGAGTACAGGTCTTTCACCTTTTTTTGGTTAGGTTTATTCTCCTAGGTGTCTTAATATTTTTGCTGCAATTATAAATGGGATTGTTTTCTTCTTTCTGGTGCTTCTTTATTGGTGTATAGAAATGCAACAAATTTCTGTGGATTAGTTTTGTATCCTCCTTTACTGAAGTTTACTGAATTGGTTTATCAATTCTAGCAGTTTTTTAGTGGAGTCTTTTGAGTTTTCTATATACAGCATCATGTCATCTGCAAATAGTGAAAGTTTTACTTCCTTACCAATTTGGATGCCTTTTATTTCTGTTTGTTGTCTGATTGCTGTGGCTAGGACTTCCATTATTATGTTGAATAAAAGTGATAAGAATGAACATCCTTGTCTTGTTCCTGACATTAGAGGAAAGACTCTCAGATTCTCAGCTTTTCGCCATTGAGGATGATGGTAGCTATGGATTTTTCATATGTGGCCTTTATTATGTTGAGGTATGCTCCCTTTAAATGGCTTTGTTGAGGTTTTTTTTTTTATGATTTTATTTATTCATGAGGGACACTTAGAGAAAGGCAGAGACACAGGCAGAGGGAGAAGCAAGCTGCAGGGAGTCCAGGGTCACGCCCTGGGCTGAAGGCAGATGCTCAACCACTGAGCCACCCAGGGGCCGCTGTTTCTTCTTTTTATCATGAATGATTTTTAGATTTTATTAAAAGCTTTTTGTATTTCTATTATGATGCTTTGTAATTTAATTTTTCACCTCTAGTGTATGTGGTGAAATACATCAATTTTTAAATTTTCAAAAAATTCTGATTAACACAGTGGTATATTCATTTCAGGTGTACAATACAGTGATTCAACAATTCATGGGTTATTCAGTGCTCATCAAGATAGTGTTGACTTAATCCTCTTCACCTGTTTCATTCCTCGCCTCCTCCCTTCCCTCTAATAGTCATCTAGATATTTACTGTAGTTGAGTCTCTTTGGTTGATCTTTTTTTCTTTCATTCATTTGTTTCTTAAATTCTACATATGAATGAAATCATACGGTATTTATCTTTCCCTGACAGAGTTTTTTCACTTACCGTTATACTCTCTTGTTCTATCCATGTTGTTGCAAATGGCAAGACTTCATTCTTTTTTATGGCTATTTATTTTATTTATACACATCTGTATCCATTCATCTATCGATGGATACTTGGGCTGCCTCCAAAATGTGGCTGTTGTTAAAAATGCTGAAGTAAATATGGGGGTGCGTATATTCTTTTGAATCAGTGTTTTTGTATTCTTTGGGTAAATACTCAGTAGTGCCATTACAGGATTACATGGTAGTTCTGTTTTTAATTTTTTGAGGAATCTCCATCTTGACTTCTGCAGTGGCTGCAGAAATATGTTAATTTTAAGTGTCAGGCTACCTTGGCTTGTTTGTAGTAAACTCCAGTCATAACTTTTTATTTTTTAGTTGAGATATAATGGACATATAGCATATTCGTTTTAGGTATATGTTCTCTTTTTAAAATCTATATTGCAGGGTTTAGTTTGCTAATATTTTAAGGTCTTTTTTCATACATGTATGAGGTTGAGGCATCTATTTTTTTTTTTTTTTATGTCCTACTTTTGGTTTTGGTCATGGTTACCTCATAAATGAATTGAGGTATCTTTTTTCCTTGCCTGGAAAAGTTTCCATAAAAATGAATGCTTCTTTAAGTGGTAGAATTTACCAATGAAATATTTGGGCCTGGAGATTTTTTTGTGTGAGGGAAGATTTTTTTGGTATTGCTTCAGTTTCAATGGATGTAGAGGTAATCTGTTTTTCCTGATTATTTTTAAGAGGTAATTTTCTAAGAATTTATCCATTTACTTTTATTTTTATTTTTTTTTAAAGTAGGCTCCAGGGGATCTCTGGGTGGCTCAGCAGTTTGGCACCTGCCTTCAGCCTGGGGTGTGATCCTGGGGTCCTGGGATTGAGTCCTACGTCGGGCTCCCTGCGTGGAGCCTGCTTCCCCCTCTGCCTGTGTCTCTGCCTCTCTCTCTCTGTGTGTCTCTCTCATGAATAAATGAATAAAATCTTTTTTTTTTAAAAAAAAAAGTAGGTTCCATGCCTAGTGTGGAGCCCAATGCAGGGCTTGAACTCACAGCTCAGGTCAAGAGTTGGACGCTTAACTGGACTAAGCCACCAGGTGCCCCCACTTAATCTACGTTTTTAAGTTTATTAACTTTTAACAATGTTTACAGCATTGGATGCTTGGGTGGCTCAGTCAGTTAAGCATCTGCCTTTGGCTTAGGTCTTGATCTCAGGGTCCTGGGATTGAGCCCCACATCAGAGCTCCCTGCTCATCCAAGGAGTCTGCTTCTCCCTCTACCTTTGCCCTTACCCCCCACCCCCTAACTCAGGCTCTTTCTTTCAAATAAATTAATAAAATCTTTAAAAAGAAATAAAATGTTTATAGCATTTATAGAGATGCCCAGTATGTCATGTTTTAACTGTTTTTAAGAATTGAACTTAACACATTTGTTATATTGCTTATCAGAAGTTAACACCTATTACCTAAGTTTCATGACACATATACAGTGCATCACTATGTGTGAATAAGGTACCATGAAAGCATATTCAGGTGTTACTTATTGTAAGATCATTATTAATTTATAGTGTGTAGCAAAATTATTACAATATAAGTATTTTGTACATCAAGATGTATATATGCTATATGCTAATAGAGGAATCTATTCATCTGAGCATAATTTACAATGCTGTTTCTGAGCACAGTACTTGAAAACTTATTTCCTTTGTCCTTTTTTGCCTTTTTTTTTTTCCTTTTGAGAGGCAGGGGGAGAGAGGTGGGAGGAGAGAATCATAAGCAGGCTCCACACCCAGTGTGGAGCTGGAGTGGGGCTCGATCTCAGCATTTTGAGATTGTGACCTGAGCCGAAATCAAGAGTCCGACACTTAACTTACTATGCCACCCAGCTGCTCCGGTTTTTTTTTTTTCCTTTTAATAACCTCTTTATTGAGGTATAATCACATACTATTCATCCGTTAAAAGTGTACAATTCAGTGATTATTTTATTTTATTTTTTTTAGTTTTTAGTATGTTCATAGATTTGTACAACCACCACCTCAGTCAGTTTTAGAACATTTTCACCCTCCCTCTTCTACTCTACAACAAAACTTCTTACCCAGTAATAGTCCTTCATTTTCCTTCAGTCCCCTCACCCCAGGAAACTACTAAGCTACTTTTGTCTCTGGATTTGCCTGCTCTGGGCATTTCATATAAAAGAAAATAATACGTGGTCCTTTTTTTTTTTTTTTTTTTTTAATTTTAAAATTCATTTTAGAGAGCGATTGTGAGCAGGGGGAGGGGCAAAACCCAGGCAGACTCCACACTGACTGTGGAGCCTGACTTGTGGCCCTGTCCCAGGACCCTGAGATCTTGAGCTGAGCCAAAACCAAGAACTGGACACCCAACCATCCGAGCCACTCACACACTCCTTCCCCCCCGCCGCCCTTTACTAAATGTTTTTTTCTTTTCTTTTTATTTTTGTTAAAGATTTTATTTATTTATTCTTGAGAGACACAGAGAGGCAGAGACACGGGCGGGCCTTCCCCCCCGCCGCCCTTTACTAAATGTTTTTTTCTTTTCTTTTTATTTTTGTTAAAGATTTTATTTATTTATTCTTGAGAGACACAGAGAGGCAGAGACACGGGCGGAAGGAGAAGCAGGCTCCCTGCAGGGAGTCCGACATGGGACTCAGTCCCAGGACCCCAAGGTCACACCCTTGGCCAAAGGTGGTGCTAAACTGCTAGGCCACCGGGGCTGCCCTACTAAATGTTTTCAAGATTCATCCATAATGTAGCATCTGTCAGTGCTTCATTATTTTTTTGTGGCTGAATAATATTCCATTGAATGGATACATTATTTGTTGCTCATTTTGTGTGTCTATCAGTTGATGGACTTTAGGGTTATTTCCAATTCTTGGCTATTATGAATAATGCTGCTGTGAACATTCTGTGTTTTTTTGTTAACATATTAGAGAGTATTTGACAATTTCCTTATATTAGGGACTTTTATAGTGATTGCTTTATTTTGGTTTCACGTAAGTAATATTTGGAGGAAATCCTAATCTGATGAATAAAGTCCGAATATTGTGAGATTGTTATTTGTAGGTAACTAATATTCCACAACTAGTTTTTGTTATTCTTTATTTCATTGTTTATTTTTAAAACCTCTGTTACCTTCTTAATTGTTGGTTCTCAGTACTTTAGCTATTACTAATCATTCAGCTATCTCAGGTGAAATCTTTCACTTTTCTGGCTGGAGCTGCGGCAGAATTTATCACCACATATAATTGGTTAATATAATCTATACATTTTGGGAGAACTCTATACCATGCTAGGTAGGTTATTCTTTTTTCATATAAATACCTGCAGTTGTTGAAATGTTCATATTCTACTCACTCTCCATAATGGTTCTTAGTCACAGTCTTATCTTAAGTTACGTAGCCAAATCTGTGATTGATATGTAACTGAAAAAGGAGAATTTGGTTGTTTTCTAAACTTTTCAAACTGTAAGGTATGTTTTTTAAAGGGTCAATATTCAAATAAAAATTACTCAAATTACTCAAATTCCTAGGTATGTTCAAGATCAGTAAATTTAGAAAAAGCTTCAGATTCTTTGAAAGGAAACATGGCTGCTTTTCTAAAGTAAGTGATTTTTTTTCCCCCCTTAACTTTCAATTTAGTCCTGTGAGAAAAATAACTTTAATTACTTTTTGTATTTGTCCTGCATGTCTTATATCCAGGTAGTCATTTGAGAGACAGTTCAGATTTGTGTAATGACACAAAATTTAGGATTTATATTAGTTATTCTTTCTGTATATTGGGACATGATGTCACAATTTTAAATAAGGACCAAAAATTTTTTAAGATCTATTTCAAATATTATTATACAGTTTATGAAATGGGTAGCTTATTAAATGGTTTGTTAATAAAGATTGGTTAATATGATTGTTTTCCCCAAACTAAATTATAAACTTTTTTTGTTTTACAATATTTTTACTGATCTAGGAATGTGTGTCTGGGGTTGGAAGATCTGCAGTATGTTTTCATGATTTCTTCACATGAGCTTTTCATTACATTGTTGAAAGATGAAGAACGAAAGCTACTTGTTGATCAGATGAGGAAGAGATCCCCTAGAGTAAATCTGTGCATTAAACCTGTAACTTCATTTTATGATATCCCAGGTTAGCTCTCTAGTCTGCTAGCGAAAATGTTGGCACATTTTGCCCCTCTGTTATATTTGCCCCTCAGTGTATTTGAGGTTGCCCTCGCACTTGTTTTAATTTATATCATTAATTAATTAGAAATTTACTAGTCTTCTGTAGTCCTATTTCTGTCTAAGCAGTTAAGTGCTGGAACTCTGCTGAGTCTATGGTTAATGGAGATTGAGGCCTAGTTACATACAAGATTCTAGCTGGGGAAATATACCAAGGTGATTCTCCTGCTGCTGCTGTGTTCTTAGAGGTAAAAATGAGAGCTGGGAGGGGAGTGGTAAAGGGTCCTGAGACTCAGAGAGAGTACAGGCTCTCCTGCATTTCTGCCATCAGAGCGGAGCTATTATAGTATCTGCTGGCTCAGTATACCAGTTTTGAGCAACGTTGCCATTTTTTTCCTTATTTATTTGATCATTTTCTTCCATTTTTGCTTTTATTTTATGAATACATAAAATAGTAAATATAGTGCTGTTCATTAATAAGAAACATAAGCTTTAGAGCTTAATGTAGGTGAGACAATTCAGTTGGTTTAACAAAACAAAATTGTAGCTGCTTGAACCTCACTAGGAAAATGACATTAGGACCTAAAATGCGGAGAATGGATTAATGAAGACTGTATCTGAAAGCTGAGTTGTAATTAGGGATTTTTTTTTTTTTAAATTTGTATTTATTTATGATAGTCACAGAGAGAGAGAGAGAGGCAGAGACACAGGCAGAGGGAGAAGCAGGCTCCATGCACCGGGAGCCCGATGTGGGATTCGATCCCGGGTCTCCAGGATCGCGCCCTGGGCCAAAGGCAGGCGCCAAACTACTGCGCCACCCAGGGATCCCGTAATTAGGGATTTTAATGATCTTTTTGTTTTTCTGGGAAGGCGGTGCCTCCACCTTCTTTTCTTCTTCCTTTGAAAAGCACATTTTTAGTATTTGCCAAAACAAAAATATATTTATATGTGCCTTTATTAACATATTATGTTTGAAAGTAGGAGACTTTTTTTTAAAATTTTTTTTATTTTTTATTTTATTTATTTATTTATTTATTTATTTATTTATTTATTTTTAATGATTTATTTATTTATTTATTTATGATAGTCACAGAGAGAGAGAGAGAGGCAGAGACATAGGCAGAGGGAGAAGCAGGCTCCATGCACCGGGAGCCGGATGTGGGATTCGATTCTGGGTCTCCAGGATCGCGCCCTGGGCCAAAGGCAGGCGCCAAACCGCTGCGCCACCCAGGGATCCCTAGGAGACTTTTTAAATCTAAACTTTTCAAACTGTAGGGTATGGTTTTTAAAGTGTCAATGTTCAAATAAAAATTATTTGAGACAGGAGACTGCACAACTTAAGTTTTTCTGTATATCCCATCTTGTTCTTTCCATGAACAGTTACTGATTTTTATCTGTTTATATTTTTATTTATTTATTAAATGCAGGCTTAATACAAATTGTTAGGTTTTCTGTATCAGGATAAAATTTACATTGTGTTGAATGAATGAGTTCTGAAAATGAGAGCTGTTTTTCGCTTAGAGATATAATACTTAACAAACATACAATTTCTCTCAACAAATTATTCTCATATTTGTAGGATTGTTTCTTTGAATTAAATTATTATTGAAATAGAAATCTCTTCTTAGCTTCAGCAAGTGTCAACATTGGTCAGTTGGAGCATCAGCTGATATTATCAGTGGATCCCTGGAGGATTCGACAGATTTTAATTGAATTACATGGCATGACTTCAGAGCGCCAGTTCTGGACAGTGTCTAACAAGGTTAGAAATAACACTTTTTCAAGAGTGGATAAGAAGGGGGCACCTGGGTGCCTCAGTTCAGCATCTGCCTTCAGCTCAGGTCATGATCTTGGGGTCGAGCCCCATTCGGGCTCCATGCTTGGTGGGGAGTCTGCTTCTCCCTCTGCCCCTCTTGGACACTCATGTGCCTGCGCATGTGCTATCTCAAATAAATAAAATCTTAAAAAAAAGAGATAAGAGTGTTATACTTGTTTTCTGATTGCAATTTACTTATTTTTAAAAGGATTTTGAGAGGCAGAGAGTACCAGTGGGGGAATGGGCAGAGAGGGAGGGAAGAGCAGACTCCTTCTGAGCTTGGAAGAGCCCAACGCAGAGCCCATCTTAGGACCTTGAGATTATGACCTGAGCTGAATTCAGATGCGTAACCAACTGAGCCATCCACATCCTCCTCTGATGTAATTTAATAGAAGAGTTATTCTCTGACCTTTTTTAGAATAAAGACCCTGTTTGCTCAGTAATGTTAGGGCTTTCACGTGACAAAATGCACTTTGAACATGACTGATGGAGAATATACAAAATGTCAAAAAGGATACTTGTAAGTCTGTAACTTCTACACTTGATCTTAGCCAAAAAGCTGAGAAGAAAAGTGATGAAGTCTGTAACTTCTAAAAATAAATTTATAAAAAAAAATAAATAAAAATAAATTTATATTCTATTTATTGTCATAGCATCTCCAAATATTTTAAATGTAGCTGTAAGTATATGTATAAGGAATATTTTCTATGTAGTCTCTAGCTGCTTTGCTATGTGCTTAAGATTGCTTGCAGATTGAAATTGATTCATAAAAACTTACTTGTAGGAAGTTTTTGACTTTGCATGTTCATTTAAAAATGCCCAGCTAATGGACTTACCTATTTCTGAGTTTATTTGTTTAAAAGCTTTTCTGCATGCAAAGTGCAAATGAAAATAACTTTTAGAACACCATCTCAGTGAAATGTAACTAAGGTCCAAAGGAGATAGCACATAGATGTGGGAGAAATCAAAGTACTATGGCGGTACTTCTAACTTACTGTATACTTGTCTGCTAAAAGTGTAATTAAAAAAGCAGCCAGAAATTTATGTACATTTTATGGGGTTTGAACATGGAAGTGCAGTGAAATGAAAAACTTCCCTGAACATTAGTGTTGATGCTAGTAGTACTCATTTTTATAGATTAGGAAGTATAATAGTTGGAGAGTTCTGATCTGACTGCCTGAGTTTAAATCCAAGCCTCTATACGTACTAGCTATAGAATCAATCTTGGGCAAGTTACTTAACATTTGTGCACTTCGCTTTTCTTATCTGTAAAATGCGGATAATTGTACCTACTTCAGAGTATTGTGGTGAAGATCACATAAAAATATATCTATATACTCCTAGGGTTTTTTTTTTCTTCTTCTTTTTCTATAGACTGTCCTTTAGGAAGTTCCAGTCCATTTAAATTAATATTGGCTTACAGTTCATTTTGATTAGCATTTCATTATGGCTGTCATTTTTCTTTCTCTATAAAGGTGACCTTGGCATGACCATTTTAAATGTGATTGAAGATTATTGAAAGATTCTTCTCTAGATATGACTGTGTGTGTGTTTATGTGTGTATATTTATATATTTTTCTCTTTCCTAGTGGGAGGTACCTTCTGTTTATAGTGGGGTTATCCTGGGAATTAAAGACAATTTAACAAGAGATTTGGTTTACATTCTCATGGCCAAAGGTTTACACTGCAGTACTGTTAAGGTGAGTAAAAGTGTACATCAACTACTGGTTAAGAATATGCTTTATATTCAGCCAGAGTCTGACCTTAGAAAAAAAAAAAGCGTTATTAATTTTACCATGAAACCCAGGAATCAGAATTTCCTATATTTCCTTGATCTTAAAATATAGTTCTAGGCCTAAAATGTTTTGTTTTTCTTTTTCTGCAAAAAGATATTTTAAAGGGGTTGTAGTTCATTCTTTTTCCTTCACCTTGATAACTGGAGTCTTGGATATATGGATACTGCTCCATTCCTTTTTAAAAATATAGAGACCATGAAAAATTATTGATTGTATCTTTAGGATTCTGTTAGTAAAATTGTGTTCCAAATCTCTTAAAATCACTTTTGTAATTTATTTTACATAAGGACTTTGTAGTGTATTTGGGAAGTTGAGATGTAAGTGAAATGTTAAATAAATGATTTAAGATGGTATAATTGTGCAAGTATTAGTACAGAAAATTTTATAGGCAGGTTAAAGATGACATTTCCAAACTTAGTTCAGGCAGAAATCCTGAGCTCAATAAACCTCAAGGCTTGAATAAGTTAGCGAGGTAAAAGGGATGGCATCATGGAAAAGCTCAAAGATAAGAAATAGGATGGTATACATGCGGATTGGCAGGAGTAAGCTGATGGTAGAGTGCCACTGGTATGCGCGGTGAGGCTGTGATGAGGCTAGAGGAGGAAGCTAGGTGCAACCGGTACAGAAATCACCTGAAATACTGTTCGAGGTCACATGCCCTGTTCTTTCTCCACGTTCTGCTCTCTTTTCATAATTTTCCTCTTCCAGCTTACTTTGTTTTTTTTTTTTGTTTTTTTTGTTTTTTGAAGATTTTATTTGAGAGAGAGCTTGTGAAAGAGAGCACAAGTGGGAGGCGGGGAGAGGAAGCAGCAGACTCCCCGCTGAACAGGGAGCCCAACTCTGGGGCTTATTTTAGAAAGGTGGGACAAGAGCTATACTTTAGCTTTATAGTAAGTTTTGAAACCAAGTGCTGTCAAGGCCTCCAGTTTTATTGTACTTCAAAATCACTTTGGATATTCTAGGCCTTTTGCTTTGAATTTTATTTATTATTTTTAATAAAGATTTATATAAACTCTGTGCTGAATGTGGGGCTTTTGATCGTTCCAATCCAAGATCAGGCGTCAGATGCTGTATTGACTGGGCCAGCCAGGTGCACCCCTCTTCCTTCCCTCTATTTATTTATTTACTCATTCATTCATTCATTCATTCATTCATTCATTCATTCATTCTTAAGAGTTTTAAGTAATCTCTCCACCCATTGTGGGGCTCAAATGATCCTGAGATCAGAGTCACATGCTCTACCTACTGAGCTAGCCAGGTACCCTTCTCTTTGCTTTTTAATATAAATTTTAGAATCAGCTTTTCAGTGTTTACTTAAAAAAAAAAGCTTCCTGGGATTTTGATTCAGATTGTAATGAGTCTCTCTGTAAATCAATTTGGAGACAATTGATGGCCTTAGTATGTCTTTTAATCCGTGACCTTAGTATGTTTTCATTTATTTAGGTCTGCATTTATTTATATCTTTGTCTCATCAAGTTCTATAATTTTAAGCTTACAAATCTTGCATGTATTTTGTTAGATTTATCCCTAAATGTATATATGTTTTAAAATAAAAAATAGTGTAATTCATTTTTTTAAAAGATTTTATTTATTTATTCATGAGAGACACAAAGAGAGAGAGAGGCAGAGACCTAAGCAGAGGGAGAAGCAGGCTCCATGCAGGGAGACCGATTTGGGGCTCGATTCCAGGACTCTGGGATCACGACCTGAGCCAAAGGCAGACGCTAAACTGCTGAGCCACCCAGGCATCCTGTGTAATTCATTTATTCAGAAAGTCTGTATTTTTCTACACTTTAGCATCTCCTTAAACTCTCCCTCCAGAAATATTTCTGAGGTTAAATATTCAATTTCTGATAGAAATTTTTACTTAAAACTGTTTTTAAGAGGGTAGGGAGCAAAGAACCGTTAGTAGATAGTGCTATAAACCAGAGGTCCTTCAAAGCATGGTTGCCACACCAGCAGCATTGGCCACATTTGGGAACTTGTTAGAAATGCTAAATATTGGGTCCCACTCTTGACCTGCTGAATCAGAAATTGGGGATGAGGACCAGCAGTCTGTTTTAATAGGCCCTCCATTTTGATGCATGCTAAGTTTTGAGAACTATTTCTAGACTAACACTAGATTTTTCTTTTTCTAATGTGTGTGCTAGGTTTTCATTCAAAATGTAGTATTTTACACCTCAAGTGTAAAATAAAATAGCCAGTTTGGACTGGTCACAGTTCACATGCTCAGTAGCCACATATAGCTAGTGGCTACCATATTGGACTATACAGCTCTGTATAATTGTGGAGCTATTGAAAAATTTATAATAGGCGGCTTGTCATTGGCAGCTTTTCTTTTTCCACGCCTAAAATAACTAACGTTTATTGGGCGCAGAGATTATTCTGCAGTTTTCATATATATTTATTCTTTCATTTATTCTTCACACATACACACAAACTGTGTAGAAGGTGTTAGCTCAGTTTTGTAGGTGGGAAATCAGAGTCAAAGGTATTGTCCAAGGTCACGCAGCTAGTAAGTGGCACAAGTATTAGAAAGGATAAAAGAAAACAGAGGGAAACATTAGGAGGTAAAATCTAGAATTGATTGCTTATTGATGTGCGATGAGAAGGCAAGAGGGAGGGAAAAAAAAATGGAAAACAATACTTAGCTTTCTGCTTTGGATGCCAGCAAGTAAATATACAGAAAAACATTTTTGAAGGATTATTCATTTTTATAGTGGTTAATTTGGGCCTATAACTGGAAACAGCCTGAAGTTTGGGGAATGATCTGGGCTAGAAATACAGATTTGGGAGGCCTTAGAAATCACCCAGGGAGAATATACAGAACTGAGAGGATGCAACATCGGGTCCAAGAAACAGTGGCATGGTGGGTATGAGGACCAGACCGAGGTCAAGTCATAATAGCCAAGGGAATGGAGAGAATGTCAAGAACAAGGGAGTGGGCAGCCCTGTGATTGCAGCCCTCAAGCACTGTAAGATAACTGAAAAGTGGTCAATAGGTTGCACAATGAGAAGATCGTCATTTAGTAAAAACTATTTCTTCATTGTCTTGGGGGTAGGAGTCAAGGAGGCATGTGGGAAGACAGAATGAATGAAGACTTCTCTTGGAAAAAATTAGTAGCAGATATGTAAGAAAAGGGTTGGATTGTAGTGTATTTATTTATTAGCCAATGACGTGAACTAGTAAGGGGTGTGTGCAAAGATTTTAGAATGTGAAACCTTGTTGAAGAATGTATAGCCTAGGTATAGTAGGGTACTTGTCACAGAATCTGTATGCATTCTGTATATACATATATATGTTTAAAATGTATAATTTATGTGTATGTATATATTATGTATGTGTATATAATATATATAGCTTATATATATAAAGTATATGTATATGATGTGTATATAATATGTAAGTTCTATAAAAGCTTTTTTTGGTTACAATTTATGTACAGCTTGTTTAATAATATAGCATGTTTTTATACTGTTTATTGGATTTTAATTACAAAAGAATTAAGTATGTATTGGAATAAATCAGTGACACAGATGATAAAAGATAATCTGGCTTCATTCTCCAGGATAATCAGTGTAATTCATTTAAATGTGTAAATCATTAAATTCATTTAAATGAATTCTTTGTTCTGTACTCATGTACATTTTTTGATTCTAGAGGAAAGGTGAGCCAGTGATCTGTTATTTCTTTCTATAGGACTTTTCCCATGCCAAACAGCTGTTTGCTGCTTGTTTGGAATTGGTGACAGAGTTCTCACCGAAACTTCGTCAGGTCATGCTGAATGAGATGCTGCTTTTGGATATTCATACACATGAAGCTGGAACAGGGCAATCAGGAGAGAGGCCTCCTTCTGATCTTATTAGTAGGGTGCGGGGATATCTGGAAATGAGGCTTCCTGGTAAGACGTTCACAAAGTCAAATTTCAGAAATGTGCTACTCAAGTAATTGTAGGGAAGAATCTTAACATGTCCTTGGCTTTTTGCCAACCTTATTTATTTATTTATTTATTTATTTATTTATTTATTTATTTAATTTGCCATCTTTAAAAAAGTTACTGCTCTCCTAGAACAGAAATCAGGTGTAGAGATCTCTTAAACATTGAGGATAATGTAGGGAAACTATTCCATTTCCTAGGATTACCATAACAAAGTACCACAAGCTAGATGATTTAAAACAGAAGTTTATTCTCTCACATATTTGGAGACTAGATACCTGAAATCAGGGTGTCTGCAGGGCCACGCTCTCATTGAAGCTTTTTCTAGCTTCAGGTGGCTCCCAGCAGTCTTGGGCATTCCTTGGCCTGGCGCTTCACACTCTGTCTCTGCCTCCTTTGTTACGTGGCCTTCCCAGTGTGTCTTTGGGGGAGGGGTGTGTGTGTGTGTGTCCTCTTACGAAGGCAACGGTCATTGGATTTAGGGTCTGTCCTAATTCTGTATGATCTCATCTTAACTAAGTATATCTGTGAACACCCTCTTTCCAAGTGAGGAAAGTCAGGTCTCAGGTGGAAATGAATATTGAGGAAACATTGTTCAGCGAAGTATAAAACTATATGGCAATTTTAAGATACTCTTTTAACAAAGAATTAAAATGTTCTAGTAAGTATAGGTTGAATGTTTGATTCCTCATTACCGTCACAGAAATCAGATTGCCAGGGGGTCAAGAACTCGCCTGTCACTTTAGGAACAGACCTTGTGTGACCAATTGTAAGTGTAACTATGTTGTTAGGAAAAGGGGCTTATTGTATAAACTATCTCTGTTGTATGTAAATCTTGCTTAATTAAAGCAGTTTCCTAATTATAAATCTTTTACTAATATTTAGAGCAATTAAAACATACTGTACACATTTAAAGCTATAAAATTGAAGTGTAAAGGAAGGTGTTAGTAATGTGCCAAAACAGAAATGGCTTCTGGCCTTTGAGTCTTTTGGATAAACATTCTGATTTCTAGGAAATAATACAACTTTTTAGCACTGTATGAGTTTTAATGCGTCAGTGCCCTTTAATGTCTTACGAATTGATCCATGGGGCACGTGGGTAGCTCAGTTGATTAAGTGTCTGCCTTCGGCTCTGGTCATGATCCTGGCGTTCTGGGATTGAGCCCCTCATCAGTCTCCCTGCTCCTGCTTGCCTCTCTCACACTCTTTCTCTGAAATAAATAAATAAAAATGTTAAAAAATAATTGATCTCATACTGGTATTATCAACTGACACATGCTGTGTGTGCGTGTGTGTGTGTTTTAAATAAGGTGGAAGTTTGATTTTTTGTATGATTTCTCTGAAAGTAAAAGGAATTTTTAAAAATTCTAACATTGTTGAGTGTTAGCTGCACGCGTCAGCTATTCTAAGAGCTTTAGGTGCATGACTCATTTAGTCCTGGTGGCAGGTCTGTGAAGTAGCTACTTTAATTATTCCTGTAGCTACTTTAATTATTCCTGTTCATAAGTCAGGAAACAGGTGCGGAGAGGTTAAGGAATTTGGCCAAAGTCATGCAGTAAGGGACATAACAGTGATTCGAACCCATCAGTCCAGGTTAATCTTTGAAATGGATGGAAATGCCTTTAAATAAGCACAGGTCTGTTTGTAGTACGTTTTTGACCTTTAAGTGGTTTGGAATTCATATCACTTTCTGTTTTTGGTCTAAGACTCCTAGGACTGCACATAATTTATGTAAGTTCTTGTTGGATGTTTAGCTGCTTGTCCCTTAGTTTGTGTTACAAATAGTGTTTAAAACAGAAAGGCAAGCATATCCTTTATTGTTAGGAGGAGCAAACACAGACTCAGTTCCTGGTCTTCAAGCCTCAGTTACAGACTGAGGTCCCTGGGTTCAGCAGATACCTGGCTCTGATGTTTGACAGCTCTGCACTCCACTGCCACTGTGAGAGTCGGGTCTCTCCATGGGTCGGGAGGCGGAGCGGTACAAAAAGGTGTCCTCTGCCTTTTCCTCTCTTTTCTTTTAAGGTTTGTTCTTTCGTGAGAGCCTGTAGGTTGAGGGGGCAGTAGGGTGGGGAGAAGGAGAGCCCAGCACAGGCTCAGTCCCCTGATGCAGATGCATGACCTCAGCTGAAATCAGGAGTTGGAGGCCTGATAAACTGTACCACCCGGGTGCCCCTCCTCCCTCTTTTTTTAAGGAAAAAAAAATTGTTCCCTGGTGATATTGGGTCAATTTTGATCAAATTAGATGCATGCCCTCTGTAAAAGAGGGTATTAATGTGGATTGGCCTGTCTCTATCAGGAATTGGAAGTGATGTTAATGGACAACAGATCCATCCTTCTGTTTATAAATAAGGACTACAGATTAGTTATTCTAAAGCCAGTAATGTCTTATGGGAGAAATTTTCCTACTTTTATTAATTTTTTAAAAAAAGACATTTTAGAGAGCATGTGAGTGTGCATGCAAGTGGGGGGGTGGCAGAGGAAGAGGGAGGGAGAGAATCTTAAGCAAACTCCCACCTGAGCCTGGAGCCCAATATGGAACTCCATCCCACAACTTTGGGATCATGACCTCAGCTGAAATCAAGAGTTGGACGCTACAACTGACCAAACCACCCAGGTGCCTGAAATTCCTCAACTTTTAATACCTTTGTATTTTAGGTAACGTTCTATTGAGATACTTGTCCTGTTATGTTCCTTAGATTTCAGAAAAATTGAATTCTAGGCCTGCTCTGGGTTCCTGTTGTAGCATAGGACTCTACATTTAGAGATAATGATTAATTGCATTGAGATGCATACAAGGAAGTTAAATCTTCAAATTACTGCTTTTCAGGCTGTATCAGAATTCTCCCTAGATTCGGATTTATTTTTAAGAACCTTTGTTGGTCTTTTATTGAGGAGTGCTGGGTGAATAAAGGAAGCCTTGGAGCCAAATGCTGTGTGATCTTGAACTCAGTGATAGGCATGCATTGGGGATACTACTTTCACTTCTGGTTGTTTGTTTGTTTTTGACAGTGATACAAATAATGTATAATTTATTTTGCTGTGTTCCTTTACCACTCTTTTTTCATTTCAAATCCTTTTTGGGTAAGGTGAGAAATAAAGAGCCAGGCTGTCTTTTTTAGAAAGATGAAAATATAGGTACTCAAGACATTTAATAGCTCTGTTTTCAGTTAACATTGTTATTTAGCATTCTTTTGATTTTTTTTTCTTTTTGCTGAAGTACATTAACACCTGAATGGAAAAAAAAAAAAAAAACCTGAATGGTATATACTTTGAGCTATGAACATTTGTAACCTATTTTATATTAAGGTATATTTAATAATTATTTCAAAGGAAATTATGTGCAAAACAGTTCCTTTTTTTGTTCAAAACAATTCTGGGTGTTTGTTTTTTTTGGAGGGGGTCTCATTTTTATTTAAAATTGTTTTTGGTATAGTCAGTATTTTTTTAAAGTGAATGACTTGTTTCTTAGGAGTATTTATTACATTTTAATCAGAAATATTTAAACTACGTTTACTCAGAGTTGTTACAATTCTATGTTTTAGCTATTTCTGTGATCTAAATGTGCTAAAAGTTTATACTGTATGTACCATTGCACTTTTTTGTGTGTTCTCTGCTCACTTGAATTACAAGTTTCTAGAGGACAGGTACTGTGAACTTCCTCAGGAGGGCATTGGGTATGTAAAATATTCTTAGCAGATGGTTTTGTTGATTAGTAGGACCATGCAGTCTTTTGTTGGGAAACCTTAACTTTCTGGAAGAAATGTAAAACTTTAGAATTTTTCTATTTTTTCATCTACAGATACTTTTTAATTTGTTTAACTGAAATCTTAGTACGTATTTGCTTTGTTCTCATTTTAATGTTATGATGGTAATTCCGACTGTTTTCCTCTTTTTAGATATTCCTCTTCGTCAAGTTATTGCTGAGGAGTGTGTTGCTTTTATGTTAAACTGGAGGGAAAATGAATACCTTACACTGCAAGTTCCTGCATTTCTGCTTCAGAATAATCCATACGTAAAGGTAACTTGTGTTTAATCTAAACAAAAGGATTATTAGGATGAGATTATTGTACCCGTTTCTTTAGTTGTTTTTTTTTTTTTTTTAAGATTTTATTTATTTGAGAGAGAGCAAGCAAAAGCAGATCAAAGAGGTGGAGGAAGAGAGAAAAGGGGGAAGTGGACTCTTTGTTGAGCTGGGAGCCTCCTGCGGGGCTTGATCCCAGGACCCTGGGATGATCATGACCTGAGCTGAAGGCCGACACTTAACTGACTGAGCCACCCAGGCACAAGACTCTTGTCACTTTTTTACTTTGTTTTTTCCTCCTAATTTCATGTATGTCCTTTTAAAAACTGAGCTCATTTCAACTCTCTGAAGATTCACTCATTTCTTTTGTAAAGTTTTTCTTCCTTTTGTTCCTAAAATTTATTGTCATAATTTGAATCATCCTTCTCTTTGAAATTTTAGACATTGGATTATATCTGCTTTTTTAGTGAAATTTCTGTATCGTGATTTCCTCATATCTAGAGTATTTGTCTGATTATGCCCCATAGTCTTGGTCTTTAATAAGGTCTCAGAGAGAACCATTTTGTTCCAGATATTTCCTTTTATGATCCTAGCTTGTTGCTCAGGACTGTACAGTAGCTTTTTCTTTGCTTCTCTCAGCAATGAGTTCTGGGGAGCTGTGCTTCAGCGGACCTGAGTGTGTGTTTGATGGCTTGCCGTGTACAAGGGCACAGGATATTGTGCTGCAAGTTGCCTGATTTTGGGCTGAGTTCTCCCACTGCTTCCTGCAGTCTCCTTGATCTGGCCCAGAAGAAGGAGGGATATCTGGTGACCTTGCTGAAGAGTCACTGAAGCATTTCATCATCTCATCTGGTTAGGGTTTGTGTGGCACCTTCCCTAGTTGGCGCCTTGCTCCCTTGTCAGAGAAAGAAGTCTAGAGTAAGGGACTTTGTTTTGAAAATACTATAATTTGGAGCAGTTTCCAAAATTGGAATTTGGCGTGGGACATGGATACACATGGGAAGGGAAAAGTCTGGAAGGATATTAGCAGTCATTATCTCTGGATAGTGGAATATTAGGTGATTTTTATCAGTTTTATTTTTCAAGTTTTTTTTATTTGAATATTCTGTTAATCATAAAAAGGAAAGGGAATAATCTTAATTAAGCATGTAACTAAAATGTGATCTTTTGAAATAATATGAAACTATACAGTCTCCCTCTTGGATGAGTGTGGTATATTGGAAAGTGCACAGGCTGATGGACGCGTGGGTTGTAAGAGACTAGCTAATAGGAGGAGGAGGAGGGCTTGGTGGTAATAGTAGTAGCATAGGACAAAGACCTATGTCTTTTGAGTGTGGCCTACAAGGCCTTAAGGTATAGGTGCTTCTTCCTCAGTGTGCTGGTTCCTGCTCCTTGGTCACACTGGTTCTGTGCTGGCGGTACCAGAGTACTCTGAGTACTACCAGGGCTCTGTACGCCGATGCTTTCTCCACCTCTGCATGTAAGCATGTGCCATTTGGTCGCTTAGCCAGGGTGCCCTGTCCGCTTCTGCCTGTTGGTGTGGCTTCTTCGAAGCTTTGCCTTATTCCTTTCTCTGCAAATGAGTAAATCACTTTCTCCTCTTATTACCTTTGAACTGTGCCACTGGCCCTGCTACTTTTGCACCATGGACATACATTTTTGTTGCACTGAACCTGTATAATCTGGATACTTACTTTCTATATTCTCAGTGCTTTGTTTGGTTCCCACACATAGATGTTTATGGAATTCAATTGATTTGGGCCCAAGGCTTTTTTTTTTTTCTTTAAGTTTACTTATTTAAGTAATCTTGGTACCCAGTGTGGGGCTTGAACTCACCACCCCAAGATCAAGAGTCACATGTTCTGACTGAGCCAGCCAGGTGCCCCTGGGGCCTAAGACTTCTCAAAATTCTTACTTTCAAGTAAATTAACGAAAGTGACCTTCAACTAAGCATGTGATTGTTGACAATGGCAAATGAATTGAGATAAGGAGCTACAGTAGCCCTGCACTGCACTGCAGTCAGTAGCTGCACATACGGTGGCCCTGGCTATCTAAACGAACTTGTGTGCAGTAGGCAAATAGGGTGAAATGTTCTTCAGACTGTGGACTCCTTGATGTCCATTCACAGAGCACCCCTAGGGTTTTTGTGTTTTTTGTTTTTTGTTTTTGTTTTTTGTTAGAAAAAGAGTGCCAGTGGTGCGGGGGTGGGGATAGCCAGAGAGGGAGGGAGGAAGTGGATCCTAAGCAGGCTCCCCCCGCAGCACCGAGTCCACAATGCAGGGCTCAATCTCATGACCCTGACATGACCTGAGGAGGAATCAAGAGTCGGAAGCTTAACCCCTGAGCCACCCAGGCGCCCACAGCTAGGGTTTTTACATCATTTCTACTGCCTTAGGAGGCACCGGCGTTCTAAATTACCTTAGGTGTGATCATGCAGTTGTGGCTATGAAGGTGAGTATTCCCGTCCCTGGAGATACCTCCCAAAGGTCTTAGGGACGAGGTGTGGTGTCTGCAGCTTAGGAGCCGGCAAACAGTACACGTAGGCTCCAAAATGTGTGCAGAGCAGCGACGGTGAGTCCGGTCTGCAGGTGTCAGGGGACTATTCAGATTTTCTGTGTGACATTTTTTATTATAAAAAGATTGGGAAAAGTATCAGTTTTCATCTTGTCATAGTATGACCACCTCCTTAAAAGCTACCGTCAGCAGTGGGGACCCCATCCTATTTTCTAGGTCCAGTTGGGCATCTGGGGTTTCCTGATGGACTTGAAATGATCTTTGCCACTTCACTCTCTACAAGAGCAATGATGTGTAAGATTTAATAAGGACGAAGGCTAGAGGGGCCCTCTTTTTGGGAAATTACAGAGGGAATGTAGGAAGTGCTCAACTTGACTTGTGTCTGTTTTTTTCCCACCTCTACCTTTTGAGCCTGTTTTTTCTCTGACTTTTGCTTTCAGCCATTGCACTCTTTATGGATTCTTCCTGCATTTTTGGTCTCTAAGGCTGCCTCTATCAGATCGTTCAGCTTCAGTAGTCTGTCCTTCCTTTTTGCTGCTTCCTCACAGCTGCAGTAGCCCCAGTGGCTTTTTCTTAGAGAGAGGTTGTTCTAGATCTTACCCCCTGCGGGGATCTCGATGTGGGACTCGATCCCAGGACCCCGGGGTCACACCCTGGGCTGAAGGCAGATGTTCAACCACTGAGCCACCCGGGGATCCCCTTAAGCACTATTTTAATTGCACCTCTGGGCTTTTACCACAGTTAACATTGTATATATGTTCCATCACACACACACACACAGCCCCCACCCCTTTAAGTGGGATCATACTATTTACCAGCTTGGTACCCCTCCACACACATACTCTTCATAAATCATGTACCTCTCTGCTTTGTCTCAGTTTTGTAATTAGACTCTACTTGTTTTTGTCCTCATTAATTGTATAGAAAAAATGAGCCTTATAATGCAGTAGAACCAGAGCATTCTCTTCCCCATTCAGATTTCTGATCCGTCAGTAGACAGTGAGCTCTAACGTTCCTCAGCGGTTGGATAGAAGGCACAACGTAAAATAACTGTGGTATATTTGGGTAGTTATCCTTCTTTAAGTGTGCCTTAATAATAGAACTTAGATGTATGATGTCACAAATTATTTTTTTGTATATTTTCTGTTTTTCGTGTTATAGCTTGGACAGCTTTTAGCAGCTACATGCAAAGAACTTCCTGGCCCTAAAGAAAGTAGACGGACTGCTAAAGACCTTTGGGAAGTTGTTGTTCAGATCTGTAGTGTGTCCAGTCAACACAAACGAGGAAATGATGGCAGAGTTAGTTTAATAAAGCAGAGGGAATCTACATTAGGTATAATGTATCGGTATGTTTCTGTCAGTTTATTTTTTGAGTTTATTATTTGTTCTGTTTGTACTGTTTCAAGAGCATCTGCCTTTATCCTTGTATATCATAGAGATGGACAGTGTTAGTTCTCTGGTGCTGATCTCTGGACTGACATGGCCACCTTTGGAAATGTCTTCTGTTTATAAATGTTATTTTTAAGAGATTGTTAGTCATTTAGTATCTTCCAGAAATCAGAATCAGTGATGCCTGTGACTGCATAGTGTTGAAGAAGTCACATGTGATTAAAACAGAGAAATTGTTTTATTAGGTTTGTTTGACAATAGAACATTATGCTCTTTCATACATGCAGAATTGGAGAGTTAGGAATAAACTTACATCTATAATTTACTTTCTAATTTCAGATAGTAAATGTGTATACAAAATTTGTGTTTTTTGTAGGAGCGAACTACTTTCCTTTATCAAAAAATTACGGGTAAGTCTTACTAAAAGTTGATCTAATTATTACTACTGATTTTCATAAAATAGGACTGAAAAATATTGAGTGTTTAAATGCTGGTTATAAGTGCTCTGTATAGTGTGCTTATTATCTTCAGTGATCATTCCTGAAGTTGAGATGGTCTGAATGGAGAGGTTTATTGTGCATTTACCTTTACATGTTTTAGTGAATAGAACAGGTGTTTTTTAAATTTTAAAGCAGTCTCCCCCCCCCCTTTTAAGATTTTATTTATTTATTCATGAGAGAGACAGAGAGAGAGAGGCAGAGACACAGGCAGAGGGAGAAGCAGGCTCCATGCAGGGAGCTCGATGTGGGACTCGATCCCAGGACTCCAGGATCACGCGCTGAGCTGAAGGCAGGCGCTAAACTGCTGAGCCACCCAGGCGTCCCTAAAGCAGTCTTCCTAATAGGGCTGGATGTGTGAAGCCTAGCTTTAATTTTTGCTAGGATTAATGTTACATCTATTTACTGGACATAACCTAGATTCCATCCTTTAAATGTTGAGTAAGGAAAAAAAAAATTTTTTTAGGGATAGCTGGAAATTCTAATTGGAAAAGAGATTTACTCAATTCAAAAAGTCATCTGAAGAGACTTGAGCACCATAAACCAGTCACCTAAATATGGTAATTTGTCTTTTAAGATTTATTTATTTTAGAGAGAAACTGTGTGTGTGTGTGACACACACACACACACACACGCGCGCCCGTGTGATCTGGGGAGGGACAGAGAGGGGGAGAGAATCTCAAGGTCCCTCCATGCTGAGAGCAGAGCCCAACTCGGGGCTTGATCTCACACCCCTGAGATCATGACCTGAGCCAAAACCAAGAATCAGACATTCAACCAACCGAGCCCCCAAGCTCCCCTAAGTAGGGTAATTTTTGTGTAAATTATATACTGTGATTTCTTTCATGAGATTAAAAATAAACTTGACCTGTAGTGTGTATGCTTTAAACTAAAGAAGATGGTACATTTCTAAAGTCAAAGAATCTTTAGAGAGAAAATACTTGGTATTCCTGAGGTTGATAGGAGGAATATTAAATACATATAATATTTAAGGATTCTGTATTTTCTTTATTGTAGGAACCATTGGTTTTGACTATTATTTTGTCACTATTTGTGAAACTTCACAACGTTCGGGTCAGTATTTTATAATTTTATTAAAAAAAATCTTTGAAAGAAATTTCCTGTTAAAATCACACTTTAAATTTTTTTTTTTTTTTTTTTTTTAAGGAGGACATTGTGAATGATATTACAGCTGAGCACATTTCTATTTGGCCATCCTCCATCCCCAAGTAAGATGTATTATAACTTATTATTTATGTATTTAGAAACCATCCTGATACAGATAACCTCGAATAATTTGACTAAAAGGCTAAAGTCTATAAGGATTCTACAGCCAAGTTAGTTTCTCTTTTGCAGCCATTATTTTCCTAAAAATGAATATGGTGTGACTGTAAGAGCTAAGGTATACCAGCCTTTGGTTGAAAAAGATCCCTAAGTGATCCTGATATTTTGTCAATGGGTAGAATTAGAAAATCGAGGTCAAAAAAAATTTCCTGTTAGGTTTCCAGCATTTTACATCTTTTACAAGTATCTTTCTGAAAATGATTTTTTGATAATTCTTTGTGGGTCTGTTCTAATGCTGTGATTGTCAGAGGCTCCCAAACCCTTTTTAGTTACTAAGTTCTTGGATACGTTAAGAAATGTTCTCTCGGGATCCCTGGGTGGCGCAGCGGTTTGGCGCCTGCCTTTGGCCCAGGGCGCGATCCTGGAGACCCAGGATCGAATCCCACGTCGGGCTCCTGGTGCATGGAGCCTGCTTCTCCCTCTGCCTGTGTCTCTGTCTCTCTCTCTCTATCTGTGTGTGACTATCATAAATAAATAAATAAATAAATAAATAAAAAAAAAAAAAAAAAAAAATACCTAGTGTGTGACACACAACAGGGACATATTAAAAAAAAAAAAAAAAAAAAAGAAATGTTCTCTCTTTCATTTCCTGAGAATTGTAAGAAGATGATGGAATTTTGGAGAGGGAGAAGAAAATGTTCTTTTTCTAGAAGAAACTATTTACACATTTCTCTTCCTACACATAGCAGCTTCTCATTCAGGAGTCCCATTTCTTTCCTCACAGAAGTTACTTTTTCTTCCCGCCAGGCTGCCCTTTTTTTCCCCCACTTTGTGCCTAAAAGGCAGGACTAGGCCTTATTTTATTGTTCTTTGTGGCATATTTGAAGAAGAAAAGATTTTAGTAGGTAGATAAGCAGTCTGTAGATTGAGAGTACTTTGCTTTCATCCCAAGCTTGGAGATTGGAAGTTGTTGTGCATCTCATGTAGAGGCTTGGAGGGTCAAAGGTGGGTGAGTTAGGGTTAGGGTTAGGGGTTAGGGATAAGTTGCTTTCTTAGTCCATTTCCTCATTTATTAAGTGGATATAGGAATAGTACCTACCTCAGATTTGTGAGGATTAAATAAATTAATACATTTTCTAAACGAGGTGTTTAGAATAAGAACTGACACATAATAGTCTTAATAACTATTATCTTCATGATAAATACTTTTATGTAAATTGACCTAGAGAAAATAAAATGTGACCAAATGACCAGAAAAAAAAAAAAAAACACTTCTCCTGAGCAGGAGTCTTTATTGACTCCCAAGAATAGTGTGAGAATGGCATGAATTAAGTATGGCTATTTTAAGATCAGTTATTTGATATGTAGGTAGAATTCTTGGTAACATTTTATAAATTTCTCTTTTTTTAATAAATTAAAAATTTTATTTGTTAATCGTGAGAGACGCAGGAGACAGGTGGAGACAGGCAGAGGGAGAAGCAGGCTCCATGCAGGGAGCCTGATGCAGGGCTCGATCCTGAGACCCTGGGGTCACGACCTGGGCCAAAGGCAGAGGCTCAACTGCTGACCCAGGCGGCCCCCCAAATTCCCCATTCCTATTAATGGTCGAGGACTTCCTCTGCCTCTGCCCCAGACTAGAGCCAGGCTGCCGAGATGTCTACCTCCCTGCTCCTCTTCACTCCTATATTCATGAGCAGGTTCTACGAAGTTTTTTCTTTTTTTAATTTAAATTTAATTTTTAAAAAGATTGTGTTTATTCATTCATGAGAGACACAGAGAGAGGCAGAGACACACGCAGAGGGAGAAGCAGGCTCCATGCGGGGAGCCCGACACGGGATGCGATCCTGGGACCCCGGGGTCACGCCCTGGGCCCAAGGCAAAACACTCAACCGCAGAGCCCCCCGGGCAACCCAACATTTTATAGATTTCTATAAAATATCACAAAGGAGTTTCAGTCATTTAGCTGTAAATGTATAATCCAGCTGACAGTACCGCAGCTTTCCTGCTGTCCTGGGGAGGCTGGTAGATTATGGCCGGATCTGACCCCTCCCAGCGGGAAGCACTTTATCCAGCTTCACCTTGTAATGCTAGAGCTAGGACCTGAGCCTCCCGGGGGTCTGACCCGGAGCCCGTGTTCTCTCCGGCTGTGCCCTACTGCCTCCGGGGGGCAGCAGGGCCGGGGCTGGCGGGTAGGCTCACAGAGGGCTGCAGAGGGCTCTCTGCATCAGAGGGCTGCAGGTTTAACCCGGCCCAGAGCAGCTGGCCCGGGCCCTCCTTCCGCTCTCCTACACTTAGCTGTGATGGTTTTAATGGGTCTACTCTCAGGAATATGTAGCATTGTATTTTGGTCACCTAAATTTTGGCTTAATCTTTTTGTTTTTAATAAATATATGGAATTTAAAGTTGAAAGAGATTAATGTTCATTGTGGGTTATTTGTTTTTTTTTTTTTTTCCTTTGAAGCCTCCAGTCAGTGGACTTTGAAGCTGTGGCAATCACAGTGAAAGAGCTGGTTCGATATGCCCTCAGTATAAATCCAAACAACCATTCCTGGTTAATTATTCAGGCAGACATTTATTTTGGTAAGTGAGATGCATGGTTGCTTTGTGGTTTGTTCTTTTTTGTAGCACTTTTAGAAGCAAAAAATTAATACATTACACATTTTTCCCCAATACTTTATTTTGTTTTAAAGAATTTATTTATTTATTCATGAGGGACACAGAGAGAGAGGCAGAGACACAGGCAGAGGGAGAAGCAGGCTCCAGGCAGGGAGCCCGATACGGGACTCGATCCCGGAACTCCAGGATCATGCCCTGAGCTGGAGGCAGACGCTCGACCACTGAGTCACCCAGGCGTCCCTCCACACTACTTTAAGTCTTGTTTTGACCTCTAATTCTTCTTCCTAGATATACTCATTCATATATTCATTTTTCCATGTTGAGCCTTTGGTTCAGATGCTTTAAATTTTTGTTAACTCTTTTTTTCTTTTGAAAAAGTGAATGTTCATCTACTAAGTCAGTTAAAACATTCCTAGGGAAAGAAGTTAAAGTTTAGTTTGTAAAATCACTACTTTAAAAAATGAATTATTACAACCTGAGCTGAAACCAGGAGTTGGACGCTTAATTGACTGAGCCATCCAGGGGCGACCCTGTAAGATTGCTATTTTAAAATGTTCTAGTCTAAATATGCTATTTTAAAATCTGTTTAGACACTTTTTTTTTTTTAAGATTTTATTTATTCATGAGTGACACAGAGAGAGAGGCGCAGAGACACAGGCAGAGGGAGAAGGAGGCTCCTTGCGGGGAGTCGGATGTGGGACTCGATCCCAGGACCCTGGCATCAGGCCCTGGGCTAAAGGCAGATGCGTAACTGCCAGGAGGAGTCTGCTTCTCCCTCTGTCTGTGTCTCTGCAGAGGGAGAAGCAGGCTCCATGCAGGGAGCCTGACGTGGGACTTGATCTCAGGACCGCAGGATCATGCCCTGAGCTAAAGGCTGATGCCCAACCACTGAGCCATCTAGGCGTCCCAATAATTACTAGTTTTTTTAAAAAAATATTTTATTTATTTATTCATGAGAGACAGAGAGGCAGAGACACAGGCAGAGGGAGAAGCAGGCTCCATGTAAGGAGCCCGACGTGGGACTCGATCCTGGGTCTCCAGGATCACGCCCTGGGCTGAAGGTGGTGCTAAACCACTGAGCCACCCAGGGATCCCCCTAAATACCAGTTTTAATGTTCATTTTCACCCTAACCCCCCAAATAACTTATTCTCAAGATCTTAATACCTATATTCAAAATAGATTTACTGAAGATAAACTACCTCAGCAAATTAGGCGTGTTTCTAGTGGGTGTTTGGGAAACAAATACCTCCAATACTTAATTTCTGTGAGCTAAATTTTTGGCTAATCCGTTAGAAAGCAAGGAGCATATCCTATTGCTTCCTTAAAATAGTTTTTAAAGATGCGATTTTTCTGTGTTGTCCTTGTTGAGTGTTATCTGTAGTCTTGTGGTTTGAGTCTGGTTTTGTTTTGTTTTTGAGTCTGCTTTTTTCAACTCATGAAGTATAATACCCAGCTCTTCACAAAAGAGGCCTTGTCTGTTTTTTCTAATATGTATGTCTAATAGGTAATTCTGCATTTCCATTTTTCTACTTCAGCAACAAATCAGTATTCGGCAGCTCTTCACTATTACCTGCAGGCAGGAGCTGTGTGTTCTGATTTCTTCAATAAAGCTGTGCCCCCTGACGTGTATACAGACCAGGTAAGTTGTTTCTGTGGGCTCTCTTTCTTGTCTACCTGAATGCTTTCATTTTCCTGGACCTCTTTCGGGGTGAGTTTATTTCCACGTATATGATGGTAACTCCTAAATTGAATGCTCTGGACCCAGTTCCTCTCCATATTTTCAGGGCCTATAGATCATTGCTGCATTGATTTCCTAGAACACCTGAAACTCAACCTGTCCAAAACTGATTTCAGCATCTTACCTTATAGTCTCCCTCCAGCTGACCTTTTTCCATAAAATAACGATGACAAAACTCCAGAACACCACACACCTTTTGTCCAGTCAGCCATTGGAGTTGACCAAGCCCAAATCCTGAGTCTCCTCTATTCGCTAATGCTCTTACCAAAATCCTATTAGTCTTCAAGACATAATTGATTTTATCTTGTAAATCTCAAATTTATTTCATTTTCTTTCTGTACGTATTTCTCTTTCCTCTGGTTTAGGCCACCGGTATCAACTTCTAAATGGTATTTTTCAATACTTAATAATAAATGGCTTTTGAAATAAGTTCTTAAATTTTTTAGTAACCAGCTATTTTTAATGAAAAATTATAATTTTTAGAGCACTTTTAGATTCACAGCAAAATTAAGCAAAAAATAAGAGTTCTTACATACCTACCATTCCCACATACACACAGTTTTCACCACTGTTGACATTCCACATCAGAGTGGTAATGGTAAATTGGTTACAGTTGATGTTAACTGGTTTTTGAAAATAATCAATTTGTTTTTGTAGGTAATAAAACGAATGATAAAATGTTGTTCTTTGCTGAATTGCCACACACAGGTTAGTTTATATTATGTTGGCTTATTTTCATGTGTATAGTTTTGGTTAAGAATTTGGCATATTCTTTAAAATTTTTTAGTGAATTTTAACTAAAATGAAAGTAGGAATTAGAAAACATTGGTCTTTGAATCCTCTAAATGGAAGTGTTTTCAAGTGTGTGTGTGTATTTTATATACATATATTTTTTTAATATTTCATTTATTCATGAGAGACACAGAGAGAGGCAGAGACATAGTCAGAGGGAGAAGCAGGCAGAGACTTGATCACAGGACCCCGGATCACGCCCTGAGCTAAAGGCAGACACTCAACCACTGAGCCACCCCGGCATCCTTTTTTTTTTGTTTTTTTTTTTTTAATATTTAAGAGTGGATATGTACATCAGTCACTAGGGAAACACAAATAAATACCACAGTGAGATACCCTTCACATTAACTAGGATGACTGTAATTGAAAGACAGACAGTAGCTACTGTTGGTGAAGGTGTGGAGAAATTGTAACCCTCATACACTCACTGTTGGTAGTGATATAAAATGGGGCAACCTCTTTGGAAAACAGTTTGGCACTTCTTCAAAATGTATGCTTAAAATTACCATGTGACCTAGCAGTTTAATTCCTAGGTTTGTAACCAAGAAAATTAAAAACCTGTCCACAGGGAGATTTGTACATGAATGTTCACAGTAGCATTATTCATAAGAGCCAAAAAGTAGAAACTACCCAGATGTCCATCAGTTGATGAATGGATCAATAAAATTTGGTAGATCCTACAGTAGAATATTATTTTGCCATAAAAGTGAATGAAGGGCTGATACATGCTCTATCAGGGATGGATCTTAGAAGTGTTTATGTTGAATATAAAACGCATTGACATGGCTTTGTAGTAGGATTTCATTCATATGAAATGTCCAGAGTAGGCCAATCTATAGTCAGAATGTAGATCAGTGGTTGCCAGAGCCTTGAGGGGGCGGAGGAGTGAATTAGCTGTGACGGCTCTAATTGCATGCTCTCTACATCCTTGAAAGTCATTACATAATACTTTTGTTTGGCAGTTTTCCATTCCTTTTAGTTTTCTGAGCTGGCTTTTTGCCAGTTTCTCAAATAAAGCTGGTAAAAATTTATGATTTAGGTTATTGATTAACAACATTAGGCAGATTTTTTTTTTTTTTTAAGATTTTTATTTGAGAGAGAGTATGAGAGAGGGAGAGAGAGAAAGCTCAAGAGAGTGAGTGCTCACAAGCAGGGGACACGGCAGAGGGAGTGGGAGAAGCGGGCTGCCCACTGAGCAGGGAGCACAGGATCGTGATGATGTACGAATCATTAAAAATTACCCCAGCTGGGGGTACCTGGCTGGCTCAGTTGGAGTAGCACACAGCTCTTGATCGTGGGGTTGTGAGTTTGAACCCCAGATTGGGTGTAGATTACTAAACAATATTGAATAAAATAAATTTACTCTATCCAAAGCAGGAATCATTGTTGATACTGGTTACATGAAACCATTTTTCAAATCTTTATTTATGTAGGTGGCAATTTTATGTCAGTTCCTCAGAGAGATTGACTACAAGACAGCCTTTAAATCATTGCAGGAACAAAATAGGTATGAATGATTTTTAAAATAAAATGAAGTTGAAATTTTCTGCTTAAGAAAGAGGAAGTAACTAAATTCTGTTTTTCAGTCACGATGCTATGGACTCCTACTATGACTACATATGGGATGTCACCATTTTGGAATACTTGACTTGTATCCTTTCATCAATACATGGGCTATTAGAACAGTTCATTTCTGTAAATTAAAAAAAATACTGTGTACTTTACAAATCAAAGTTGAGGCACAATTGAGATTCTGTGATGGCATTTAATCAGATTTATTATTCTTAACTGATTTGTTTAGATCTTCATCATAAAAGAGGAGAAACAGATAAAAGACAAATTGCAGTAAGTTACTTTATGCCTTTCTTCAGTGTATACTATCTCCCCTGGTATTAAACTATTGTTAAGATTTGGACCAACAAAAAAAGATTTTGTGTACCTAGTTGCTACCAGAATTTGGTTATCTGTGTTTACTTTTAACAGATCCTGTTTTGATCTTAGAGCTTTTACCCCTACTTTATTTTGTATTAAAATGTTAGATCATGTCCCTTCTCTGCTCCAAATCTTTAAATGATTTCCCATCTCGTGCGGCGTCAGATCCTCATAATGGCCTTACAGGGCTGCAGGTGACTTGACCTCGAACCATCTACCTTTCTCCCCTGCCAACTTCTCTTACCCCATTAGCCCTACTGTTCCTTGCATATGCTGAAAGCATTCACCACTGTGGGGCCTTTGAAATTTAATTTTCCAGAAACATTTCTTCTCTCAGGTCTCCTGAGATGTCATCTTAGCGACCATTTCCTGGCCATCTTATAAAACTGCAGTGTCTCTCCCCACCCTTTTCTCCCCCCAACACTCTCTCTGCTTCTCATTTCCCTTTTGAAATTTTCCTCCATTATACTTACCTACCTTTGACATACTATATACTTACTTACTTATACTTATTTCCCCACAAAGTAGGGACTTGATTGTGTCATAATTGCTGCCTAGAATGGTGCCTGGTGCATAACAGATGCTCAGTAGTTATTGAAGAGATGAATTATTTATATAAAAATTTGATTCACTAGCCAAAGCATTATAAATTTTTGGCCCTTTTTTACTTGCCTAACATTCATTGCATCGTTATCACTATAGATACTTTGTCTTCGCTCTTTCACCCATATTAACACAATTATGCACTATGGTATGTCTTTTAAAGTTCCCTACTTGGACTAAATTGTATGACCATCATTTAGAGGAAAAATGATATTTATTTATTTATTTATTTATTTATTTATGATTTTATTTATTCATGAGAGAGACACAGAGACAGGCAGAGACACAGGCAGAGGGAGAAGCAGGCTCCCTGCGGGGAGCCCGATGTAGGTATCAATCCCGGAACTCCAGGATCACACCCTGGGCCCAAGGCAGACACTCAACCACTGAGCCCCCCAGGGATCCCTATCGCCCGATAGTATTAAAAAGAAAGAAAGAAAGAAAAAGAACATAAAGCCAGCTTTGCTTGGGAGGCGAGTCCCTCGCCACTTCCAGCCTGTGCAGGGCTGGGAGGCAGTACGAGCCTGTCACTTCCCCAGTGCTGCTTCCAAACCGTTTCTCCTTGTGATCGGTTTACACTTTGTCCTTAAAGCTTACGTCTTCTCCTTACCAGCTCATCTAACCAGTCTCCTGGTTATTCCTCTGCGTGCATCAGGATGTACATGGTCAGTTTACCCGGTACCCCCCTAGCTTTACGGGTTCCATGCTTACCGCAACCCTGCGTTATCCACCCCACCCATAGCTGTGCCTTGTCAGAATTGTTCCACATAAGAGCTCTGGGCCAGTTACCTGTCCCTCTCTCACTTCCTGGCTCCCATGTTCCTCAGGATCAGTGAGGTGTTCAGGTTGAAGACCAGGTTTTTCACCAGTCTGTCCGCCCCTTCACAGCTTCCCTTCCTTCCCTACTCACTTCAGTGCAGCAAATGCCAATCTGTACGCCGTCAGATACTGTCGCTTGGTCTGAGATGAGGTTCTGGAATCCAGATTTTAAGTTTCCCAGGGAGTTCTTATGGCCAGCCAGATTTGGGATCCCCTCCTTGTCTGCGGCTTACTGTCAGAACTACCCTGTGACCGATATTTACAGCATCTTTGCTTTTTTCATCCTTCACTTCACCTGGAAAAATCCCATTTCAAAAACGTGTGCTTTTTTTTCCTGAGCCACTGAGTCCGGTTGGAAAAAATCCTGCAACTGTATAAACTGGTGCCACTACCAACTAAACCATGGTCTCTGCCCTTCGCTGGCCCCTCATCTTGTGTGTCTGGGCCAGCGGTCAGTGGTCAGGGACTATTTTAGACTTTCCTTCTGTTTAGCCCCCTGTCCTCTCTCTCCCTATTCCGTGCTTCCCTGCCTGTGTGTAGAATAGACCAGAAGACAGACTGAGCAGCTCCTGTGCACATGGGAACTGTAGTCTTTGGAATTGTGGCCATTAAGTACCAGCTTGAAATCCCTCCTTCCCACCTTTAAAATCTGTCCCTGCGCTCACTGCTCAGGGCACTCCTCTTGGTGAGAAGGGTTACTCCTTTTTTTTTTTTTTTAATATTTTATTTATTTATTCATGAGTATACACAGAGAGGAGAAAGAGAGAGGCAGAGACACAGGCAGAGGGAGAAGCAGGCTTCACGCAGGGAGCCGGATGTGGGACTCGATCCAGGGTCACCAGGATCACACCCCGGGCTGCAGGCGGCCCTAAACCGCTGAGCCACCGGGGCTGCCCAAGAAGGGTTACTCCTTGATGAAGGCAAGGTTTTAGGCTTTCTCTCTCTCCAGAGACACTTAATGAGTCGTCTCCACTCCTGTACGTAACCTCCCCCAGCTTACACACGGTTTCATCTGCGGCTGTGCCTCTACTTCCTCTTCCTCTTCTCTGCCTGGTGTGTTGAAGCTCTTCCATCCGGCGTAACTGGACTCCTGCCGTCACCGAAGGCCAGAGCCAGTGGGTGCTCTTCAGTCCTTAGCCTTTTGTTCACATCTCACTTCTTAAAGTTTATTCCTTTGGTTTCCTTGACATTTTTATTCTTCTGTTACGACTTTCCTTCTGTGTGGGTGTCTCCCTCTGTCGACCCTTTAACCCTGGCTCCCCCAAAGCTAGTCCTTCTGTTACTTTCAGGTTGCCCTACATCCTCCCTAGGAGGTGTCATCCACTCATGGTTTTGGCTCCTACGCAGAGCACACCATTATTTCTCCAGTCTCTGGCCATTTCCAACCTCTGCCTTCTCCTTGGACTTGTGTAGCCTGTCATCTTGGTGACATCGTTTGTTTGGAAGTAACGCTCTAGTTACGCCGTAGGACCCGGTTTTCCACACACATTCCCTCAGATTGAAATGGAATTGTCCAGCAATCCTTCCTGCTGCTGCTGATTTCTCAGTACTCCTACTGCCACCCTTCAGGCTACAGAACAGTAGTTTTTGTTGTTTAAAGATGTTCTAATTGGCTTTTTTAATCTAAAGGTGTAGATTACTACTTTAAAAGTAATCTGCGAAGGTCCGAATGTGTTCTCCCAAAGTGCTCCTTGGCTGAATTCTGTGGATTATTAATAGGCCGGGGTGACGCTTTCTAATCATGAAAGAAATGAACCACTGTTGCTGTCATGCTGCTGAGCAACTATTTTTTCCCATTAAAAGAATGAAGCCTTTCCTGAAACATGAATTTTGATTTTTCAGGCTGTTTTGTCGGAGCCTTAATTTAACTGTAAAAATGTGTCAAATGACATTTGGGTTTACATACTGGTATTTTTAGTCCAATGAATTTATGTGAATTAGTGCTACTGTAGAGCAGTATCCCCCGCCCCCTGCCCCCCGCGGATAATTGCCAAGGCCCCAGTGGGTGCCTGAGACCACGGCTAGTGCGAGAGCCCTGTATACACCCCAGGTTGATACAGCGGTTGTAACTGTACGTGCCACAGGTCCTGGGGACGCGAGGTGAGTGCCGCGGCGGTGTGGGACGGCCTTAGGCTACCGCTGGCTTGCTGGGGTACGTTGGGGGCACCTACTGTTAGTCCATGACCGGTGGCTCTGGTCTGTCTGGATGTCTTCCGCAGCCCTTACCATGAGGCCAACTGTTAGCGTGGAGGTAGTGCTGTATTAGGTGTACTAGCAAGACTATTTTTTACCACACCTGTAGTAATGTCACTTTCTTGTTTTGGAAGATCAAAGCCATCGGGCAGACCGAACTGAACGCAAGCAACCCAGAAGAAGTGTTACAGCTGGCAGCGCAGAGAAGGAAAAAGAAGTTTCTCCAAGCAATGGCAAAACTTTACTTTTAAGCAGTTAGTTAAAATTTTTAACTTTTATTTTTTAAACAATGGGCTAAAAAATAAACAGTATTAGATTATATAATACATATGTACACATTTAGTGGTGTTTTCTTTTCAGACAATACTGAAACAGTAAAAACAACTATACAGAAGACTTCATACCATAACCATGGCTTAGATTTATAATTTCTTCAAAGGAAGAGATTCACATGTCCAGTAACAGAATAAACTAGCAATCTAGTATAATTTGTCTTGTACTAGACCCACTCTTGAGGCCAAATTTCATTTTAAAAAAAACTGAAGTATTTGTGTAGAAGTAGCTAGTCTATATACAGCAAGTTCTTACGTCAGGTTTTTTTGTTTTTAATAAATAATCTAGGAGTCAGTATACATGTACTACTTTTCTGCCTTACGAAAATAGAAATTTATGTCAAGTGTTAAGCATTATCACTTTGACACTGTCCTTAACTCATTATGTAGGAATTTAAAAAGGACCTTAATGGTTTTGCAAACATAAATAGTCTTAGTCACACTAAATTAAGAAAAAGTCCTTGGGGATATCTTGGAGTTAATAAAGTGACTTTCTCATATAAATAGGTTGAAAGGGTACTTCTTGAATTGTGGTGTACAAAGTCATTATAAAGCAACCTCTGTGTCAAAGCCCAAAAGAGGAGCTGCAACATTTATCTTGTTTAAAATTTCTTTGGTATTCCCCCTTTTTAGAGCACAGTTTAAATGCCATGTTCATCTAAGCCTTACTGGTTAAAAAATGTTATGGCAAGGCAAATGTACCAGTTTAAAAAAACAGATTAAAGTTCACCATTTGTAAAAATTCAAGTTTTATAATAGCTTGCTACAGCAGCTATAGATAAATTAGTCACCTTATTATAAAACTAAACCTTTGTAAACAAGTTTAAATTTTATTTTCAATAACCAAATTGCACTAGTCAAGAATATGAATTTTGAGAATCTAAAAACTAGATTCAAAGTATTGTATTACTCAATGTCCCTTTTAAGGTAGCCCTTACCTACTCTAAAACTCCAATGATAAAATTCTTAGTTTATCAAGATACAACATAGTAACACTGGATCAGAAGAAAAATTGTTATGGCATAAATTGTGGCTGGCTTCTATCCAGTCACATTGGGAATGAAGTCATCTTTGTAAACAAGTCCTGCTGCTTAAACAGCTAATCTAGGAATTTCTTCCTTAATGCCAATTTTAAGTGTTTTTTTTTTTTTTTTTTTTTTTTAAATCAAAGAATGGCAGTGAAACTTTCAAATTGGCTAGGACAGTCACAGCACTACTTTCCTGAAAACTTTAGTAGTTCAAGTTCTATGAAATTCTACCCAATACTCAGTCAATCCCAACATGTTTGCTTAGTTAACTTCTTTAGTGTTTTCCTGGTGGTTTCTCAGTGCTCTTCGGCGGTGTCATAATGCCTCCACTGCACACGGGTGACAGCTGTCCCCCCTTTCTGAAGGTGTTTACATAGTTTACTTCATCCTAGATGTGAAGAAATCATGCAGAGTTTATCAGGTAATATAAAGCACTGATAGAATAAAACAAAGTCAAACCAGCAAACTCTTGGGTATTAATTTGAGACTACGTAGGCCTCAACGTTAGTGGTCTCTCTAGGTCTCTGCAAGTAGGAAGGACTAGTCCCGTTCTGGAGATTCAGTTGTTTGAACTGCCTGTAACTGTATTTTTAAAAAACTCTTACCCCGGGCTACCGGCATTGATCCTAAAACACTCCGCAGTCTGGCTGTGACATTAGTGTGTGCCCGTTAGAACTTTCCACTCCCTAATAGCCTCTAGCACCGCCCTGAAGTATTTTTAGTATCTTTACTAATCAGTTTTGGTGACTTACTAGATATCAAACCAAGAAGCCCCACAAGAAACATACCAGCATAGACAGATAATTTGTATGTGTCTGGATATTGTGTCTATCTTCCATAGAAATCTTCTTAAAAATCTTCAGCTTCACAGGGCTAGTACTTTTTATTACACTGACAAAAGGCACCATCCAGTCTACACATTCAGAAATGTTGTCCCATTCCAAACCTAGAGAGAGGAAAGAGGAAAACGTGAAGTTTATATTAGAAACTGCCCTTAACCATAGTTTGAGAGTGTTAATCTGCTTTAAATTGTTGGAACTTGATTTTGGCCTTTTATTTTATTTGAGAGTACAAACATGTGATAGCAAAGGGAGGAGCAGAGGGAGAGGGGCAAGCAGACTCCATGCTGTACACAGAGCCTAACACAGGCCTGAAATCCAGAGTCTGATGCTTAACCCACTGAGCCACCCAGGTGCCCTGATTTTTGGCCTTTTAATAATGTGACTATTTTGAGGGAGAAAAAGAGCTGTTGCTGTGTTTAAAGATTTATTTGAGAGCACACGTGCAGGGGAGGGGCAGAGGAGCAGACTCCCCTCTGAGTGTGGAGCCCAAAACAGGGCTCCATCTCAGTTTGTGGGAGCAAATCAAGAGTTGGACATTTAACCCACTAAGCCACCCAGGTGCCCCAAGACTCAGGGCTGCTTCTTTTTTTTTTTTTAAAGATTTATTTATTTATGATAGAGAAAGAGAGAGAGAGAGGGGGGGGGGGGCAGAGACACAGGAGGAGGGAGAAGCAGGCTCCATGCCGGGAGCCCGACGCAGGACTCGATCCTGGGACTCCAGGATCGCGCCCTGGGCCAAAGGCAGGTGCCAAACCGCTGAGCCACCCAGGGATCCCCGAATCAGGGCTTCTTAACCAATAACTTCTACAAATGAAACAAATTCTCAATACACAAAGAATTCTTGAAGTGGAACTATACCTACGTTGACTAACTTCAAATGGACAGAAGTTCCATTTGACCTTATTTTTTGTTAATGGATATATGTTGAAGATTAGAAAGTCCTTCTAACACAAGGGAAGGTAATCTGTAATTTTATTTTAGAGCATGGGCCGTGGGGCAGGGGAAGGTGGGGGATTGAGAGAGTGCTAGCTCCAGCAAGGCAGGGGCAGAGAGGGAGGGAGAGAAGCAGACTCCCTGCTAAGAGCCGATGCCGGGTGGACTCAATCCCAGGACCCTGGGATCATGACCCGAGCCAAAGGGAGATGCTTAACCAACTGAGCCGCCCAGGTGGACTCTAAACTAATTTTCTTCTATCTTGATAGGAAGCTGAGGTTGGTACAAGTGCCCTTCCTAGTTGTGCACATGTAAGGAAACACACAGTGCCTTACCTGAGGCTTTCTTAACCACCTCAATAGAGGTAAAATGGCACAGGGCAGCGGCAGCCAGTATTCTGTACTGGAACTCCAGCGAGTCAACGGCCAGAATACACAGATCTAAAAGCTAGCAAAGGAAAAAGCAAAAACACATATTTAGGAGGAGAAAGGATGAGTATAACGTGTTGCTCCTAAAGACCAGTCAGCTGTAATGAGTACTTCGATGTGGACCCCTATGCCAAGATTGCTAGAACTGCAGGGATCCGAAGAGAACTTACTTCAGAGTGGTGGCTCGAGTTGGGAAGTGAATAGGGACCAGGACTGTTAGGATGCAGTGCTGTGGTAGTGGTAGGAAGGGCGCCTAATCCAGAGTGGGGAAGGTCTGTGCTGTGTGAATCTTAAAAGCCAAGGCAGCCGGGAAGATTGCGGGGGGGCGGGGTAGGAAGTATTCCATGTCTAGGGAACAGCACTGGCCAAGACGATGAGAAGGTACCCGTTTCCCTTGGAACATCTCGTGCAGAACAAAGGAATTCCTTTCCTTCATTCCTTAAAGGGGGAGGAGGACAGTAGCTGGAGAGGGACAGATTAGGTCATAGGTGAGCTCGGTTACATCATAAAGGGTCCTTAAGAATTTTAGTTCTGATTACTGAAATTACTGGATGATTTTAAGTCAGGAAAGATAAATTTTTAAGAATGATCCTTCAGATACCTAGTCCCTTCTATATATCTGCCTCAGTGTAGTCTGAACAGTGAGATTAGATTAGCTAAAAAAAAAGGCAGTATAATCCAGGTACTAAGTTGAACAAAGGGCAGAATGGTGTAAAAAGGCTACATTTCAGAGGCCTAAGGTGATACCTGTCCAGTGGAATAAAACAAGTTGTTCACACGGGTCCAGAAGATAGTAATGTGAGTAAAAGAGTTAGAAACAAACAAGGTAGACGCAGTGATTATAGTTATCAAATGTTTGTTCTCTATCAAAAGGAGGTAGCGGCTGCCTCAGATAATCTGGGATACTGGGAATTGTGACAGAAAAAAAAATAAGCCTTCTTCATTAGAAAATTTTATAAGATGAATCAGTTCTAATATTTTACTGGTAATTCAGTTTTAGTTTACAGTGTGCTGACTAGATTTAAAATACAAATGAAATTTCAACCTAGGAAAAAAATAAATTTCAATCTAGATTCTTTAAAACCCATCCCAGAACACCACAGTTCCTTCAATCCCATGGTAAGCTTTTCATATCCTGCAGAGAATTAGAACATTGGTCTTCCTCGCGCCTATATGGCAGTTATGGTAGCCATTAAGATACCTCCGAGGAGCAGGCAGGAAAGAACGTTTGTTCTTCTGGCCTAGGAAAGCAGAGTTTAAACTCAAGTTTTAAAAAAGTAACTAAGGGGCAGCCCGGTGCGGCGGGGGGGGGGGGGGGGGGGCGGGGGGACACTCAGCGGTTTAGCGCCGCCTTCAGCCCAGGGTGTGATCCTAGAGTCCCGGGATCAAGTCCCACGTCAGGCTCCCTGCAGGGAGCCTGCGTTTCCCTCTGCCTGGGTCTCTGCCTCTCTCTCTGTCTCTCATGAATAAATAAAAATCACATAGACTCAGGGCCCCTTTTAGAAAATAAAAATAAAAAAAAGTAACTAAGGTACTCTTCATTCTAACGGTACCCCGTGTTTTCAAATTAATTTCATACGAAAGACAAGAGACAAAATGCCTTTTTCCATTTTACATCAAAAAGAGGTATTTCACTGTAATTTTGGACTCAAAGAATGAAAACTACTCCTAATACATTTAAACTCAAACATTAATAAGTTTGTTTTCTAGAATTACTAAGCAACACAAGATTCTGTTCCCAGTATTTATATATCAGCAGTTCTGTTCTCATCAGTGAATTTAATTCATTATGTTTCTTGTGGTTTAGCTTATTTAAGACTATAAATGCACTAAACAGCTATAATAAATGACATTAGTATATATTCAGTGAAAATACCTGAGCTATTTGAATGAACTTTTCCTGAGAATACTGAGGTAGAAGAACTTTAGGAGCATCTTTAAGAGCATCAACTTGGAGGAAGAGATTTAGCCAGGAGATGACTGTTACAGGACAGAGTTCCCATTTTAAAGCCTGTTAATGGAATGAAAATACCTGTTAATAAATGTAGGTATATAGACAATTTAATAAATTGCTACTTTACTAGATAGTCATTTAAAAGCTTTCCGGTTTGGCTTATTTCTTCCATTTTTATTAAAAATATTCATAGCTACCTCAGAATGTAAAGGTGCTTATATTTTCCAGTCTATTAATATGGGCCCCTTTATTATTCTCTAGTTGTCTTTATTTAGAAAGCTCATTGAGCCTGGTATCCATTCCTCTTCTTTCTTATAGCCCCTGGTCTTCCACATCTATTTATTATTTATCAAAGCTGCCTTTGTGAAATTGTATTCAATGACCAAAGCCAATTCTATTCAGATTTTCCAAGAACTGATTCCAGACTTTTTCTTTCCATGGTCTTTGATAGCTTCTCATCAATGTAAAAGTTCAAAACAAAAAAGACAAATCCTGATTTATGATATCCTCTCCCATGAAGCCCAGGGACTTTACCATTTACAAGCAGTCTACAATAATTAGGGGAGAACAGTGTTACAGAAAATTCAATCTTCTGTTTACATCCTCTTTATGCAGTGCTTCAAGCCTTAATCTGAGCAAGTTTATTGTGAGAATGGAATCTTGCCTGGGCACTTGATATTTAAGAGCCATGAATATAAATGTTCATAGACATAATTAGCAAAAAATATGAATTTATAATACATATACCTTAGATAATCTATAAGTGAAAGTCATTGTTTTCTTGTGTCTTATATATAAATTCATGGTATCCAGATTTAATAACATACTTTCTAGTAGCTAACATTCAGCCTTAACTCTAATTTGGGGCCTGATTAAAAACCTTTACGCTTCTCTTCTCCATCCTTCTATGTTAATAGCCCTTTTTTAATAAAAAGAAAAAAAAAAAGGCAATGAAATAATTCTCATTATCTTTTGGAAGAAGGGGAAAGTCCGAACTAAGACTTGGTAGTCATTGTAATTCATTTATACGTATTCACGCGTGGTATGCTAACTATACTTTTCAAAGTGCTGTTCTTAATCACTTTAAAATCAAGAAAGTAATATATTCTCAATATTGAAAACTTCAAAGATAGAGAAAAAGAAGAGTCTACAGGTTAAGTAAATTCCCCTCCATTCATACCATTGTCAGTATGTTGATGCATTAACTTCTTTGAACTGGACCCTAAAACTGAATAAAACCTGTTCTGACTACTTATATTGTGGTCTTTCAGTAGTAACTACTAAGTTACTAAATTGCAACCTAGACGTAATAAGTTTATTACCTTTAATATAATAAGTTCCATTCTTAAGATATCCTCTTCACTGCAGGCACCATCAGTGACATAAGCAAACTCTTGGAGCTTAGGAGCATAAATTTCCTTTAAAATGTATTTTTAAAAAATTAAGCACAGTTGAAATTGTGATGAAAGCAAAAAGTCACACAAATCACATACAGGCCTCATTTTTAAGGACAGCTTCATAAAGTGATGATATATCTTAGTAACGAAATTTTTTTTTAAGGATGTAGGAATCTAAATTAGCCAACTATACTGAGACTTATTTTCATAGACTTGATCTTGAATTTCATTTAATAAACAGCTAGAATATTTTAACCAGTCATTTCAGTTAAAAAATAAAAAGCCAAACTTCTTTTAAGATTGCTTGGTGTAGGGGATCCCTGGGTGGCCCAGCGGTTTGGCGCCTGCCTTCAGCCCAGGGCCTGATCCTGGAGACCTGGGATCGAGTCCCTTGTCGGGCTCCCTGCATGGAGCCTGCTTCTCCCTCTGCCTGTGTCTCTGCCTCTCTCATGAATAAATAAATTCTTAGTGTATTGGCCAGACTGAACCAAGGCTTAACTAAGGTCTAGAAACTACGGAAAACCTTTCCTTTACTTTATAAAAAGTAGGTTATGTCGAGAAATATGTTGTGCAGTTTGGCCGACTGGTCTGTCTTAAGAGCCCAGAGAACAAACGGAATGATGAGAGTAGAAGAGAGACCTGCTACGAGTGAGAACAGGCTGGAAAGAATACCTGAAGCATATAGTGAGAGTCCAAATAGTGAATCGGTCCCTCTCCCACCCTCAAAATGACACAGGTTTCAAACTTTCAGAAGAAACTATGATATCCAAACTGTATTAAGAAAAAAGATTGTGTGAAAGAAAACCTCAGGCAAGAAAAGAGTTGTCCTCTTTTCTGTCCTGGCACTACCACCAGATACAGAAATCTTAGTGTGGATATAGATCATTATTATTCTAACTCGGTGTCGTATTTATTTCATCTGGTTGGTCAGTATTCAAAGACCCTCCTATGGATCCAAGTGCCAGGATTATGTACAGAGACCACACCGGTGTATTTTGTTCAGCAGAATGTGCCATAGAACACTTCACCCAGGTAATGTTCCAGAATCTAAACCAGATGCTCAGATACTACAAAGGGAACTATGTTTATCCATTCATCCAAAATCAATAATATTCAGAAAATGTTTTGGAAAAAAACCCCACTCATCTTTCCTACAGAGTTACTGTCAAAAGCTCTATTGGCTAGAATTTTTTTTTTTTTTTTTAATGGCTAGGATTAATGTGCTGATTTAAAGGAGTCTGAGGTAAATAGATAAACTTTGAGAACTTACCTCAAGTTTGGAAGCAATGAATAATGAGGTAATTCCAATGAGTTGGAGCATATTTTTATTTATATCCTTCTGTGTCAACATAAATCTATCAAAAAAGTCTTGTGCCAGGTAAAACGTTTCTCTGTGAAGTGTGTATACTTCACATACCTAGAGAAGAATCCACACGTTGAAATATTCTATGCATTTCTCCAAATTAGAAAGATCTCTCCTAAAATACCAGTCTTCAGAATACTTTTTTTATTTTTTCTTCAGAATATTTCTAAAGCCAACTTTGCTTTTTAGGATACCACAGCTGGGATTGGGCGGGGGGGAGGGGAGGCAGATCATTAACGTGCACTATGATAGGATAAAAAGTATCTATTACCATCCGCATTTGTTCTTACTAGTTTTATAGTTTTTTTTTTTTTTCCCCATGAGGACTTAATTTGTTCCCAGATACATTTATACTTTTGCTGATTAGGAGTGATAACTTTTTTCCATTAATTTCCTAATTGTTTATTGTTGGTAAATAAGTTTTCACGCTTAGTTTGTATTTTTAATTCTAACAGCTCTATATGATTCTCTTCACTGCTCTATGTAGACATTTAACTACAAAGTGATACAGTTCCTTTCCGTTTTTAACTTCATCTTTTCATGTTGTACTGCGTTGGCTAAGAGTCTTTATAGAAGAGAACTGAGTGAACAACATTGGTGATAGAAAAGTCTTGATCTCATCCCTCGTTTTTGACTATAGTGGGAATTTCCCTAATGTTTCACTAGTGTCATTAATAATAAACAGTATCTGTCATTTCCATACTTATTATAGGGAAAGCTTTAAATTCTCAACTCCAGGAAGTAGCAACCATTATCCCCATTTTGAAAATGAGGAAACAGGGATGGAAATACAGGAGTTTCTAATATACAATGTGTAAAGGGAATCTTCATTTATTATACATTTTGAAATGAACGGAAACCATTTTAAAAAAGGGTCTCTCACGTCTATTGAGACTTTGATTTTTTTCCTTTAAAACATTAAAGTACTGTTGAACCATCTTTGCATTCTGAGACTGAAAGGATGTACTAAGAAAAAGTTTAACACTCTGTACAGTTTTGCATATAATCCTATTTAAGGGAAAACAATAAATCTGATGGACAACCACCAGATAAAAAGTCAGTGTAACATAAAAAAGGAAAAAAAAAATCTACCTAATTGTGCTTTGGTTGCTTCCATAATCACTAGGCACTCCAGAAGTCAAGAAGCAGCCACCTACTTGTACCGACACGATTGAAACAGCTTCCCTTCTATTCAGAATAAGGTATGAGAACTGGACTCAAAAGGGCAGCGTTCTATAGTCTTAAGAACTTTTCTGATAGCTTCTGAGATCTACTCTGCCATGTATCATTCTACCAAGGAGCCTGTAGGGTTTCTCCCTCCGTGCATCATCTCTGTCAAGCACAGGGAAACTACAGAGCAAGTATCCAAGGGCTGGAGGAAGATCAGTTGGTCATTTACATAAGTAATCCCTTTCTCAATAATTTGAGACTCTTAGAATTTATCCAGAGAAGGGGAATGGACCTAAGCAGTAGAACATTCTGGCACAGATCTTTAGAAACTTGGAGATCACTGTTACTCCTTTACATTAATGGCACAGTGCATTATGGAAAGGAATAAAGGTATATATTAAAGGGAAACTATAGGAAACCTACAGGGCTTATTAGCCTTCTGGATATTCAAAGCCTCCTTATCACTTAGGACCTAGAAATCAGGATTCCAAATCCTATTTTGATTTTGGTGACACAGAAAAGGACCTCTAAGGGCCCTGAAACCTCATCCTGGTTCTTTGCGTAGCAGGGTTCAAAACCTCGTCAGTTATACGTCCCGTTCATCTTGGTTACCCTCAGCCGTAACTAATGCCTGGCACACAGCACCACCCACAGACATCAGGAATTCTCAATTGGGTTTGGCTTGTAAGGGATGTAGTGGCTGTGTTAAGATTTCATTCTCACAAGGCAGACGCGTTCCATTTTGGACTACCGTAGGTACCCCCCAAAAGGATGGCTCCTACCAAGGGCACGTGGAAGGCGCACACACATCTAAATATCTTTCCATTATACAGAGACAAAGGAAATTTATATTGATGGAACATACCTCTAAAAGCCAGTCTAGAAGTATTGACCTCATCTGTGGCTCCAAGTCAGAATGCAGAACTTCAAAATGTTTGTCGTGAACATATCTGCTCTCTTTTTTTAGCATGTTTAGCCAAACATCCTTTGAACATCCCCAACTATGGAAAGAGAAAGAAAAGAATAACCATGTGACCCACAGAATATGCTGTTTTACAAAGAATAAACTTCAGGCATTGAAATAAAATTTTCAGTTAGAACATGGAAGGAGCAGCTCTTAATAAGTTAGGACAAAATTGCTAGAAACCATTTCTTTATCATGAAAAAGCAGAAGCCTGAAATCGTACAGCAAGAACCTAGGCTGTGGATTTCAGGAGTACTTTCCCCATTTATAAATTACAAGTTCTCCCACTTAAGATAACAAGGTTTTCTCAAGAGCGACACAGAAAATCTAAATATTTAAGCATATAATCCCAGTAGAGACCAGCTGCAGTCCTCTCCAAATCAATCGGTAGTCGAGTCACCTACCGTGGTGGTAGCTGGACAAAGTACAGCGAAGGAAGGGGAGGGACGGTAAGTGTAAATGTCTGCCCGTTAATTTGTGTATTAGAGTCAAATATACTACACGTTTTGTGTAAGCTGTACCTCTTAGTCACATTAACTAGAAAAAAGAACTGTGTATGGATCTTCCTAAGCTTGGCAAGAAATAATAGGGTTGATATGTCAAGTGAAAATGGAGTTCATGTTAAAGTGCTTCCATTTGAACAATGATTTTAGAAAAATCATTTAAATTCCATTAAAAGAGGATTCAGCTCTTCTCCTGAGGCTAATGGTATTCAGCAATGAAAATAACTTCATAAAATCAGTATTTTAAATACCCATATCCTTTGCAAACAGCACCATTCTCGATACATGCATAAATATTAGTAAAGAAAGCAAGTTTTGGATGTTTTTCTATTCTTATAATGAAGGCAAAATAGGACTCAAAAGTGTCATATTATGTACAATATTTAGTACAATTTTAACCTTTGATATTAAATTACAGAAAATTTTCTTACCTTAAATCAGGCAAAGGTGAAGGATTAATAAAAAGATTTTTAAATCTGTAATTTGTAAATCTAGAGAAGTCACTTGTTCCCATTTCTTTGTGGGGTGTTTCAATGATAATACACGGACTGATCCCCCCGGATAATACAGGTGGCCAACAATTCTGTCATTAAAAAAAAGAAAAAAATGGTGCAAAAAAATCAGCTTTTGTCTTGGATCGTTCCTAAGTGGAAGCGTATATCTCTACACGGTCTATAGCTAGCATGGCTGACATCTAGTAGACAGGCGTATCTTATACATAAGACATAACAGCTCCTAGTGATCTTCGTGAGTAGCAACGGGTGGGATGTTTCAGAGAACAAAATACAGTTCTGGAAATACAAGAAGACATCAGGTGTCGGGGGAGGGGAGGATTAAGAAAATGCATCTGTAGCCAAACACGAATCACTTTCAGGATCGTAAAAATCAAAATTCTGCCTCGGCTTAGGGCAGTGGCAAGGGCACCTTGTTTTATAGGAAGCTCCTCCCTCCCTCCCCACCCCAGGTAAGCCTGCGCCCATACTTCAGAACGCGATAAGGCAAAGCCTTAAAAAATGGAATCCACTGAATGAAGTCAAACATTTAAACGACTCTTTCCCCAACCGAGGCTGGTTTCAAAGAGGACCAGAGTCTCCAGAGTTCTCTGTACCCCACCCACGGGGAACAGGTAGCCAGGGGGACGTGCCAGCTGTCAGTGGCTTCACATCCCACTTGGGCCCCAAGGAGCAGCTCTTAGGACCCTCCACGGCAGTCAGTCGGGGAGGGAACAAAGAGCAGTACATTGGACAGATTAGGCGGGCCCTGGTGCACCAGGCGACTCCAAGAGGGAGGGATTTACAAAGAGGAACCAGCTGCTTCAAGGCAAACTTGCTCTGCAGCTGTAGGGGGACTGGGGCCGCACCAGCCCCCCGGAGATGCGCGCCTTCCTGCGGACCCCCGGGGCCCTCCCGGTCACCGCGTCAGCGGGGTCTTCCCACAGCCCCGCAACAGCACAGTGCTGCTCTCCCCGTCCCCGCTTGTTTCGCCCCAATGCCCCCAGCCCAGCCCCGCAGTACCCTAATCTCATACTGCTGTTTCCTGGCGGCCTCCTCTTTTCTTTTTTTGACATCCTGCAAAACAGAAGAGCGCACTGTCACACCGAGGTCCAGCCGGGGATTCCTCCCCCGCCCCCACCTGCCCGCCTGTCCCCTTGGCTCCCTCACCTGGGCGGTTTTCCTCTTCTTAGCCTGGATTATCTGGGCTTCTTGGGGGGAATCCGTCTGGCTGGGCTGTGGCTGCTGCTTGGCTTGTAAACGGCTACTGCGGGGGAGAGTTGGGGGGAAGCTTTCACTGGGTGCTGAGCCTCAGGCGCAGCGCTCATCTCAAACGCGCGCACAAGACCAGCGAGGTTACCTGCGTCTGGACATCCTCCTCGTTCGGGTGAAGCCTCTGGAGGGAGGGAGGGGGAAAGCAGGGCTCAGGGGCACTGTCAGCCGCGCTCCCCTCGCCCTGCCCCGGCCCGGCCCGGCCCTGCCCCGGCCCGCGGGTCCTGCGCTGCCAGGCCTGGAGGTCCCCGTGTGGCTCGGGGCACAGCCTGCGCTCAGCCGCGGCGCGGGGGTCCCCGGGGTCCCCACCCCCCACCCCCCACCCCGGGCGGGCCGCGGACGCTCAGGCGGCGGAGGAGCCGGTTCCGCGCCAATTTGGAGAGCGGCGGCGGCGGCGGCGGGAACTGGGGCTTGGGTCGCGCCCTCCGGCCTCCCCGCCGCCCTCCCCCCCCGGGCCCGGCCGCCGCGGGGACCCCGGGACCCCGACCCCGGGGGGGAGCCAGGGACACGGGCACGGACCCCGCGGGGGCCAGCCCGGGAGGACGCCCGCCCCATGCCCTCCGCGCGGGGGCCGCCCCGACGACGCCGGGACGCACGACCCCGGGACCCCGCGCTTCCTGCGGCCCCCGCCCCGGGCAGCCCCCGGCACTGCAGCCCCCGGCACGGCGGCCCCCGACAAGGCAGCCCCCGGCACGGCGACCCCCGCAGGGCGGCAGCGCGGGACGCCCCTCCCCCGCCCCCAGGCCGCGCCGCGGGGAGCCCCGAGGCCGGGAGCCGGTGCCCCGCAGCCCCACGCCCCGCGCCCCGCGCCTCCTCACCGCGGGACCCGCCGCCGCTCCGCGCTCAGCTGGCGCCGGCGCCAACCAATATATAGGCCGGGCCGGGCCCGCCCGCGCGCATGCGCCTCGGCTGACACCTCCGGGCGCGCGCCCCCCCCCGCCCGCCCGCCCGCGCTCCCCGCGCTCCCCGCCCGCCCGCGCTCGCCGTCTCCCGCCCGCGCTCCTCCCGCGCCTCCCCTGCGCCCGCCCCCCGCGCACCCCCCGCGCCCCCCGCCCCGCGCGCCCCCTTCGGCGTCCCCCCGCCCAGGCCCTCGGCCCGCGCCCACCTGCCCGGCGCCTCACCTGCCGCTGCGGCCCCGCGCGTCCCGCCCCCGGGCCGGGCCTGGAGCTGCCGCGCGGCGGCCCCGGTGCGCCGAGGCGGCGGGAAGCGGGCGGCCGGGGAGGCGCGGGCTCGGCGGACCCGCCCCCGGGAGCGGCCAATGGGAGGCGCGGGCGGCGGCGCAACGTGCAGCGGCCGCGGAAGGTAAACACGGCCCCGGCCCCCGCCCCCGCCCCCGCCCCGCGCAGGCCGCCGCGGAGGAGCCCCCCGCCCGGACCCCCCCGGACCCCCGCCCCCCCACCCCGGGGCCCGGGCCGCGCCGCCTCCGCCGCCTCCGCCGCCGCCTCCGCCCGCCACGTGCGGCCCCGCCCCGCCGCCAGCGCGCCCTGCGGAGCCCGCCCTGCCGAGGGAGCCGCGCGCCCGCCCGCCCCGGCCGCCCCGCGGGGACCCCCGAGGGCCGCAGCGCCGGGAGCCGCGGGCCGGGGACGCGGGCGGGAACAAAGGCGCCCCGGGGGCGGGCACGACCCTGGCCCGGCGGGAGCCGCTGCGGGCGGGCGGGCGGCGGGCGGCGGGCGGGCTCCCGAGATGCACCGGGCGGCGGCGGGGACCGGGCCCCTCCCCTCCCCCCCGCCCCCCCCCCCGCGCCCCTCCGGACTCCGAGTCCTCCCGCAGCCCCGCGACGCCGGGGGGACGAGCCCCGGGGCTTCGAGGCCCACCTCGCCCGCGGGGCGCTCAGGGGCGGGGCCGGCGGCCGAGGCTTCCCGCGCGCGCGGCGGCCCCGGCGGACAGGTGGATGCGCGCGGCGGGGCGGGCCCGGGAGGGAGGGGGGACCCCGCGGCCCCGGGATCGAGTCCCGCGCGGGGCTCCCGGCTGCAGCCCGCTCCTCCCCCGCCTGGGCCTCCGCCTCCCTCTTCTCTGTCTCATGAATAAATAAATAAAATATTAAAAAAAGAAAATAAACGAGATGCGGAATCAGCGGTGAACTTCGGCCGCAGCCCCGGGAAAGGACACGGGAGAGGCGACCTCAGGGCACGAGGCCGAGCGGGGCGGAGACGGACCCGGGTTCCAATCCGGATCGCCTGCAACTTACCAAGTTCCTCCGAGCGAGGGTTTTCTCCAGAAAGCGAAGCAGACCCTCGTTTCCAGGCTCCTTCTAAAGATCTACTTAGAGACGCCGGTGCACGTGCCCGTCGCGGAGCAGATGCGCAGGGCCAGGCCCTTGGCCCCCCTGTCCGCTCCTCTCACTGGTTTACACCCGCAGAAACCGACTTGCTTGAAAGATCCTGGGTGAAACAGAAAGCTGAATCACAGAATTGCCATTTCCCGGAATTTTAAGTCTTAAAAAAAAAAGTATTGAATGTAAGTCATCTCTGTTCCCAACGTGGGGCTTGAACTCACGACCCGGAGATCAGGAGCCAGGGGCCCTCAGACATCGTCCTTCAATATGTTATCTTTGTTTCATATTTGTATACATTCCTCTGTAGCTCCCTCTTTCCCCAACTTATCCCAGTTTTTTAATTATTATTATTATTATTATTTTTATCCCAGTTTTAAAATTCACTTATTTTTGCATTCTGCGGTTTGTGAGATCCAGTCCTGTGTCAGGTTCCACGCTCAGTACGGAGCCTGCTTGAGATTCTCTCTCTCTCTTTCTCTTCCCCTCCTGCTTGTGCTCACTCTCTCTAAAATAAATAATTTCTTTTAAAAATTGACTTTGGGGACAGCTGCATGGCTCAATGGTTGAGCATCTGCCCTCGGCCCAGGGCATGACCCCGGGGTCCCGGGATCGAGTCTCACATCAGGGTCCCTGCAGGGAGCCTGCTTCTCCCTCTCCCTATGTCTCTGCCTCTCTCTCTGTCTCTCGTGAATAAATAGATAAATCTTTAAAAAAAAATGACTTTGAAATGTATGATATTCTTTCATGCTTGTAATAATTTTAGAAATTTTGGCGTTTTCTAAAGTATATTTTCCCCATTTTTCATGCAAAGTTAAAACACCATGTTATGTAAAGTAGTGGCCTCTATAGGGCTTGAATTTTCAGGGAAAAAAGGGGAGGGGAGAAAAACAGAAGACTTTGAGGCACGGGTTTAAAAAAAATCAGGTTCAGCCCACTTATTTCTTGTTCCTGTACCTTTTCCTCCTTATGCCTCCTCTGTGAAACCTTCCCAAAACCCCTTTACTGTACTTTTCAGTTCTGCTCACCTCCCAGGACAATAATTACCTATTGAAACGTCTTTGATCTCCACCTAGGCCTTGGGTCTTGTTTTGTTCATCTTTTTTTTTTTTTTATTTTTTTTTATTTTTGATAGAGAGAGATCTGCGCCACCCAGGGATCCCCTGTTCATCTTTTTTATAGTCTGGACCCAGCAGTTCAGAGGCATATGAAGTAGGACCTTGGTAAATACTGAATTGAATGACGCAAGGAGATCCCACTGTAGAACTTGGATTCTCCAAGGCTAGAGTAATGGACAGTAGAATTATTCCCAATTAATGATAAACTTCTTACAAACTAATCAGTTCTATTTTTTAGAAGTTTTAGATTTATGGAAAAATGGCGAAGGTAGAGCCGAGCTTCCATATATCCCTCCACCCTCCCCATCCACCTCGCACAGGTTTTCCTATTATTGACACATTGGTGCGGTGCATTTATTACCATATCAATCAATGTCGGTGCATTATTATTGGCTAAAGCCCACGCTTCATTCAGATTTCATCAGTTTTACCCGAATGTCTTTGTATTGCAGCCAGATGCAAACCTACCACATTTATGTATCGTACATATTTTTAAAGATTCTGTTTATTTATTTGAGAGCGACAGGGGGAGAGAGCCCTAGTACGGGGGTGGGGTGGGGACTGGGGCAGAGCGAGAGGGCGAGGCAGGGAGCTCCACAGACTCGGGCATCACGGGCATCACGACCCGAGCCGATTGCAGACGCTTCACCAGTTGAGCCCTGAACCCATCGCGTTTAGAACTCACGCCTCCTTGGGGTTCCTCTTGGCTGTGACGGTTTCTCAGATTTTCCGATTTCTTAATGTCCTTGACAGTTTTAAGGAGTGGTCAAGTATTTGTAGGATGCCTTTTTTAATTTTTTTAAGATTTTATGTATTTATTTGAGAGCGAGCGAGCACAAGTGTGGGGTGCAGAGGGAGAGGGACGAGCGGGCTCCCCACTGAGCCGGGAGCGTGGGGCCCAGAGGCTCCACTGGGGCTCGGTTCCAGGCCCCGGGCTCCTGACCTGGGCGGAAGGTGCTCTGCTCGCTGAACCTTCCAGGCGCCCCTGTAGGATGCCTTTCTAGCGGAATTAGGTTTTCTTTTTCTTTTTTTTTCTTTTTTCTTTTTTTTTTGGGAATTAGGTTTTCTAATGGTTCAACTGAGGTGGTAGGTTGCAAGGAAGAACACCGCAGAGGTAGACGCCTCTGTTGTCCCCGTATCGTACGCGCATCACCGCGGCTTGTGACTGCTGCTGTTGACCTTGACCACCTACAGTGCCTGTGGGGTCGCTCCCCCATCCCCACCCTCAGATACTAGGCTGGGTGGAAGGAAGCCACGGTGCGCCGCCTGCACCGAAGGAGTGGGAAGTTATGCCCCCCTCCTTTACGGAAAAATATCTCCATGATTTATTTGGAATTCTGCTAGATTTGTCTCCTCTCTCACTGATTAACTCAGCCAGTGATGTGGTTATATCAGCACACACTCATGGATATTTATACTTGTTTTGTTTTCTTTTTTTGTTTTTTAAAGATTTTATGTATTTATTCATGAGAGACAGAGAGGCAGAGACACAGGCAGAGGGAGAAACAGGCTCCCTGTGGGGAACCCGACAAGGGACTCGATCCTGGGACCCCAGGGTCACGCCCTGGACTGAAGGCGGCGCTAAACCGCTGAGCCACCCGGGTTTTTGTTTTATTTTTTAATATTTTGAATTGTATAACTTGATAGTACTTTATCTGGTTGCTCAAATCGTTCGAGCTTTGGCCAGTGTATTTTTAATATTTTTTTTTATCATAGATTTGAAGTTAAGCCACAATGAATATGGCTACATGATAACCACCGTATCTCCTACGAAGAGAGGAATACAACATTTTTTACCATCTACCATTAAACTTATTATCCATTTTAGCCAAAACACACCAACAGAAAAAAAAAATCCTTTCACATTTTAATACTGAATTTTCCATTAGACTATTCTTTTTATTGCCTCATCAAGGACATTTTTCAATAAACTGTTGTGTTTTGGGTTTGTTTGTTTTTTTTAGTAGTGAGCGGTGGTACAATGACTACTGGTATGGTTTGGCACCTTGTCTTCATTTATGCTAGGGCACCAGTTTTAACCACCAGTTTGGGTTTTTTTTAAGATTTTATTTATTCATTCATGAGAGACACAGAGAGAGAGGCGGAGACACAGGCAGAGGGAGAAGCAGGCTCCATGCAGGGAGCCCAACACGGGACTCGATCCCGGGACCCCGGGGTCACGCCCTGGGCTGAAGGTGGCGCTAACCCGCCGGGGCCCCCCGGGGTTCCCATAACTAGTGTTTCTTGAGTGAGGTGAGGGCTAAGCTGTGCTCTCAGCGTGTCCACTGCTCCAGCTCCTGGCAGGCCCCCACCAGCACTGACACAGGCGTTCCTGCTGTCACCCCCACTTTACAGAGGACGTCGCGCTTTGCCCGGGACCTGCCGTGCGGTGACTCCAGGACCCCTGCGCTGAGCTGCTTCCACTTACCAACGTGTCATTTCCAAATTAATCCTCTTCTTTTTCCTTCCCCACCCCCCCCCCCAGCTCAGGACTACTCCAGGGTGTCCTCAGTGCGGTCATCTCCCGGCTGGCTCCCCTGACAGGGCCCCTTCCAGGGGTTGCCAGAGCCCCGTTTCCAGGCGCAGACTTGCCCACACCCCGTCCGCCCTGCTGCGCTGCCTCGGGGTGAAGGCCAGGGCCTCAGCCCCGTCTCTCTGCACCTGGGAATCGGGCGCGGGGCTGTGCCTCAGGCCTCTGGGCCCGTGGAGGGACCCGTGTGCCTGCACGTCACTCTGCGCCCCGCTGCCTGCCACATGCCCGCTCCGAGAGCTGGCCTGCTGCGAGGTGGGGCTCTTCACGCCCCTGCCCCCCATGCCAGGCCGCGGGAGCTGGGGAGCAACCCCCCTTCCTACCTGACGCCACCTGCCCGGCCTGGGCCTGGCCCGGCACAGCCCGACCGTGGAATGAGTGGAGGGGCTCCCCGTCCACACTGGGCCTCTGCCTCTGCGGGGGCCTTGGAGGCCTGGCCCGGGGCTGCCGGCGGGGCTCCTGGGATTCCAGCCGCACCTGGGGGTCCAGGCAGGGAGTCTAGCCCGGTGGGAGCTGCCTTTGGCCACCCTGGGGTGGGGGTGCTGGGGGTGCGCGCGAGGAGAGAGGTCTTGAGGGCTGGGCATTAGGGCCCCCCAGGATGGTGGCCTGTGTCCCCCGGCGGCGCAGAGGAAGGGCAGGGAGAGGCGGGCGGCGGGTGGGGTTGGCAGGCAGAGGCAGGGGTGCACCTGCGGGGGCCGGGCAGGGCCTGGGGAGAGCGTGGCTGCGTCTGGTGGGGGGGCCAGGGGAGGGGCGAACACGGTCGCTGAGCCCATACGAGAAGGAAAAGAGTCATGGGGGGCGCTAGTAGCCGCGGGGGGCGGGCGGTGACACGTCCTCTGTCTCATTCATTCATCCCGCAAACACTGGGACACGGTATGAAGCGGACAAAAGTCCCTGCCCCCTCGGAGCTTGGTTCCAGGTGAGGGGCCTAGAAAACAGACGTGTGTGGGATAGTGAGTCGCGAGGAGGGCAGTGCAAGCAGCCCACGGCGACCGGAGGGGCTCCGCCAGGTGTTGGGGGACGCCCCGTGGGGTGAGGCTGGCGAGAACCGGGCCCTGGCAGGGGGGGCCGTGCACGGGGGACGGGGCAGCAGAGGCCCCAGGGCGCCCCGCTCCTCCAGGACAGCAGCGAGCCCAGCGAGGCCGGGGGAGCCCGAGGAGGCCGCAGCAGGAGGGGGTGCGAGGAGGCCCGGGGGGCTCGGGAGGGAGCGCCCAGGAGGACAGGGGCGACCAGCGACAGCCCCGGGGCCAGGGGCCAGGTGGAGAGCGCACTGAAGGGCAGCGGGGGGCGCACGGACTGCGGGACGGACAAGCGCGGCCCGGGCAGAGGAAGGAGGCTGGCTTTCGGGCACACAGACCAACGCTTGGTTTTGGACAGATTCCACCTCGGAATCTTGCCCTACACTGTATGAGAGTTTTAAAGATTTATTTATTCTAGAGAAGGAGCGAGAGTGAGAGCACGACGCTGCCCCAAGCACAGAGCCCGACACGGGGCTCGATCCCGCGGCCCTGAGATCACGGCCTGAGCCAGAACCAGGACTCGGACGCGCGGCCGACGGAGCCACACGGGCGCCCCGTGATATCATGAAAATTCTAAGTGCCCGAGACAGTCGAAGGGATTTATAAGGGCCCCCCGCGCACCGGCGCCCGCTTTCCCCTGGGCCCACTCGACCCCAGTTCTCGCCTTCTGTCCGTCCCTCTGTCCGTCCGTTATTCCGTCTCACTACGGGGTGCCTTTCCAACGGGACCCGCGATACCGGTGCATTTCCCCCCAAACACCTGAGCGTGCCCAGCGTGAGCAGACTTCAGCATTTGTTCGGGGTTGGTTGGTTGGTTTTGAGGGGAAATTTATTTATTTATTTATTTATTTATTTATTTATTTATTTATTTATTGGGGAACCTTATTTAAAATGAAAAGCGCAAATGCCCCCTCTACATCCCTACCGGGGCGCACACGGGCAACCCAACTCCCGCCAAGTCAGAAACATGGCATGGGCCCGGAAAGGTCCCTCTCCCCGGCAATCCCCGCTCCGACCTTCCACCAGCAAGGAGCCACCGTCCTGATTTTTGTCCCACCGTAGAGTGGTTTTACTAGTTTGATGCTAGAACTTCGTGGTACATATACGCCGTGTTATATGCGTGTAAATACACACACGCGTGTGGAATCGCATGCTTGTGCAGCTTCTTCCCGTGTTTCTCACTCTCATCCGTGCCGCTGCACCGACCGGGACTCTGTTCCTTGTTACCGTTCCCTGTTCCATCATAGCTCTACCTCGGTTTATTTTTTTTAGGTTCTGGTGATCATGAGTAACGGTGCCGTGGCCGTTCTCGTGGGTGAACATTCCTGCTGTGAACACTTTTTTGGGGACAAACATACTCATTCTTTTCAGGTACATACCTAAGAGCGGGATTTCTGGGTCACAGAGTAGGTATAGGTTTCAGTTTTGTGATTATTATTATTATTTTTAAAGATTTTATTTATTTATTCATGAGAGACACACAGAGAGAGGCAGAGACACAGGCAGAGGGAGAAGCAGGCTCCATGCAGCAGGGAGCCCGATGCGGGACTCGATCGCGGGACTCGATCCCGGGACTCCAGGATCACACCCTGGGCTGGAGGCAGACGCTCAACCACTGAGCCACCCAGGGATCCCCTGTTTCAGTTTTATTAAAGCAAACAAACAACCACCACCCTCTTGTGACGATGAGCACCAGGTGGCGTATGTAAGTGTTGAATCACTAAATCTACACCCGAAACTAGTATCACACTGTATGTCAACTGGAATTTAAACAAAAACTTGAAAAAAAAAAATCCCAACACACCCGTTAGACCTTTTTTCAAAGTCCTGTCAACAATAGAGTGGGTAAGTCCAAGGACGTGTAGTCCTGTTACGGAATACTGTGCTGTGGTTAAGCTGAAGGAGGGCCCAGGTAGCAACATGGATGGTCTTCAAAAATGTGATGTTTGGGGGGAAAAGCAAATTGTAGACTGAAACATTCAGTACGATACCATTTACATAAAGTTGAAGGCCTGTGACGCAAATACTACATATAGTTACTGATGCGTGCTTAGGAAGAGCCCAGAGGCATGGTTGTTTTGTATTTTCTTTAAGATTTTATTTATTTATTCATGAGAGACACAGAGAGAGGCAGAGACACAGGCAGAGGGAGAAGCAGGCTCCATGCGGGGAGCCTGATGCGGGACTCGAACCTGGGACTCCAGGATCACGCCCTGGGCCGCAGGCAGCGCTAAACCGCTGGGACACCCGGGCTGCCCTCTGATGCATTGTCATAATTTCATAGTTTCTGATACATTTTCATAGTTTCTGATGCGTTTTCATAATTTCATAGTTTCTGATGTGTTTTCACAGTTTCATAGTTTCTGATGCGTTTTTGTAGTTTCTGATGCGTTTTCATAATTTCATAGTTTCTGATGCGTTTTTGTAGTTTATGATGCATTTTCAGTTTCATAGTTTCTGATGTGTTTTCAGTTTCATAGTTTCTAATGCATTTTCATAGTTTCTGATGCATTTTTATAGTTTCTCATGCGTTTTCATAGTTTCTGATTCATTTTCACAGTTTCATACTTTCTGATGCGTTTTCACAGTTTCATAGTTTCTGATGCATTTTCAAGTTTCATAGTTTCTGATGCATTTTCATAATTTCATAGTTTCTGATGTGTTTTCATAGTTTCTGATGTGTTTTCACAGTTTCATAGTTTCTGATGCGTTTTCATAGTTTCACATGCATTTTCATAGTTTCTGGTGTGTTTTCACAGTTTCATAGTTTCTGATGTGTTTTTGTAGTTTCTGATGCATTTTAAGTTTTCTAGTTTCTGATGTGTTTTCATAATTTCATAGTTTCTGATGTGTTTTCATAGTTTCTGATGTGTTTTCACAGTTTCATAGTTTCTGATGCATTTTCATAGTTTCTCATGCGTTTTCATAGTTTCTCATGCGTTTTCATAGTTTCACATGCGTTTTCATAATTTCATAGTTTCTTTTTTTTTATTTCATAGTTTCTGATGTGTTTTCACAGTTTCATAGTTTCTGATGCATTTTCATAGTTTCTCATGTGTTTTCATAGTTTCTGGTGCGTTTTCACAGTTTCCTAGTTTCTGATGCGTTTTTGTAGTTTCTGATGCATTTTAAGTTTCCTAGTTTCTGATGCGTTTTCATAATTTCATAGTTTCTGATGCGTTTTCAGAATTTCTGACGCGTTGTCACAGTTTCATAGTTTCTGATGCATTTTCAAGTTTCATAGTTTCTGATGCGTTTTCAGTTTCATAGTTTCTGATGCGTTTTTATAGTTTCTCATGCGTTTTCATAGTTTCTGATTCATTTTCACAGTTTCATACTTTCTGATGTGTTTTCACAGTTTCATAGATTCTGATGCATTTTCAAGTTTCATAGTTTCTGATGCATTTTCATAATTTCTGCTGCATTTTCAGTTTCATAGTTTCTGATGCATTTTCGTAATTTCTGATGCGTTTTCATAATTTCTGATGCGTTTTCATAGTTTCCCATGCGTTTTCATAGTTTCTCATGAGTTTTCATAATTTCATAGTTTCTGATGCGTTTTCATAGTTTCTGATGCGCTTTCATAGTTTCTGATGCATTTTCAGTTTCATAGTTTCTGATGTGTTTTCAAGTTTTATAGTTTCTGATGCGTTTTCAAGTTTCATAGTTTCTCATGCATTTTCATAGATTCTGATGCATTTTCATAGTTTCTGTTGCATTTTCATAGTTTCTGATGCATTTTCACAGTTTCATAGTTTCTGATGCGTTTTCATAATTTCTGATGCGTTTTCATAGTTTTTTTTTTTTTTTAAAGATTCTATTCATTCATTCACAAGAGACACGGAGAGAGAGAGAGAGGTAGAGACACAGGCAGAGGGAGAAGCAGGCTCCATGCACGGAGCCGAGTGCAGGACTCGATCCCGGGTCTCCAGGATCAGGCCCCAGGCTGAAGGTGGCGCTAAACCACTGAGCCACCTGGGCTTCCTAGTTTCATAGTTTCTGATGCATTTTCAGTTTCATAGTTTCTGATGCATTTTCATAGTTTCATAGTTTCTGATGCATTTTCATAGCTTCTGATGTGTTTTCATAGCCGGGAAGCTCGGCTACTCCCTTTCAGATTTGCTTTTTCCAGATGGTACCTTCGTCTGGATGCTTTTCTCCTGGTGCCTCTGATCCGATGCTGCCTTACAACTTGGTAACACTCACTTTGTGCGACCTGGACTTTTCCAGGCCCGCAGTTTGCAAGCAGGGCCTTGGCCGGCCAGCTTTCCTGGTTGCTCGGCTCACAGGGTCCCCCTCCGTGGCTCGGGGGTGTGTGTGGAGGCCTCCGGAGGGGAGGGTCCCAGCTGGCTCCCGCTCGAAGCTTCCAGGGCCCTTCCCGGGGGAAGGAGCCGCCCTGCTCCCGGGGTTCCAGGCCCATGGTGAGTCCTCCCTTCCTCCTCCTGGTCCAGCTCACGGTGTCGCCCCTGGGCTGTGTCCCCTCCCCCTGGGCTGGGATGTGGGGCATCGCTGGGGCCCGTGGCCGGTTCCCGGGGCGTCCCTGGGCCTCCCTGTTGTCGCCCTGAGGCCGGCCGTCTCTACTGCCCACACCTCCGATCTGGGGGCACTGGGTGATCTTTGGGAGAGTCGAGGACATTCTGCACGAGGCGGCCAGCATGCCCCCAGGCTCCCCCCGTCTGCTTCCCTCTGGGCGGTGCGGCTGCGGCCCAGCGGGCCTGTCACCATCCCAGGAACGCAGCTGCCAATGCCGTTCCCGCTGGCCCGTGACCGCGGGGGGGGGGGCTGTTCTGGTGGCCCAGCCAGCGCGCATCCCTCCATGTCCCCCACTTCCGGCGTCCTCCTCGGGGGCAGGTGCAGGGACGGCGGCGCAGCCCCCCAGCATCCCTGCCCCGAGGCCGCCGTGCCCAGCGCCGTTGGTCGGGAGCCCCGTCCGCAGTGTGGATGGTCCGGTGACAGCGCAGAGAGACAGGGTTCCCTGTCACGTAGCTCACAGGTTGGCACTTGAGCCCAGGACGTTGGTGACCATTCCGCGTCTGCATGGATACCAGCAGAAGGTGACGCAGGAGTCGTAGAACACGATCGACAGGGTACAGTGGGAGCTGTGGAGCCTGGGCTTTGGAGGCGACCTCGCACATGAAACATTCCAAACCCCTCCTTCATTTTTCAAAATGGGAATGTAAGATTCGGAGAGGTTCTCTGGGGGCGCCCAACGGCGCCCCTCCAGCTGAAGCAGGGACTACACTGAAGCTGGCTCCTCTGTTTCCTGCCTCTGGTTTGTCCTTAGGTTTTGCTCTCTGCTGGAGAGGGTGGACTGAGCTTGTAGGAGACCAGGGTGCCCTCTGCTTTGCTGCAGCAGAGCCCCTGGAGGCCCCTGGAGGCCCAGCACGCCCAGAGGCCTCCAGCTCGGACAGGAACGCAGCCCCGGCTGAAGGAAATGTCGTTTTTCTCTCTCCCTCTGTCGTTTATTTTTCCTTCCTTCTTATTTATCTTGGAGGTGAAGGGCGAGATTATGGAAGAGGCATCCAGCCCATGTTCCCTATGCCATCCCCTGTAAGACCCGGTTTTGATAAAGGTCACTGAGTTTGAAAGTTAGTAAAAAGTAAAAAAGTAACTTCATTTCTCTCTCCTTTTATTTACTGGTTTTAGAACTGCTCACCACTCAGAACCTAGTTTTGTTTTTCTTTCTTTCTCTGATGCCCCCTGGTCTGGACCCTGCTGGCTAACCGAGGGTTCGCCTTGCATGGACTCTAAGGGAATCTTGCCTCATCCAGTAGGAGTGACTTTACCAGGCCGTGGAGAAGATAATTCCATTGGCTGGCCTTGCACATCACTCTGTCTGTGAGTCAGAGCCTGGCGAGCAAGAGCTCAAACCTCAATCTTACCAGGAATCAGAGAAATTCAACAAAATGCCATTTTTCAACCATCCAGTAGTAGGCCAAAAAAAAAAAAAAAAGAGAGAGACAGAGAGAGAGATAGGAGATTGCTAATATTTTGTGCTGGCAAGGGGGGAGAAAATGAGCATTCACATGTTGCTGCTGTAAATAGGAATTACTGTATTTTTTTAGAACACAGCCTACTGTCTATTAAAATAAAAAAAATATATAGAGAGATTGCATTCAGTCATGTTATTCTTGTTCCTTCATCCTGTGGAAATCAAGGTTTAACAGTTTGTAAGTTCATATGTTCAAGAACGTTCACCAGAGCATTATCTGGGATTGCAAAAGCCTGAAAACAATTTGAATTTCTGTCAGGAAGTGTTGAATGACCTGTGGTTTGTCTGCAGTACGGAACATACCACGTTGTTATGTTTTAAGAAAGCAGGCGAGGCTTACATGCCGGGGCTGGGAAAGCTGTCCCGGAACGTTACCACGCGAGTAGGGCAGGAAAAGTTACCGATGAACGTTAATGGGATGATCTTACAGTTTTGGGGAAAATGCAGAACTCTTTCTCCATGTGTCTGCGTGATCGCACGACTCTGCAGGACGGCATCTCAGCTGGTCAAGTGTGTAACCGTGAGGTTAGAAGTGGGATGAGGAAGGAGACATTCACCCCTCTGCGATGTTTGACTTGTTACAACAAGCACGCGGGGATACCGTGATTTATTTTTTTTAATAAAGTGAAAAAAAATGGAGAGAATGGGTTTGCGAGACAGATGGGCTATGATCTAGTTTCTGTCGCTTACTGGTTTGCGGCTGGAACACTGGACCGTGCAGGTGTGTCCGCGGCGGCCCGGCGACAGTCCTCCCGACGTTCTCCGCCCGACGCTGGCCTCCAGGACCCAGGGCCCGGGGCTCCGTTTCCCTCCCTCCTCACAAGGGGGGATGACTTGCCACGGTGCTCAGCCCTTGGGGCTACTTTCCCCGGGACCCCAGCCAGTGACCCAGCGGAGAAGTAGGACGGGCTGAGGGCCTCGGGTACCCCAAATGCATGTTCAGAGGTTCAGGCTCTTACTGGATCATTTATTCTTATCTGAGCCCAAATAAGCTTGTCCAGCCCGAGCGCATTAGCGAGGGTGCTACGGCCGGCAGCACCCCGACCGCAGCCCGGAGGGCCTGCTCGTCCCAGCCCCGGGGCGCGGGGAGGACACAAGGACTCAGCGAGCTGTGGTCTGGAGCCAGGCCCTGCTTTCACAGCGAATGACCCCTCTTCATAACGGCGACGCTGAATTATTAGGGAGAAACAAATTCATTCTTTACATGATATTTTAAAAATTATTTATTTCCATAAGTCATCTCTACACCCAACGTGGGGCTCGAACTCATGAACCCAACATCCAGAGTCACGGGGGTCTTCCAAGCGAGCCAGGCAGGCGTCCCTCATGCTTTATATAATCCTATAAATGCCCCTAATTAGACCGTAATGCAGCCTAGAAGTCTTCTCACCAGAGAGGATTAGACGTTTTCAGTTTTGCTGCTTAAAAAGTAAGGATTGGTTTCATATCAGTGCCGCATACAACAGAGGCCTTTGTCCAATGAGGGAGAGATAGACACCTGCGTAGCTAACCGCGGCGGGCGTTAGAAATTGTCCACAAAGGCTATTAACCTGGAGCAATGGACTCATCTCCTACAAACGTGTTATTTGTTTAATTGCTAAAATAAGGTCTGCAAGCTATGCTCCAAAGTCCTTGGGGCCTGCCTGGGGAATTTTGGGACTCAAAACTTTTCAGATCTCTTGGAAGGCACTACGTGTGTAACGTGGTATGTTATCTAACAGCTCCAGCAGGAGCTAAGGAGGCAAATCATGACCAAAGAGGCGAGTAATTCTGCAGCGAAGCATTCATTAGGACAAAGAGTGTGTAGTTTACTTAGACAATAATAAACCACTGAATGAAATAGTGGAATAAAAAGAGATGGTAAACACTCTAACACTCATATTTTTTTTAGATTTATTTATTTATTCATGAGAGACACGAAGACACAGGCAGAGGGAGAAGCAGGCTCCATGCAGGGAGCCCGACGTAGGACTCAATCCCAGGACCCCGGGGTCACGCCCTGGGCTGAAGGTGGTGCCAAACCGCTGAGCCACCCAGGCTGCCCAACACTCTTATTTCTAAGAAAACATTTTATAAATACACGCAGGTTCGAATTCAGCTACATATGCCTGTGCATACGCAAGCCCCAAGCGTCCCTGACCTCTCACTGGCGGCAGGCTGGAGGCCCCCCCAATCCCAGGAGCTGGATTCAGGGAAGCACGTGATTAGGGGCCTCCTGAAGGACTTCTCCCCATGCCTGAGGTATCTAAGTCTCCATCTAAGCACTTCTTCTTTAATTACCAAAACCACCATAAACTCACATCCACTGATAAATGTGCTTAGTTCAAGGCCAGCTGTTGACTCATCACACATTTTCACTATATCATCGAGGTACTTTTTCCCACCTGTCTGTGGTTTCATCTTCATCAGCCCTATTATCCTCACGATCATCTGTATGTAAAACCATTTCACACACTCATTAGGTTGGCTACTATGAAAAAAACCCCGGCAACAACACGTGTTGGGGAGGATGTAGAGAAATCAGAGCCCCTCTACACTGTTGGTGGGAGTGTTAAAATGGTACCGTTACTGTGGGGAACAGTAAGGCATCGCCCCAAGAAAATAAAATTACTGTATAATCAGCAAATCCATACAGTCAGACTTCTGGGTACTCAAAAGAATTAGAAGCAGGTCTCAGATATACTGTGCACCCATTTTCACAGCAGCCTTATCCACAGTAGCTAAAACAGAAAAGTGACCCAAGTGTCCATCAACTGATGAATGGATAAGCAAAATATAGTAAAACGTACTATGGAAATTTTTAAAAGATTTTATTTATTTATTCATGAGAGACACACGGAGAGAGGCAGAGATCATCAGAGGGAGAAGCAGGCTCCCTTCAGGGAGTCCGATGGGGGACTCAGACCCGGGACCCCAGGGTCACACCCTAAGCCGAAGGCAGATGCTCCACCGCTGAGCCACCCGGGTGTCCCTCCAATGAATTTTTAAAAAATATTTTATTTTTAAGTAATCTACACCCAACATGGGACTCGAATTCATAACCCAGAGATCAAGAGTCCCACACCTCACCTCCGCCGTCGGACCCAGCCAGGGACCCCCCCCATACAATGGAATATTATTTAGCCTGAAAAAAGGGAGAAGGTCCTCCTTATGCTACAACACGGATGAACCTTGGGGGGACGCTATGCCAAGTGACATAGGGCGTCACAATAAAGACAAGTAGTGCAGGATCCCACTCGTATAAAGTACCCCTCGTAGTCAAAACCAGAAAGACGGAAGTTGTAATGGTCGTTGCCAGGGACTGGGGGGAGGGAGAATGGAGAGCTGCTCCTAGGTTTAGAGTTCCCGTTTTACAGGACGGAAGGAGTAACGGGGATGCTTCATGGCGATGGTTGCACAGGGCCAGGGTGTTCAACACCACTGAACTGTGCACTTAAAGATGGCTAATGTGGTCCATTTTATACGTATTTTACCACAATTTAAAAAAATCCTGTGCACACAGAATCTTAAAAAGAAAAAAAAAAAGCACTTTAGCAATTTTCTCACACAAGAGATGCCCAGGAGAAGGGTCGCTGTCAAGGTGGAACATTTCTTTGGTGTCGGCCTTATACTTCTGACCGGCGACCTTGGGGCATAAGTTGTCTTCTCACTGGTGACATGAAATCCTTCAAAGTCTTCCTAGATTTGGTTTCCAAGGCCCATGCCGAGCATTTTTAAAAATGAATCTCTAATTTTGAAGTGATCTTACACTTACAGACAAGTTGCAAATACGGTACGGAGCCCCTGTGCGATCTGCACCCATCTTCCACTAACGTCAAGTAACCACGGCACGTTTGTCAAAACTAAGACATTAACAACGGCCTAGTACAATTAATGGATACCCATGTTTTATCAGATTTCACCAGTTTTTCCCACTGATGGCCTTTTTTTTTTTTTTCCTGTTCTAGGATCCAGTCTGGGACACTTCACTGCATTTAATCACCAAGTCTCCTAAAATAAAAAAAAAAAATACAAATTAAAAATTAAAAAAAATTTTAAAAATTAAAAATAAAAAAAATTTTTTAAAAAATTAAAAATTAAAAAAAAAAATCATGTCTCCTGAGCCGCCTCTTGTCTGTGGTCTTTCCTCAGTCTTCTCTTGTTTCCCCACAAGCTTGAAACTTTTGAGGAATGATGGTCATGTGTTTTGTAGAGCTTCTTTCAATTTGGTTCTGATTTTCCTCATAATTAATGTGTGGTTATGCATCCTATCGAGGCCAAGCATTTTTTTTTTTTTTTTTTTTTTTTTTTTAGATTTTTATTTTTAAGTCCTCTCTACACCCAATTTGAGGCTCAAACTCATGACCCGGAGATCTAGAGTCACATGCTCAACTGACTGAGCCAGCCAGGTGCCCCAATGCCAAGCATTTTTAATACTAATTTTTTTTAATACTAATTTATCAACATCATTCCAAGCCTTAGTGACTGTACTGATGGTAACCTGAAGGCTGAACTTTTTCCCGTGGAGCCTGCGACTCTTGATCTCGGGGTCATGACTTCCAGCCCCACGTTGGGAGTAGAGATTATGTAAAAATCTTTTTTAAAAAAAATCTATAACTTTTGTCTTCTGCAGTTGTTTTCTTATTTTTATTAATTCTTGCTCCTCATCATTGTACAACTTAGACGACTTCTGTCCCGTTAAGTCGTAGATAGTAATGATTCTACTCCGTAATCTTTCGTAAAATACATCCCAAACGCGCCAGGATGGAGCTTCTCTGATGACCTCCCTCTCTGTGCCGCTGTTAACGAGAGAGACTTCTTTTTTCTTCTTTTTTTGTCTTCTCACGTTTACCAGGAGGGTATCTTTGATGTTTTCCTGGTTACAAAAAGAACAACAACAAAAAAGGCAACAAAACTCCAGCACTCAGCAGATATTTTGAGAGCGATGTTGTGACAGCTGAGTCTTTGGTCCCTTCAAGCCCGTTTATGCTGCAAAATAAGTTTCGGCGCTAAATTTATGGAATAACTTCTGGGTTGACGGGCTTTTCAGATGAGAATCGCAGATAAGGAACCGTGGACCTAATTTTTTTGTAGAGAATTTTTTTATGCAGTGGAAGAAATGTCCGTTTCCTGCTGTATTAAGAAATGCTGGGCAGCCGGGTGGCTCAGCGGTTTGGCGCTGCCTTTAGCTCAGGGCGTGACCCCGGGGTCCCGGGATCGAGTCCCACGTCGGGCTCCCTGCATGGAGCCTGCTTCTCCCTCTGCCTGGGTCTCTGCCTCTCTCTCTCTGTGTCTCTCATGAATAAATAACTAAAATCTTAAAAAAAAAAAAAGTAAGAACTTCTATTTAAAAAAAAATGCTTCCTGAGCACCCAGGACAGGAATTCTCCAACCCTCCACATTTTTTTTTTTTTTTTTTTTTTTTTACCCAGAGACCCTTTTAGTCTTGGGACAATGTGTGTGTAATGGCCAGACAAGGGTTTTGATAGGATGGGTAACCGGCCTCATCACACTGAAATAATGTCATTTCTAGAAAGAGCCGTTTCGGCCGGCCTTCAACCAATTCCGGTTATACAGAACATTGACTGGCTCCACGTCGTAGTTTGTTTATTTTATTTATTTATTTATTTATTTATTTATTTATTTATTTATTTATTTATGTTTTATTTTTGTGTGTGTGATCCCACTTTTATTTTTTGAGTTTATGCAAGGCTGCTACCTGAAACTACAGGTTTTACAATTATTGGTGGAATTTATCAAACATCTCCAGTTCTCACCATTTTTGGGGATGTTCCTGGATGGTATTTGCCTGCCTCTGAGGTTAAGCCTTGCATGTAACACAATTTGGCCCTTGAAGTGTGAGGAGTGGCAGTTGTCACCTTTTTTTTTTAAATTGGTGTTCAATTTGCCGGCATATAGCACGTCACCCAGTGCACGTCGTAGTTTAAATGGATTCGGAGAAGAGCGCGGTAGAAGCCTTCGCTAGTTTTCCCAGGGGTCCCAGGGTCGCGGCCGCAGACTCCCACGGCGGCCTTTGGCCCTTAGGAGGATGAAAGTGGGCAGCACGTGCGCCATGGGGCTCGGGACCCCAAGCTGGGACCGAGACCTGGATAGGGCACACGTCAGGCCGTCACAGGCCAAAAGCAAGGGGAGGGAGCACGAGGGGGCTCCAGCGCGGGAGTGATGGGGGGCCGGCCCAGGAGGCCCGGGGAGGCCCGGGGAGCGCCAGGGAGACCCCGAGGCCCTTGCAGGCCAGTAGGCTCCGTCCTGCCACTCGGTCTCCTGGTCGGTGCCAGGCAGGCGACATGAAGCCCCCCTGGGCTGCGCTGCCACCAGGGTGCTGGCCCACCTTTGGGTCGTGGGCTGCGGGATACACAGGCAGGTGGCCGTCCTCCCCGTCGTCCCTCCATGGACAACCGGGGGCAGGCGCACCCCTGTCCCGGCGTCCGACAAGACGACACCCTTACCAGAGAGACCTCGGCTCCAGGCCGCCTGGCCCGTGGAGGGGAAAGGCCTGGCCCGGTCCCAGAATAGCCCGGTCCCTTCGTAGCTCAGCTGTCACCCTGTCACCCCATCAGCCATGCAGGCTTACTGAGGCTTTTTTTTTTTTAAAGATTTTATTTATTTATTCACGAGAGACACAGAGAGAGGCAGAGACCCAGGCAGAGGGAGAAGCAGGCTCCATGCAGGGAGCCCGACGTGGGACTCGATCCCGGGACCCTGGGGTCACGGCCTGGGCTGCAGGCTGCGCTAACCCGCTGAGCCGCCCAGGGGTCCCCGGCTTACTGAGGCCACATTCACGGGGACTACGACACTAGGCCCGACTGAAAAGCAGAAACAGCCACGAGGAATAAACGCGGAGGACGGATCCTGACGGCACGTGGCTTCACCTGCGCGTGGGTCAAGGCAGTAACCCCAGGCCTGCAGGCCTCTGGCGTCTACGCAGCCCGAGTCCCTCCGGGGTGGGGGCCTTGCTGACCTGCTGCATTAGCCCCACGTCCCCTGGGTGCCTTCCCCGCTCCCCAGAACTTCAGCGGCAAGGCGGGCGCTGCCGTGGCGTGTCACCAGGAGCCACCCTCCCGGGCTCCAGACCGGTGGACTTTCCCGCCACGTAACAGAGAGACGGGGAAGCACGCTCTGTCAAAGCGGACAAAACACACAAGGCGTTGGGGTCTGAGTACGTGACGACAAGACGGTTGAACTCCCAGTACGTGCATTGGCACCGGCACCTCGCAAAACTGGCTTTAAAATAGAATCATGCAAAAAAAAAAAAAAAAATGCAACCACAGAGAATCGCCAAGAAGTGGTCTAGGATGTCAACCCTGTAGGGATTTTAGGAAATGTCCAAAAATGTACAAATTCTATTAAAAAAATACGGCAAAAATTTCAGTGGGAACACAAGCGCTGTCATCGGCTCCGTGTGGGATCTTCCCCTAAACACTGTAACCGCATGTGTGAGGTTAGCGACCCGGTTCTGTAACAAGGTATACGGGAGCTACTTCCAAGTTTATTCCTCTCCTTCAGGAACTTACAGCAGCGTTGCCGTCATGTCTGCTGCTCAGGACGCTACCAGCCGCTCCCCGGCTCCGCAGGCCTCGCCGCACACGGACATCCCCGGCACCTGCTGTCTGACGCTGCTCGGGTCCAAATGCTTTAGGACCAGCAGAACTTTCTCTCTGTGTATTTTTAGGTTGTTGTTTGGGGGCCGCTGGGTGGCCCAGGGGTTGAGCGTCAGCCTTGGGTCATGATCCCGGGGTCCTGGGATCGAGTCCTGCATCAGGCTCCCTGCTCAGTGGGGCGTCCGCCTCTCCCGCTGCCCCTCTCGCCACTTGTGCTCTCTCTCTCCTAAATAAATAAATAAATAAATAAATAAATAAATAAATAAATAAATAAATAAATAAATAGATAAATCTTTAAGTTCTTCTTTAGTTCCAAGGTTTTCTAACTTGCCTAGGATTTCTGGATATTCATAATCCACCCCCCGCCCCCAGTAGAGATACCGCAAAGCCGCCCCCTTGCCTGACCTGTACAACTCAAGGTCTTCTGAGCGCGTGGACCTCACCGGCCGGACTCCCTTCCTGACGAGGGCCTGCACCACGAGCCAGGCTCCTCAGGGAGAAGCCACTGCTCCCCGTGTCCCCTGGGGCCCAGGCTGGGTTTGAAGCAGGAAACCCTGGCCCGGGCCTCTGGGGGCTTCTGAGGCAATGGTGACAGGGGAGGTGACAGGGGAGGTGACAGGGGAGGTGACAGGGGAGGCTGGCCAAGAAATAAGCCGCCCCTTGAAGCCACCACAACTGCCCCTATTATTGTTATTCTAGAGGCTTTGTTCATCGCAGATAAAGCCTGGTCAACTCTTTAACTACTAATCCATTGCTCAGTTTATCATCTTCTATAGAGGCTACTTTTTTTTTAAGATTTTATTTATTTATTCACGAGAGATACAGAGAGAGAGAGAGAGAGAGAGAGAGGCAGAGACACAGGCAGAGGGAGATGCAGGGTCTGCCCAGGGAGCCTGACGTGGGACTCGATCCCGGGACCCTGGGGTCACACCCTGGGCTGAAGGTGGATGCTAAACTGCTGAGCCACCCAGGCGTCCCCGTAGAAGCTGCCTGTAGCCTATGAGGTAGCGGGATAAAATAGCACTGGATGTTTATACCATGACCTACTATTTTTTATTATTTTTTTTGTTTACTCACAAGAGACCCACAGAGAGAGGCAGGGACACAGACAGAGGGAGAAGCAGGCCCCATGCAGGGAGCCCGATGCGGGACTTGATCCCAGGACCCCGGGGTCACGCCCTGAGCCAGAGGCAGACGCTCCACGACTGAGCCACCCAGGCATCCACCCCCCCTTTTTTATATGTAGACTCCACACCCAGCATGGAGAACAGTGCAGGGCTTGAACTCACCTCGCAAAACTGGCTTTAAAATAGAATCATGCAAAAAAAAAGATCTGAGATCTGAGATCTGAGATCAAGACCTGAGCTGAGATCACGAGTCAGACACTGAAGCGACTGAGCCCCCCGGGAGGCCCTAGGACGGCCTCCCCCTGAATACAGTTGTCAAATGTTCCTTTGACGCGAATATGTCATCCCTGGGATCCATCGGGAAGAGGGCCACGTGGAAGTCCGTGGACTGGAGTCCTCAGGGGGCCCAAATCAAACATCTTCCTTTGCTGTCCTCTCCACGCCCCTTCCCACGCATCCCTTCTGAGACAGGGTCCCCAGCCCCCTCCTCTCCAGCTCAGTCTCCACATTCGCCCCGGGGAGGGGATTCGGGAAACGCTGAGCACGGGATACTCTCCATCCCCCTTTGCCATCCTTACGTATGAATAGGAGATTAATTTTAATTCAGTCAAATGTTAAATTTTATATGAAACCATCAAGCCAGGGTGTATGGAAGCAACTTTGGGACACAGTCTCCTCAGGCAAATCATTCAACAGCGAAATAAATAAATAAATAAATTGAAGTTAGTTTTTCTTCGTCTTCTAGAAGTAAATCTCTTCTTTTAGTAATCCCTCTGATTCCTATTCCTTTGAATACATGATTTTTAGCTTATAGAACCTGAAAATACCGCCCCACTCGATGCACCAGGGTAATTATTCAGGGAGGAACCAGGGGGTCTAGAGAGTCTTTAATACAGAATTTCCCGGAGCCTCACTGCTTTGGCAGGTCCCACTTGGAGTTTAGAGGAGGCAGCCAAGCAAGAAGGACGAGTCTTAACCGCCCCAGGGCCGAATGCACACCCGAGGTAAGGTCAGAGGTTAAGCGATGCCCGGGGAGCCGGCACCCAGGGCCGGGGGCCTAGAGGCCCAGAACAGGGCAGGGGGAGCCGGGCTGGGGGAGGCGGCAGGGCCCGGGGACCGAAAGGGCGTGGAGCGCCCCGTGCTGCGTCCAAGATGCCACCAGTTGCCAGAGGGCCCGTTCTCAGTGTCACTAAGAACACGGACAGGCCACCGGGCGTAAGACACACGGGGCGCGCCGGGTGTCCCAGGGACAAAATCGTGCATCTTACAGGGCTGGGACAGGAGGTCCCCTCAGCGGGGGGAAGGGAATGAGGAAAATGCGCACAATTCAGAGGGAATAGGACAGTTTGCCCGAAAAGCAGGTTCAGGCAAGGGCCGCAGATGACAGCGTGGGGCCACCCCGCGTGGGGACCGTCTGGGGGGCAGAGAGCTCCGAGCACCCCCTTCCGGAGGGCGGCAGGGGCCGGGGCCGGTGCCACCTGTGCCGCGTGGCAGGGGTGCGGCGGCCCCCCCGGGCCTCCCTACGGTCCTGCTGCCCGGCCACCCGCGGCGGCCTGTCGGGGGGCCAAGGGGAACAAGCCCGCGGGCCCCGCTCCAAGCCCGGAGGCCACGAGGAGGGCGCACCGACGGCGGCTGAGCAGCAGCAGACCGCTCAGCGCAGCCCGGGTGGGCTCGGGGGCACCGCCCTGGCCTCCCACTTCGGGGGCTCCCTGCGGGCGGCAGGTGGGAAGGGGTGTCACCCCCGTCCGCAGGCCCAGAAGAGGGGCAGGTGTGTCCTGGGCTCCAGGCCCGGGGTGGGGGGCGCCTTCCTTCTAGGCCAGGCCTGGCCGCTGGCTTCCACGGCCTCCGGGACCATGGGGGGTGGGGGGTACCCCAGAAGCACCGGGCCGCTCTCGTCCGGAGGAAGACGTCGGCAGCAGGTGCACGGGCATCCTGCGGGGCTCCGTGCTTCCCGAGCCCGGACATGTCCTTCCTCTTCGTGCCCCTTGGGGACCCTGCAGCCGGAGACTGGGCCCCGGGCGCCACTGGAGGTTGGGGTGCCGGCCTTGGGGGTCCCAGCCCCCAGCTCACCTGGGGACCGCAGGCACACCTGCTGGGCCGCCCCTGGGTCACGGATTTCGTGCCACGATTTCTTTTCCTTCAGGGCCGAGGTCCGGCCACACTGTCCCTCGGAGGAATGAGGACGCGGGCAGGGGGACAGTGGTCGGGGGCACAGCTCCCTAGGACCGGGGGGCCTGAGACGGTCGCCACGGTCGGAGGGTCTACGGCTAGGGTTTGGGGTTCCTTTTAGGACTTTACTTATATATTTGGCAGAGGATGAGAGGGCACAAGCTGGGACAGCAGCAGCAGGAGAGGCAGGCCCCCCGCGGGGCTGGGCCCCAGGACCCCGGGACCCCGGCACCCCGGCACCCCACCCGGGAGGCCGCCGCAACCCTGAGCCACCGGCTGCTGCCCGGCCTGGGGGTCTTCACGAGCTCGTGGTCGGCTGTCTTCATCGATTAACCCCCAGGCACCCGTCAGCCGTCAGACTGTTACCCCGGGCTCATCGGCCGCGGGAGCTGCAGGCGGGGCAGGGTGGAGGGCGCCCTGGGCACGCCGAGGTCGGGTGGGGCTTCTCCCTTTAAGGGCAGTTTGCTCTTCAGCCGGAGGGCGCTGCCGCTGCCTGCCTTTCCTCCGACTAGTCCCTGCTAGTTAGACACTAAGGAGGTGGGACCCAGTGGTTTGTGTGTGAACCAGCCCTCTAGGTAATTCTTTTTTTTTTTTCTCCAAGTTTTTATTTACATTCCAGTTAGTTAACACACAATGTGGTACTAGTTTCAGGTGTAGGATTTAGCGATTCATGACTGCCAACCCCCGGTGCTCATCAGAGGGCCCTTCTAACCCCCATCACGTGCTCAGCCCATCCCCCGTCCGCCTCCCTTCCAGCTTGTTCCCTATAGTCTGTTCCTTGGTTTCCCTCTCCCCTCTTCTGTTTGTTTCTTAAATTCCACATAAGGTGTTTGTCTTTCTCTGACTGACTTACTTAGCATAGGACCCTCTAACTCCATCGAGGTCATTGCAAATGGCCAGATTTCATTCGTTTTGATGGCTGAGTAATATTCAACTATACATAATATATAATAATATATTCATTATATAGACACACACCACATCTTTATCCACTCATCAGTTGATGGATGTGTGGGCTTTCTCCATAATTAGGCTGTTGTTGATAATGTGGCTATAAACTACGGGGTGCATGTGCCCCTTTAAATTAGTATTTTTGTATCCTTTCGATAAATACCTCGAGGTCTGTAATGCTCATCGAGTTTAAGAACCGTTAGGTTGGGATCCCTGGGTGGCGCAGAGGTTTGGCGCCTGCCTTTGGCTCAGGGCGCGATCCTGGAGACCCGGGATCGAATCCCACGTCGGGCTCCTGGTGCATGGAGCCTGCTTCTCCCTCTGCCTGTGTCTCTGCCTCATTCTCTCTCTCTCTGTGACTATCACAAATAAATAAAAATTAAAAAAAAAAAAGAACCGTTAGGTTAGGGTGGCTCAGCGGTTTAGCACCGCCTTGGGCGTCGGGTGTGATCCTGGGTCCCCGGATCGAGTTCCACATCGGGGTCCCTGCATGGAGCTTGCTTCTCCCACTGCCTGTGTCTCTGCCTCTCTCTGTGTCTCATGAATAAATAAAATCTTAAAAAGAAGCATTAGGCTAGCATTTTGCTACTCAAAATGTGGCCCGTGAGCTCACAGCATGGATATCACTTGGGACTTTATTAGAAATGCAGAATCTGGGGCACCTGAGTGGCTCAGCGGTGGAGCATCTGCCTTTGGCTCAGGTCGGGATCTCAGAGTCCTGGGATGGAGCCCCGCAGGAAGCCTGCTTCTCCCTCCACCTGTGTCTCTGCCTCTCTCTGTGTGTTTCTCATGAGTAAATAAATGAAATCTTAAAAAAGAAAAAGGAAAGAAAGAAATGCAGAACTTCTGGCCCCAGCCTAGACCTACTGGATCAGAGTCTGCATTTTTTTCTTTTCTTTTTTTTTTTAAAGAGACAGTGTGCATGCGTGCATGTGTGAGCAGAGGTGGGGGTGGTGGGAGAGCAGAGAGAGGGGGAGAGAGAATCTTAAGCAGGCTCCATGGAGCTTGATGCAGGGCTCGATCTCATGACCCTGAGACCGTGACCCGAGCTGAAATCGGGAGTCAGACTTGCAACTGACGGAGCCTCGGGGCACCCCACAGAATCTGCACTCTTACTCAGGTTTCCCACATGATTCGTTTGCACTTCACGGTTTGATAGCGCTGGGCTTGGAGGCTTGAAGAGAGGAGCGAAGGGGAAGCTCACAGAGGTGGCCCGCGGCACACAGAAGGCGCCAGAGAATGGCGCTTGAGCTTGTTGCCCCCAGGCGTCTCGTGGCCCTGCTCCCCACAGTTGTGTGATACCCTCCAGGGGCTCTGGGGCAGCTGGGGCACCGAAACTAGGTCCTAGACCGAGGCGGACGTGAAGTTGGAGATTAGCGGAGCAGGCGTGCTGGAAAGATAAGGGGTTCGGTTGAGCTTGCAGGCCCGAGGATGGCCGAGTGGTGCAGAAGGGGGTCTAAGCTGAATGCACAGAGGGTGGCCGAGAAGAAAGAGGGTGGCAGCCTGAATATTCTAGAAACTCGAAGCAGGTAAAGTGGCAGAGAGAGCTATGTGGCAGCGTTGTGTGGTGTGGGCGTGGCTGAGGAGGGACCTGTCCCCATGCTCCCTGGGCCACTAGAATGTGGATTCTTTTTTTAAAAAATAACTTATTTTAAAAAATAACTATAGAATTCAGAGCAGCTGGCGTTTTTCAAATCCAGCAATGGAAAGAGAGTCTCGATTGCTTCAAGTCCGTGACCTCTAGACTGTCTCTGATTGGTCAGTCCCATCCAAGAGAATGTCTTTTTAGACCTTAAAAGCAACTGATTAAGACTGCGATTACGTCTACAAAATCCCTACCTCTGCCGTAGGATGTAACCTCGCCTGGGAGCGACATCCTATCACCTTTGTCACATTCTATGGGAAAGGCCCCCCGAAGGGGAAGGGGTGGGTTGCACAGGGGTCCCCTTGGAGGGTGTGCCCCACGTACTGTGAGAAAGCTGGCTCTCGTCTTCTAGCATACATTCGCCGTGCAGTCCTGCTATACATGAATTAATGGCACATAAATTAACTGCAGAATTGCTGCTCCGTGTGTGAGAAACAGACCCCCTTAGAGGAGCGCGCTGGTGCAGGTGTGTCCTCGCTCAGTGGCCCCAGTGCACACACGGACTCCCCGCGACTTAGCTCTTCCTTCCCCTTTGCTTTCACGGTGGTTATGTGCTCATTTCTAATAGGTTCAATTGCTCTTGCTTCCCATTTGGGGTCCCTTCTCTCCCCGCCAGAGCCTAGTTGATTTTCATTCTTTACTGGGGGTGTTGGCGGCATCTCTATGGTTCTAAGAGTCGGAGCTGTGCAAACAGGGATGCCAGAGAAATGAGGCGGCCCCTGATCCTCACGACCCTGTCCAATTCCTCCCCTTGGTCCAATTCTTTCTCACCCGTCCTCGGTAGCTGGCCAGTGTCTGTAGTTTTGGATTTATTCCTCCAGTATTTTGCACAAATGTGTGTTTCCCTATACTCTTTCTTGTGTGAAGGGTAGCTTACTGTAGTCTTTGCACTTTTTTTTTTTTTTTTTCACTTAAGAGTCTCAGAAATAATTCCAGATCAGTTCACAGAGCTCGTCTTTTTTTTTTTTTTATTAATGTGCATAGACTTCCATTTGTGGATATGCTATGATATTTTCAATCATTCTCCTCTGTATAAGCATTTAGGTGTTTTTTGTTGTTGTTGTTTTTCAATATGTTGCATTTACAGACCACGTGGCAACGAATAACCTTCTGGTCAGGACACAGTCAAACAAAGGAGTGAGAGAACCTGATGCCACGTCAAACTGAAACTTTGACATGCTTGTCCTTATGAAACAGCCTTGCTTTCTACTTACCTACTTTCAAGACCCCACGCAGTCACTGCCCTTGAGATGGGATACAGCTGCTAGATTCCCTCAGCCACCCCTTTCCCTTGTAAGCAGGCCGGGCAAACACTTCTCAGTGGTGATCATTAACTGACTATTCCAGGGTCGGCTCTTTCACTTCAAGATGCTCTTCCCATCTTTTGGATGACCCCTCTACCTGCCTGTCCCCAATCATTGTATCTCAGTGTGGAGTCTCAGAGATGACAAGAATCTGTCTTGAAATCGGCTTGTTCTAGAATGCAGATCTTCCCCAAGGATTCATTAACATGGTGGATATTCTTTGGGTTCTCTAGAATGGCCTAATTAAACTAGAGCTCCCAGATTATGGCATTAATGGAAATCAGGAATGTCCATATGTCTTCTTTGGTGAAATTTCTGTTCATGTCTTTTGCCCATTTCATGATTGGATTGGAAGAAGACATAGACCTGGCCAACAAGCACATGAGACAATGCTCTGCATCACTTGCCATCAGGGAAATATAAATCAAAACCACAATGAGATCCCACCTCACACCAGTGAGAATGGGGAAAATTAACAAGACGGGAAACAACAAACGTTGGAAAGGATGTGGAGAAAGGGGAACCCTCTTGCACTGTTGGTGGGAATGGGAACTGGTGCAGCCACTCTGGAAAACTGTGTGTAGGTTCCTTAAAGAGTTAAAAATAGACCTGCCCCACGACCCACCAATTGCACTGCTGGGGATTTACCCCAAAGATACAGATGCAGGGAAACGGCAGGACACCTGCACCCCAATGATTGTAGCAGCAACATCCACAATAGCCAAACTGTGGAAGGAGCCTCGGTGTCCATCGAAAGATGAATGGAAAATGTGGTCTCTGTTTACAATGGGATATTCCTCAGCCATTAGAAATGACAAATACCCACCATTTGCTTCAACATCGATAGAACTGGAGGGTATTATGCTGAGTGAAGTAAGTCAATCAGAGAAGGACAATCATCATATGGTTTCACTCATACGGGGAATATAAAAAATAGTGAAAGATTGTAGGGGAAAGGAGAGAAAATGAGTGGGAAAAATCAGAGAGGGTGATGGAACATGAGAGACTCCTCACTCTGGGAAACGAACTAGGGTGGTGGAAGGGGAGGAGGGCGGGCATTGGGGTGACTGGGTGACGGGCACTGAGAGGGGCACTTGACGGGATGAGCACTGGGTGTTATGCTATATGTTGGCAAATTGAACTCCAATAAAAAATTTATATATTATATATATAAATGAATGTCCATATGGCCCTAAGATGTTTATGTAAGATTGTGTCTAGATTCTTCTGGGAAAGAGCCATTGAAAACAGCGTAGCTTTAAAAAGGCTAAGAACCAGCGGTGCCTGGCTGGCTCAGTCGGTTAAGTGTCTGACTTCAGTTTAGAACATGATCTCAGGGTCCTGGGATTGAGCCCTGTGTCAGTGGGGAGTCTGCTTGTCCTTCTCCCTCTGCTCCTCCCCCCTGCTTGTGCTTGGTCTCTCTCAGATAAATAATATCTTTTAAAAAAAGGCCAAGAATTATGTATTTGTTTAACACACATAGGTTGGAGGAAGAGGTACTGGCTTGGAGTCATTCTCAAATTCATGTTCACGTAAATGAGTATTCATTTCAGGGGGGAAATTTTAACATACCAATTTTATACAAATTTTTAAATTTATTTTTTTTTTATTTTTATTTATGATAGTCACAGAGAGAGAGAGAGGGGCGCAGAGACACAGGCAGAGGGAGAAGCAGGCTCCATGCACCGGGAGCCCGACGTGGGATTCGATCTCGGGTCTCCAGGATCGCGCCCTGGGCCAAAGGCAGGCGCCAAACCGCTGCGCCACCCAGGGATCCCTTATACAAATTTTTAAAACAGCATTTAAAGTGCATACTGAACCCATCTTTTGGGTAAAGTAAAACTAAATAGCAAGTAACTCGATTAAGTTGTTGTTAGTTTTAAGACTGATGACCATAAAGGTAAAATAAAAGAATCTGACGAATGTGAAGTTAAAGAACATTTTGTTTATTGACAGATTAAAAACCACAACTCCAAGTAGTGCAAAATGCACCAAGGAACCCAAATACAAAGAACTGGTGTTAATACACAAAGTTTAAGCAATGCTACACTTATTTTTGGCAAAGTGCTGTATTGTTTAGTCTGTGTATAAAACTGACCATCTATGAACCAATCAGTATAAAAAATCCTATAAAAACAGAAAAAAATTTATAGACAGTGGCTCAAGAAAACAAGCTGCCATTTATGCATAGATGATGTACAGTATATAATCTAACCAAATGTCCCTTTTGAGTTTTCAAGTTGAAAAAAATTTGTGTCCAGAAATACATCAAGAAGGCACATAGTATAATAATCTACAATACTCTTCAGTCTAACTGATGCCCTGCCCTTGAAAAGCAAATGTGTTCACAATGATACTTGAGAAAAAAACCCAAGCTACTTTTTAAGAAAAATAACACACACAATTATTGATTAAAGTTCCAAACCTCTGGAGGAAAACAACCAAAAAGCAATCAAAACCACTCATACACATCAAGCTTGGATACACACACATCTAACACCCCAGGTACTGATTTGGTTTTCAGAAGTCCACCTAGAAAACAAATGCTAAAACCTCAGCACATACAGAGCAAAATGGGGGCATTTAACAATTATACAATTAAAAAATATATATAAGAAAAATTCTAAATGATACATATAAAACATCCACTGAAGCTGCCTTCCTTGAATAGTAACTTCTCCTCCCACATAAAGGATACTGCTGCAAATAGAAAAAGATCTCCTTATCTGTAGGCTTCCTAGTACCTCCTCCTCTGACCTAAACCACTGTAACCGGTGTCATATTTCAAGTGAAATTAGTACATGGCAAGGCTGACACCACTGTATTAGGTAGGTTCTCTTAATAAAGCATTTCATATAAAATTTTAAGCATTAAAATAAGTAGATAAGGATGCCATTTATAATGCATCAACGTGACTGATGGCAGCGAAGCCATCCAAGAGAGTAGCCCAACTTTTAAAAGAATTTAACCAGTATGAATGGGCCTTATAAAAGATAATTTTAAGATAACATTACAAACATATGCTAGTATCTCCAGTACAAGGAGCAGTCTCTTTACTGATTCTAAAAACAAAAATACCTGGAAAACCTTAAACTTTCTCCACTAATCTATTTAAACTTAAATGCCTATCTTCCAGTTGGAATCCTTCATTTTTTTTTTTTTTGCTTTGTTTTGTTTCTACTTCAAAGAAAATCAGGATAAAGATAGATACTCTTTTTTTTCCTAAGAGTATAGAAAGACAGTATCTTTCCTTGAGGGGAAAGAGAAATAGCAGAGACACTTAGCTTCAATGAAGATGTAAAGATGACAAACCAGTGCGCTACAAAGATTTGAAAAGTAAGATCAATGGGCGATGCTGAATGGCGCTCGCAAGTTTTAAGCAAACTGTCTTCTCACTGGAATCAAAGTACTGATACAACAGAGAAGGTACGTAAACAGGAGCAGTCTGCGTGGGAACTGGAAAAATGTACAGGAAATTAATGTAGAAAAAGCCTGCTGGAGTAGAAAGTCAAAAAACCCAATCGCTGTGCACCTTCTGCAAAAAATTCCCCACCCACCCAGCCATATAAATGCATTGTCACAGAGGATAAATAAAGGATGGTTCATCTTCAACTTATAGTGCAATACATAGTTGAGAAAGAAAAAGTAATAAACATAGAAAATACATTATAAAATGTTTTATTAACAAAAACACAAACTTCGAGGAACATGGTGCGTTTTAAAAGCTAAGAAACTCATTCGTGAAGCACTGCTTGTGTGCACCACATATTCCAGACTTTTTCCAAGTAACATTCTATGTTATCAGTTTAGAAACAGAGCACTAAGTTCAGAGGGGTCTTATTTCTCACTGCTTGAAGTTTTAAGAAATATGCACTAAAGCACATTGTAAACCAGTAATATTTACAACAGCAGAAATGATAATTAACTTATAATAAGTTGCATTTTGGCTATGTTTCAAAGAATACTTAACAGGTCAACATCATTCTGTTCTTATTGGTCTTGTGTCTTGCACACAGAAGCCCAACAATCTAGTGATCAAGAACTTCAAATGAATTATGTAACCGCTTCTTTCAGTTCCAACACGTGCCAATTTCAGGCAGAAACCTTGGGTATTGATACAGAAGCCAGTCTGGTATGACGGATGGCATGCTAACCCTTCAAACAAAACATCCCCAAGACAAAGTATTTGCTTTCCAGGTATAAACCATAAAAAAAACAAAAAACAAAAACAAAAACAAAACAAAACAAAAAAAACCACCAAAAAAAAAAAAAAAAAAAAAAGAAAAGAAAAAAGAAAACCAACTAGGTCTAGATAAAGTAAACAAAAAAAAGTCAATAACCGAGAGAGATGTAAATGTATTTCAGGTATCAGGAAATTTGAAAAAATAATAGTAAAAAACAAAAAAAGACTGTTGCTGTTTTATATACAAATCTGTTCATGGTGCCAAACAAATTCTCATGGCTGAACTTCTGTAGCTTGTGAGGTACTAACGACTTGCATGTAATCTATGAAAAATGAGACCCCGTGTATTCTGAGGCTTACATCCAGAAAACATTGAGCTGGTCTGTTTTCAAGGGACCAACACATGGCCCTACGACAGACACGGTGTAAAACACACACACCTTCATGAAGACTCCACCCTACCTCTCAACTCGCGTAAACACAAATAGTAACGAAAAAACTTCTAGCTCAGTTTGACAAAACTTTACAACTTGGCCCCTAATCAGAAAACAAATAAATAAAGGGGGTAGTCGAAATGGATAGGGAACAAGGAAAGGGGGATCTAGGCTCTTGTTCTGAGGAGACATTCCTGGCACTGCATCACTGCCAGTGGAAGAGCGGCCCAACTACCACCACCTAAGGATGCTGTTTGACCTCTTCTGACTCCAAACAACCCAGGCAGAAAAGAGGACAGCGCTTCACTTAAAAAAAAAAAAAAAAAGAAAGAAAGAAAGAAAGTCTCCCATAATTCCCTGCACCGAGCTGTTACAGGGTCATTGAAAAATATAATACTTCACATAACTTATATGCTGCTTTTTTCCCTTGAAAACCTTGTGTGGCCATGAATTTATTTAATTCCGGTCGCAGAGGACGTGGAAAAAGAAGCTATTTGATGACAGAGGTGATACCACTGTTCTGTCGGCAGAATGTGCTTTGGACTGTGGATGGGTAACTTCGAGAAGAAACCGGGGAGTGCGGGTGGCTCAGGGGGACCCATCACAACTGCTAAGAATAAAGTGACTGGCTGGAGGTAAGAAAGAGACTTTTCTCCGGGTTAACTGGCCTCCGTGGGACTCGAGCCCTGAACCCTGGCCTCCTTAGCACCGGCGCTCTGGGGGCGGCTGCGGCGGGAAGACTGGCCCAGGCCCGGGGCGGCCCACACAGGGTTGGGCCCGGACAGCCCACCTCAGGTCCCCACGCAGCCCTCACGGCGGCAAAGCTCCCTCCCCCGCTGGAGGAAACAGAGGCCAAAGTGGTTAAAGATTTTGCCTGAAGCCCCAGTTTCCAAAAAAACCCCCCAAAAGACAAAAAAAACAAAACCAAAAATGGAAACTGAGGGAAGCCAACCGGTCGCTCCTCATTCAGATGCTAGGAAGGTGTCCCCAGGAACCCCTGCTCAGCCTGGCGGCCACTTGGCAGCTCAGGCGGCGGCGTGGTCACCGCATCAGAAACACAAGGCCTACGTCTCCCCCTGGGACAGTCAGAACTAGGGGGTCACTAAAGTGCCTGGACAAGTACTTCTGCTGAATCGACAGCTGACGTGAGGTGGCGAGTGAGCCGAGCTGACAGGAAAGACTCCACACACGTTAAATAGTGGACTCACGGCTTAGTCGTAGACACACATTTTCCCACATAGAGCTTCACGGGTCTAATTGAATCCTCTGCGTGTGAGACAGCGCTCTTGCCCCACGACACTCTGTAATGTCTCTGTACCACGTCACACAGTCACGTCGGAATTACCGAATGCACTGTTCACTAACACTTAATGTACCTGAATTCCAAAATGAACTGCATGGCTAATCCGGAAAAAAACAAAAAAACAAAAACAACCAAATAAACAAACAAAAAAAACCCCATACACACAGAAATATATCAAGTTTTCTTTCAAGAGAAAGTTCAGCCATAATTCCATTGTATCTATGGCAACTATCACCTGTTAATGCTCATGTTAGTGTGTAAAAACGTATTCGTTATATACAGAAAAGATTATCAAGTACTGGTCAATAAAGTGTATGGCTGACCCTGAGAATAAATTTTTGCTCGCTCAAAATATTGATTAAGTAATACAAAATAAAATGAAATTGAAAGATGCCTATTCTCATACTTGGGAAGAAATGTCTTTAGAATGCTAACTCACGTACACCTTAATAGATTTAAAGACAATCCCCAAACACCAAACACTGTAATCGTATTGATATGTTTCCAAAAATATTCTGAAAAAGTCTACAAAAAAAAAAGTGAATGTTAAAAGCAAGGCATTACGTGATACACAGCGTGTAAATCTGGTTTTCAAGATAGTGTCTAAACACGTCGATAAAACTATGTGATTGGTCGTCAGTTGGCTGCAAAGAGACAGCATCTTCATTGTCCGTCCACACACGTCCACACACATATGCACAAACCACGAGAATCCCAACCAAGCTTGAAATTCTTAGTAATTGTACTGACGTGGGCAGGGCTGATGGACAGCCCAGCCACTGTGCTTGACTTGCCTAGAGTGGCAATCCCTGGTAAGATTTTGGCGACGAAGGCTATTTCTGTTCAAAGACTGTCTTTCACTATGTTCTTTTATCCACTGGGAGGGGCGAAAGCTCTTGGGTTGTTCCAGAAAAGCCGTGTGAGCAGCAAGAGCTGCCACGTAGCAATGGATGTGCTGCCCCATTTCATCTTGAGGTTCTACTCTGAAACAGAAAGACGCGGGGATGCATTAAGTAACAGAGTACGTTAGGAATGAACTTGAAAAAGTCACTTAGTGATTCAACCTGCCACAATCAATTTATTCCCGCTTCCCTGAGAGCTTAGTGTCTCCTGGCTGACACACAAGCTTCTAGTCTGTGATCACGCTGACTGACAGTGATAGAAAGGAGAAGCCAGTTCCTCAGAGGCATGTGCCATACACTCTGCAGATATGGTTAGTTCAGGAGACTCTTTTTCTAAAAGAAGTGCCTCATGTTTCGAGTGGACTTCAATCATGCGGCGAATGCACTCAGGTAAGCTTTTCTGTGAGGGGAACTATCGCCGGCTGAGGGTCCGTGTGGGCCGACTGTTTTTGCAAATATAACGGATCTGGTTCTCACCATTATCCTTAAAAGGAAAAGATCTGAATTGCCCGATTTCACTGCTCAGAAAGCTGAGGCTCAGTGACGCTGAGGCCACGATCATTCCGTCTCAAGACCGAGATCCTAGCACAGGCCTCTCTCCACGGACCGTGCTTACGACGCGGTGATTGCGCACGCGCGAGGCTCACTGCACCTTCTGTCTGGGGGTGAATGTTCCAGGAAACGAGCTTTAAATCTCGATTTCATAGAAATATGCCCAGGAAAATCTGTTCATTTGACAAGTGTTTTTTCTAGCTAAAACGCTACGTGCTTATGATAAAAGACAACTGTATGCCTTTGATTTCTGTCCCAACAGGGCACGCTGTGGCGTGGCGTTTGCACAGTTGTGTCACCAAGGCCTGTGGGGCACCCCCCTTAAGCTACGGCTCCACCGCATGAGGGTCCGTGTGTCCTGCGTCACCGGCGGCCTAGTGCGGACGTGTGTGCCCTCTTGGCGCGGGACGCGGAGGGTCTGAGGAGCGGCCAGGGGTACTTGCACAGCGAGGGCAGTTGCCACCCCGCCCGAGAGCACTAGAGGAAAACACTGTGCCTTTCTAAGATTTTTTTGTTTTGTTTTTAATGGTAGGATTAAGGGCGGAGGGGGTCACATTAAGAAACTAAGAGAGAGAAGTTAATACAGAGACAGCAGCTTCTGAAAGGTGGGCATTTTGAGTTTTCCTGCTCAGAGTGATTCACACGCATTACACAGTCTCAAAGGGAATATACTTACTCTGGGCCCGTGAGTCTTATAAGCAGCTTTTCCTGGCCCTACAAATGTTAAATGGTGAACTATTAAATCACTATTACGATTTAAAATGCTACTTCATTTAACTGTTAGGACATGGTTCATTTTCTGTATTAAAACTGGTTTACTATGGGTCATTAAAGGCACATGTATTAAGACTATGATAGCACATAAACCTCATAAACGATACTTACAAAGGCCAACATACAATAAAGCGCACACCCTGAAGCCCATCTGTAATTCTGAAGCACCTCACTCCTCCGTGCCCAATGACAGTATCCCGAAGGACAGGATGGAAGCAGTCTCGCTTTTTAGAGACATCGCTTATTTCCTGCTCAGAAAGTTTATTTACTCCAAAGCCATCCGAATTTTGGTTAACACCTGATCTATCTCAGTTTAGTGGGCCTTTTTTTTTTTTTTTTTAAAGGATTTGAAATCCAGAAATAAAGATGTGAAAAAAATTTTGTTATTAGAAAAAACTGATAATTTGCAGTACTTTCCTATGTTCAGAAGGAATTCATCTAAATTTAAGTATGTGCTTTGGATCCTACATATATGGAAAAGTACATTATTTGTCTAACATTTCTACATGTCACATCAAAACATAAGATATAAAAAATGAGATATTTAAAAAATGATGATTCTGACTGCATCAAAGCTGCAAACACATAACCAGATGCAGAGTGTGGTCTTGGACTAGACACTGGTTTGGACAAATGAAGTGAAATATTCTGGACTCCGGTGCAGAGAGCGGAGTATGGTTTGGGTATAGATGAAGTGAAGTTTTACTCAGAAAAAAAAAGGTGCAGCTCATTGCCTGAAGAAGCAGGTTGCAAAACAACATATACAGTTTGATCCCATTTAGGTTAAAAAAGAGAGACAAAAAAATGACCTGGAAGGATGTGCCCTAGGGTGTTAACAGTGTTCATCTCTGGGTTGTGCAAATATGTCTTTTAAAATTTTTAAATTTTTACATATTTGCATTTTCTAATTTTCTGCAATGCATATGCACACATGCTTCTATAATAATATATATTTACAAAGCTGCTATATATATACACACCCACACTTTAAACACTGAGAAGTAAATATACAAATATCAGTAAGTTTAAAGTGACTATTAATTATGCTAAAATTCTTGAGTGGAATTCCACAGAGGTGAGATCAAAATCAGGTGGGAAGCATGTCTAAGAACTGAAGAAATTAATCTCAATCAACTATATGGCAATTTAATCAATACCACATCCAAAAAATTTTGTTTTAAACTTTTGTGGGAATGCCTGAAACACTGACCTCTTGATAAAGTGCTAAATCAAGTGCCAGTTAGAGTAACATTTCCCCACCAAAGATCTTAATTATGTATGAAGCTGGGTAATTATATAAGCAAATTGTTTTTCAACTTGGTAAAGGATAGGTTTACCCTCATAGAGGATCACAAGGTCATCTACGACATTAAGTCTACGACTTGTGAGTGCAGCAAACTCTGGTAAAGTTAAGCTAATGAGCCGCCTGGGTTTTGCTTATATTTGGCAAACAGGAGACTTGGACGATACCAGTGATCCAGTTGGTTGAGTTAGCGCCTGAACAATCTAAGAAGAGGCCCTCTGGATCACAGGACTAACTAAAGGTACACTCTGAACTGCTCCAAAGGTACTGCTTCGCCTGTACCACTGACTGACAGGTCTTTAGGGAATTAAGGTCGGGGCCAGCATCCCCGCAATACTGGAACAGCGCAGGCACATTCCACTAACATGCATCGTGACTAAGCCAGGCTTTGAGCTGATTAACATGGCCGTGAGCTTTATTTTAGCAGGTGGAAGCAATCTGGAATACACTTGCTGGATGCAGGCCACAGAACATCTGTAGGTTGGCTTTGGAGTATCGATCTTTACTGGCTGGGCACTCGCCTTGAACCTTTCAAGGCCCTCAGCCTACCTGCCATTCAAACAGAGCCTTTCAGATCAATTAGGACCCCCACATAATGAGAAAATATCACTTGGGCATGAAATCTTTCCTCTGTGAGGCAAGAAAACAACTCTCTGGGCAACATGTTTCTGTTAAATCGCCATTCTACTTCAAGATTTGTCAAGTTTTCGAGGTTAAGTGCCATTTGATGTGACCCAGCTAAGACTACCTGGAAGAAAATAAAAGTTTTATTTTAAGATATACTACTCTTGGGGCGCCTGGGTGGCTCAGTCGGTTGAGCGTCTGACTCTTGATTTCGGCTCAGGTCATGATCTCGGGGTTGTGAGATCGAGCCCTGCGTTGGGCTCTGCACCAAGCGGGGAGCCTGCTTAAGATTCTCTGTCCTTCTCCCTCTGCCCCTCCCTGCTCGCACGCGCTCTCTAAAAAAAAACAAAACAAAAAACAAAAAAAAGAAACAAAGATAGATAATATAATTCTTGTTGAATCTGATACCCCAAATAACTCAGTGTGTAAAGTGCCAGAGTTATATCCTGAGACACTTAGCAGAAATGTCAGTCACCAGCAGAGTACTATAAACCCAACCGCTTTCCATTACATAACTGGGGTCAGGTTCCAATGAATATTTTTGAAAATCGAAAATGAACATGTTTTTCCATACCATCCACTACTTGGTACGCTGTGCACCACTATGCACATGCTTTCCCGAGTTCTCTAACAAGACTGCCATCTTCTAAAAAATTAGCTTTGAGGTGTAGTAGAAATAAATAAAATGCATGCCACACAGACTGCCTGTGGACAGGGTAAAACAGAGTTGACCCCTGAACGACCCGGAGATGGGGCACCAGCTCCTGTGCAGTTGAAAATCCACGCTTAACTTATGACTCCCCAGAAACTGAACTGCTGACTGGGAAATTTACAATGACATCGACAATCAAATAACACACATTTTGCGTGTTACAGGCATTAACTATTGTATTCTTACAATAAAGTAAGCCAGAGAAAAGAAAATATTATCAAGAAAATCATAAGGGACACAAAATACATTTATGGTGCTGCACTAGGCTTATCGAAAAATATTCTGTGTATGTAAGTAGACACATGCAGTTCAAACCCATGTTGTTCGAGGGTCACCCGCATTTATAACGTACCTGGGGCTACTTGGGTCATGATGTTCATCAGTCCCGCAGCTGGCCTCACCGACACCGGGGCAGGGGTTGTGCACAGCATAGACGGACATGCTGGGATGCTCGATGAGAAGGTTTTCCATAGGACTGGTTTCCACCTTGAGAGTGGTTAATCCACCTGCAGTAAAACACGGGGGAGGGGTGATAAACCAGCTCTCCTCCATCGGACAGGACTCAAACTGGAGCAAGCAGGAATCACTGGTATCAGCCAAGCACTCCAGAGACGCAGGCAAACAGGAAAAGACGGCAGGGTGCTCAGTACGGGACTCTTCACTGATGCCTTCTGCTTGGTCTTCTGCTGCCGAGAAACCAGGGCAAGTGTCTACATCAGAGTCCACGTTGGTGGGTTGACGTCCCACGAGAAAGACGAGTATCCCAGTGATATCACATTCGGGGCACAGAAAAAGAAGAGAGGACACTGTTAGCTGCTGTTCACATTCCTCTTTTCATTTAGGGTCAGACACAAGGCCATTTATATTCACTCATAATGATCACAAGGTAATTTCCGAGCACCTAGTGTGTGCGTACGCGTGGTGGAACAGTGCAGCAGGGGGACTACGGTGGCTCTGCGGGAAGGGTTCTGAAGACTGTTTCCATCCTGCCGAGTAAACGTGATGAGCAACGTGGGTCACTGTTCGCCCAGCACAGGATTTCATACTAAAGTGCACGTGATCGAACAGGGTAGGAAAGTTGCAAAACTGGGACATCTGACGTCAATCAATTTCATTGACTGCTCATCTGGCACAGGACGTTTCCTGCAATTTTTTAGGCAAATTCCTGCTTATTTACTTTTAAGGCTTCAAAGCCTTCAGGGTTACTGGTTTACTTATGCAAAAACTGCGACGCAAGAGTTTCCACTTCTGCGGTGGTGATTAGCGGCTAAGAGTACCTTACCTATGAAGTCAACAAGAATCCATTCATCGTCTTCTTTCTCACTGAATTCTGGTTCTTGGTTGGAAGAAGTGTTGACTTCACCCACAAACATTTTATTCAGTCTCTGGAACATTGTTAAGGCAAGATTGAGACTTTGGCGGGAGGTCTTTACAGCTGAGATTTCAGAACACTGTCTTCAGTCAGCCTGATGGCACGACAGGAGATTAAAGTGCACGAGGTGCTCATTCAACTCAGGCGAGAGCCAGAAGGGTCATCATCCCTAAAATGGGGAGAGGAGGTTATTTCAAACCAGCATATATTCGTACAATATGCACGTGTGGTTTCGAAAGCCTGAACCCCCCCCCCCCACACACACACACCCCTCAGAAGCAGGCGCACGCCTCAGCCGACAGCTACAGTCCTTCCCTTCCGGCAGGCGTCAATCACAAGGAAGGCGGTACCTCTTATTTATGAACCATTAAGAACTGAGTACTCAAGTGCAACCTGTAGACACACGTGAAAGGAGAGGGAAGGAGTCGGTTCTTTTTTTTTTTTTTTTTTTAACATTGGTGCTCTTAAAAGGGATAAATCTGAATTATGTAGTTCAAGCTGAAATAGAGCTTTTCTCTAAAAAGAGGAGCAAATACCAGATATTAATGGTCTTGCCACCTATACTCAACTGCCCAGAAGCCACCAAAGGTACGGGATGACCACCACCGAAGTTTCCTTGGCTCATTGGCTCCTGTTTTGTTCTTCTATGTGACTGTTAGCATATCTCATTCCATTTAAAAATCCATAAGTACGGCATAATCTGGCCTAGAGACGTTTACGCTGCGGAAGGTGGAGCAGGACAGCAGCTAGACCTGGAGACCGTTCACCGGGCGGTAGCAAGCAGGACGGTGCTGTAGCCAACACGCCTGGGTTCAAGTGCCAGCTCTGTCGCTTACGTTCTATGGGACTTCGGAAGTCGTCCTACTCCATTTGGCAATAGTTCGACCTCAGGGAGGGCAGGGAAGCAGGGAGGGACAGAGGGAGCAGGAGAGAGAATCTTTAAGCTCCACACTGAGCATGGAGTCTGATGTGGGGCTCGATCTCGTGACCCTGAGATCGTGACCGGAGCTGAAATCAGGAGTCAGGTGCTCAACCGGCTGAGCAACCCCCTCCCCGCCCGGCGCCCCTGGTGAGTTCTAAGTGAGGAACTCCAGCCTCGTCTGATCTTATTCTAGAATTCCTGATTTATATAAGCATTTCTCCCCGGCTACCTGATGGGCATATGAAATCTAACACATACCAAAGAGAACTTTTAATTCCAACCCCCCCCCCAAACTTACATACAGTGTCCTTCTTCCCCTTTTCGTCAAGAAGCAGCAGCACCCAGTAGTTACTCAGGCCAACAAGCTACCATTACTCCTTCTGCTTCCTACTCAACCTCTCAACCAAACTTGCATCACGTCCTGTTGACTCCAGCTGCACATGTGCTTTAAATCTGCCCACTGCTTGGCCCCACTTTCAACCTAGGTGAAGCCAATCTGCTGTCCCTCTGGACTTTGCCAATCACCATCTCCCTGATCCTACTCTTGTGAAATGGGATAATCCACTTAGAAAGGCACTTGGCACAAAGTTCTCAGTCAATGTCAACTATTTTTTTTTTTAATGTCAACTATTATTCTACAAATATTTCCCAAGTCCTATTATGCATCAGGCAGAGCGCTAAGCACAGGGGAAGCAGCAGTGAATAGGGCCCTCCCACCGCAAGTGTTAACAACCCAGTATGATGAAAGTCATGGAAAAAGCACCGGGTGTTCCTCAAATCTACACAGGGAGAGGTCAGGAAGGACTCCTGCAGTAAACCGTGTTGATCTTGAGGGGTTGAGAAGATCAAGAATAGAGGAAGGGGGAGAAGGAACATATTAGAAGCCTGTAGATGTGTGAGAATATGGCACCTTCTGTATGACTTGAGATCCTGATGCATGGTCCTGACAGTAGGCTGGGGTTGATAAGCAGGAAGTGGATCCTATAGGACCTTCTAAGCCAGAAGTGAAGGGGAGGGAAAGGATTCTCTACCAGAAGCCAACAGGGGGGCAGAGGTGGGGAGGAAGGGGATGGCGGGATCACTTAGTGGAAGAGGCATCCTGTAGAAGGTACAGGTTGGGCATTCTGGACGTGCTGAATTTGGGAATCTGCAAGTCATGTACTTGGAGGTTTCTGTAGGCAGCTGGACACAGGGCTCTGGAGGGCAAGGGCATGGTCTCAGCTGGGCACCCAGGTCTGGGGGTTGCTAACATATAGTGGGTAACACAAACCCTGAGTGGATGAGACCATCCAGGGATTGTGACAACCATCTCACTATAAACGATATTCTTTCTCATGAGCATCAGTCTCGAATCCATTACTTTAGACTCGACCCTTCACTCTCCAAACAATCATCGACTTTAGCTGCAAATGTAGTTACAATCTGCAGTGGAGGAGAGTCTTGGTTGGTTGAGTTCTCTATGTGCAAGAGGGGCTGCTACAACTGGCATCCTACTCTGAATGGGTAGTACAACAAATGTGTGTTCAAAGAAATGACAATTGTCGTTTATTTCGTGGTCATGACCCGTCATCATCAGCCTTCACTTATTCAGAGACAGTAAACAGGAAATGCTACTTGCATAACCAGTTTTCCAGAAACCCTTCTGGAGAGCAGCATGGCCAAATCATGAAGGTCGGAGCTCTAGTACAGAATGCAAATTCAGCTTTACATTCCACATAATGGAAATTGGAAGAAAAGCGGGCTTGCATAGTTTGTTTGACCTATTGTAGTGTCCTGTGTATATCCTAAAAGAGGGGCTATCCAAGGGTTGATGTAAATAAAACTTTTGAGTATACGAGCTAGAAGGGGAAAAAGAAAAGATACTTTAAAAAACTCGCCTCCATTTCTCTTAAATTATGAAGGCCTGTATTGGCCCCAAGTACAATCCGGTGTCTGCTGAGCCAGTTGAGAGCATAATCCCAATTCTCCAGAGCATGGGGCAGGCCTCAGGTCCTGCATCAGCCGGAGCTGCTGGGTGTAAAGCAGAGCACCCCACAAGAAGACACCTGCTTGTCCTGAATGAGGGCTTTGTCCCCCAACTGCAGTGCCACACGAGGGTAACTTCGGGGCCCAGGCCAGTTAAGTGGCAGCTACAAGGCAGGAAACAACGCCGGGGCCGCTGTGGCTGGGCGGCTGCAGTTCCCCAGCGGCTGCGGGTCCCTAGCACCCCTCTGGCGCTAGCTCCAGCCCCCCGTGATGGGAGCTAGCTCATGCCTAGAGTATATACAACTCTGCCTCAGGAAAGGTGTCTCTGGAGGAACGCTCCATGGGGCAGCACAAGTCGGTCTTCTTTTGGGTTCCTTTTTTTTTTTCCAAGATTTTACTCACTTATTCATGAGAGACACACAGAGAGAGGCAGAGACACAGGCAGAGGGAGAAGCAGGCTCCCTGCGGGGAGCCCAATGGGGGACTCACAGCACTCGATCACAGGACCCCGGGATCCCAGGACCCTGGGGTCATGCCCTGAGCCCAAGGCAGACGCTCCACCGCTGAGCCACCAGGCGTCCCTTCTTTTGGTTTCCTGAAGTCAAAGGCTGCCTGGCGATACCCCTATCTCCTGCAAGGGCAACCAACCTTGGGTGGGCAACTCTGGCCAGCTGGGCAAGGGGGGAGCTCATTCTCACCTGTCCCGAGTCATGGCTGGTATTTATAGGACCCACCTGTGAGGCCCCGTGGGAAGGACACAGCCTAGTCTTGGGGAGGGATGGAAGGGGAGTTGGCCTGGGCAGCAGCAACAGAGGGCTCTGGCTCTCTGCCTACCACAGGTGGCTGGAGCTGCACAGTCTAACGCTTTGAGCCTCGGTCTCGCCACTGGAAGGACGGGGCGACTCCGCTGGGTCACCTCCTGTCTCTCCCCACAGGCCTCCAGCACAGTGAAGAAGTGGGGTTGGGCTACCTATGCGAAGTTCCTCTGGCCCTGCTTTCTGTACGTGTCACAAAAGACAAGGAGCTCCTGGGGTGCCGCCAACGTGCTACAACTGCTCGGCGAGGTGGCTGCAAGGCCCCGCAGGTGAATGAGCGCTCGAAATAGGACTTGATATGACCCCAAATCGGAATTTTCAATTTTAGTTAATTTGAATCCATTTAAAATTCAAATTTGGGGGATCCCTGGGTGGCGCAGCGGTTTGGCGCCTGCCTTTGGCCCAGGGCGCGATCCTGGAGACCCCGGATCGAATCCCACATCGGGCTCCCGGTGCATGGAGCCTGCTTCTCCCTCTGCCTATGTCTCTCTGCCTCTCTCTCTTTCTCTCTCTGTGACTATCATAAATAAATAAAAATTTTTAAAAAAAAAATAAAAATAAAATTCAAATTTGAAAGTCGACTAGTTGAGCCAATTTTTGGAAAGTTTCAGGTATGAACTTCTGAACAACTGATTAAGTATTTCCAATGACAGTTTTACATATGAATTAAGATGGGATGTGTTTACACCGGAGTATATTTCCAAAGAATGAGTGCCCCCTCAAAAAAATGTAAAATATCTCAGTAATTTTGATATTAATTATACGTTTAAATAAGTAGTGATCTTGGATATATCAGGATACATAAAGTATATTAATGAAATTAATGTCACACATTTTTCTCTTTTAATGTGGCTACTAGAAAACCTAAACATGCATATGACTCACACTACGTATTGCTATTGGATGGTACGATCCTAGAAAAATCTCTCTAAAATCTTGATAGCCTAGCTTCCCAGTTACCCAGGGCCTGGCCCTACCCAGTCACTGTCATCTGTCACCTTCGCTCCTGCCCAGGAATGGAGGCTCTTGGTGGGGCTGCCTTTATGCAGGGCTGTAGGCTTAGGGCAGAACTTCAGACTTCACATCTCACTACATGTCACAGACATTTTTTTCTTGATTTTTTAAAAGTAAACTCTACTCCCCACAACGAGGAGCCCGAACGCACCCCCGAGATCAAGAGGCTCACGCTCTACTGACTGAGCCCGCCCGCCAGGTGCCCCCTGTCATGGCCTTTTCAGTAATTACAACTCCAGGGCAATGATAAAACTAGAGCGAAAATCCCAGGCAAAGCATGTGTCCTAAGAGGGCAAATTTACAAATACAGTTCTGGAATTTAGCGAAGGGGCAAAGACCCCGGCTGTTGTTGGGGCATCCGCCCTCCACAGTGACTGACCATCCTCGGCCAACGGCCAACCCACCCGCAGTCTCACCCCAGTAGAGAAAAGAAACAAAGTATCTGGGCCCCCGCATTTCTAGAAGGCAGCTTTGTCCCTGTTCTGGCTCAAAATGGCTCAAAATACCTCCCTCACTCACAAAAAGAGTCTTTTTCATTGTAAAATAAACAAAACTATACTATAAAAATAGTTGAGAAAGTAAATGGGGGAGAATAATTATTTCACTGCCTTGCTGCAATCACTGTTAGCATTTTATGCATTTTCTTCCAGATTTTTATTCTCCGTGTAAGGTTTCTTTTTATCACGAAGTCTAGTGAATGCACCATACCGTATCCTACTTTGTTACTTAACATTTTATCATTACTGTTTTTCATATTATTACATGAGCTAGAAATGCTCGGTGGGCAGAGGGAGGTGGCTAAATTTAATACTTGGGCGGGGGGGGGGGAAGGATATTCTAGTTCGAGAATTTGGAAAAGGCATGGCTAGTCTACAAGAACTTGTTAGTATAATTTATGTCGTTTTTGAGACAAACAACCAACAGGCAGTGTGGCTCTGGAGTTTACCCTGCTATACTGGGAATCTTGGCTTTGCCACTTGCAGCTTTGGGGAACTTAAGATTTTTAGTAACCTTCTGGTGCCTCAGTTTTTTCATCTCTAAAATGGGGATCAGAGGGCCAAGGTGAGGATTGTGTATCCCTCAGAATAGTGCCTGACACATTACAGGCAGCCAGTAAATTTTAACTCAGAGTATTAAATATAACTTGGAATACTTAAGTCCATTCCAAGCCTGCCGTGTGACTGACTGTAGGCCATTTAGCATCTTTGGGTCCAAATGTCTGTATCTGCAAAATGTTTAAATAACAACTAGACCTATAATCTGCTGAAGACTTGTATGTGACAGTGAGTTGAGGTACTTACTTGTCATGTTTTACTAATAGGAAACTGAGGCTCAGAAATTAAGTAACTTGCTTGAAAGTGACAGAGCCGGTCAGGTGCGTAGCCAGCATCCCAGCATAAATCTGGGCGGTTCCAAGTGTCTTGCTTTCCCTGCACACGATTGCTCAGGCTCCTTTTCAGCCTCAGCTCTGGGTCTATGAACTTCAAAGAACAGTGCTTTTCAGTTAGTCTTGGCTGCCAGTAGGCGGCTCCAAAAACAACATTTTTAAATCAAAAAAAAAAAAAAAAAAGCCAAGCCTACAACTTTGATGATCTAACTTCGAACTGTGTGTACAGTTGTGGCTTCTTGATAGTTTCGAAATATCAGGTGGCTGAACTAACACATCTTCACTGAAAAGCAGCCTCAAAATGTTTTTTCTCTTTATAGTCTACCCTATTTTAGAAAAATAAATATGCTGGTTCCGGTAATTTCAAACTGATTGTAAACTGCAGAAAAACCAAGCCAAGAAAGTTGTCTTTGCTTGTTCCGCTTCTACTCAGACTGTTCAACTGGTCTCTCGGGGTTTTTCTCCCAGAGACCCAGCACTGTCTGCCCCGAAGGACGAATGACAATGGACAAAAGACAGCCGTGAGTGGGAATTCCTAGCCTCTTAACCTTACATTTTTAAAGCAGGACCATTCCCAAGAGAAATATGAGGGAACAATTGAGTGAGCAAGCTTCCACAGAGAAGAACAAAAGAGAGGATGAAAAAAGCAGAAGAGATCTTGGTCACATAAACTACGGAGGTCCCGGTTCCGGCTTAGGGCCCTTAAAAATCATGCTGCCAGTTGAGAATGATAGTGGCTGTGACTTAAAATCAAATGCTTCCCAGGGATTCTCACATTTGCAATGAACAAGGCATTTCAATGACCAATCAGATGATTTCAGGATCTTGGGGGAACCTCATTATTCCTGCTCAAGGACCCCATGGGTCGCTTTCTCCTCCCCTTTTCCAAAAGCACTCTGCATTTAGAAAAGGCCCATTTAGCAACCAATGCCCCATACCTGGGAGTTACAGATGGAACAGGCTCTTCCTTCGCCTACCCTAAACTGGAATTAACACAGGAGAGGATGGGGAGAGGCAGTTGGGAAGGTCACTAGGGAACGAGGCATGCCCACGTAAAAGCCATCTGCACCCCTTTCCTCTCAATGGGCTGTGTGGCCTCCAGCGAAGGACTTACAGCCCCCGGGCCTCGGGTCCCTAACCGCGGGCTAGGACTGGCTGCCCCCGGGCCTGGGGTCCCTAACCGCGGGCTAGGACTGGCTGCCCCCGGGCCTGGGGTCCCTAACCGTGGGCTAGGACTGGCTGTCCCGGGCCTCGGGTCTCTAACCGCAGGACGGTACCAGCTGCTGAGCTCTCGGCGGTGGTCGGCGGCAGGGGTCACAGGGCCGGGGGTGCGACCCGCGGGCGAGGCCGGTCCCCGCACAGGTGCGGCAGCCCGGGGGCCGGGGGGCTCGGGGCCTGCGCGCGGGCGGACACCCCGCACCCTGAGGTCCCGCGGAGGGGGGCGGGCGCGTCGGCCCCGGAGGCCGGGGAGTGGGGCGCGGGGCGCGGGGCGCGGGGCCGAGGCCGGAGCCAGGCCAACGGCCGAGGGCAGGGGGCGGGGGGCGGGGGGCGGGGGGGGCGCAGGTCCCGCCGCGGGCACGGAAAGCGGCGGGGTTCGGGGAGGACGCGGCCGCGCGACCCCCGCCCCCGCCCCCCGCACTTACGTGGGCCCGGCCGGCGGGGCGGGGCGGGTCGGGTCGGGTCGGGGTCGGGCCGGGGCCGGGCGGCTGTGCGGGTGCTGCACCCCGGGCCGCCGGCCGCCCGCTCGCTCCTTTTGTTGTTGTGCTGCGCTCGGAACAGCTGATCGCCGCGCGCCCCGCCCCGCCCCTCCCCGCCCCTCCCCTCCCCGCCCCTCCCCGCGGGGCGCGCCAGCCGGGCCCCACCAATCGGCGGCGCGGGGGCCCCGGGGCCGTCCTGCCACAGGTTGTCACCAACGCACGTGACCTGGCGCCCGGCCCGGCGACGCGCTAGAGTTAGAAACAAACCCGGGCAACAAAGCCGGGCGCCGAGGGGCGAGCGGAAGGGAAGGGAGGGGAGGGGGGGGAGCGGGGGGGAGGGGAGGGGAGGGGAGGGGAGGGGGCGGCCCGGCGGGAGCACCCACGGGAACCCGCAGAGGCGCGAGCGACAGCCCCGACCCCCGCGACCCGCGCGACCCCCGCGACCCTGTGCCCCAGGCAGGGCGGGGTGGGGGTGGGGGTGGGGTGGGCCCAGAGGGACGGAAGCCGTTTCTTCTGCGGAGGAGCATCCAGGCCGTTGCGAGGGATGGAGGCCCGAGACCCCGGGGGGCCGTGCACGCCCGTGTAGGGGCGAAGCCTTCCCCGTGGCCCCGCAGACGCCGGTCCCGTCCTTGGCGTCCTGGGAAACCAAGTGTGGCTCCAGGTGGGGGCGGGGGCGGCCCGCGGAACCTGCCCTCGAGCCAGGCCCATCCCCCTGGGCCCCTGTGCTAACCCCTGTGCTAACCGACCCGGGGCAGGGGTCCCTGGCCGGGGTGTGTGTGTGTGTGTGTGTGTGTGTTCCCACCAGTGTGTGTGTTCCCGCTGTGTGTGTGTGTCTGTGTGTTCCTGCTGTGTGTGTGTTCCCACTGTGTGTGTGTTCCCGCTGTGTGTGTGTTCCCGCTGTGTGTGTCTGTGTGTTCCCGCTGTGTGTGTGTGTTCCTGCTGTGTGTGTGTTCCCGCTGTGTGTTCCCGCTGTGTGTGTGTTCCTGCTGTGTGTGTGTTCCCGCTGTGTGTTCCCACTGTGTGTGTTCCTGCTGTGTGTGTGTTCCCGCTGTGTGTGTGTGTTCCCGCTGTGTGTGTCTGTGTGTTCCCGCTGTGTGTGTGTTCCCGCTGTGTGTGTGTTCCCGCTGTGTGTGTGTTCCTGCTGTGTGTGTGTGTTCCTGCTGTGTGTGTGTTCCCGCTGTGTGTGTGTTCCCGCTGTGTGTGTCTGTGTGTTCCCGCTGTGTGTGTGTTCCCGCTGTGTGTGTGTGTTCCCGCTGTGTGTGTGTTCCCGCTGTGTGTGTGTGTGCCCGCTGTGTGTGTGTTCCCGCTGTGTGTTCCCGCTGTGTGTGTGTTCCTGCTGTGTGTGTGTTCCCGCTGTGTGTGTGTGTTCCTGCTGTGTGTGTGTTCCCGCTGTGTGTGTGTTCCCGCTGTGTGTTCCCACTGTGTGTGTTCCTGCTGTGTGTGTGTTCCCGCTGTGTGTGTGTGTTCCCGCTGTGTGTGTGTCTGTGTGTTCCCACCAGTGTGTGTGTGTTCCTGCTGTGTGTGTCTGTGTGTTCCTGCTGTGTGTGTGTTCCCGCTGTGTGTGTGTGTTCCCACTGTGTGTGTGTGTCTGTGTGTTCCCACCAGTGTGTGTGTGTTCCCTCTGTGTGTGTGTGTTCCCGCTGTGTGTGTCTGTGTGTTCCCGCTGTGTGTGTCTGTGTGTTCCCGCTGTGTGTGTGTTCCCGCTGTGTGTGTGTTCCCGCTGTGTGTGTGTGTTCCCGCTGTGTGTGTGTTCCCGCTGTGTGTGTGTTCCCGCTGTGTGTGTGTGTTCCCGCTGTGTGTGTGTTCCCGCTGTGTGTGTGTTCCCGCTGTGTGTGTGTGTTCCCGCTGTGTGTGTGTTCCCGCTGTGTGTGTGTTCCCGCTGTGTGTGTGTGTTCCCGCTGTGTGTGTGTGTTCCCGCTGTGTGTGTGTTCCCGCTGTGTGTGTGTTCCCGCTGTGTGTGTGTGTTCCCGCTGTGTGTGTGTTCCCGCTGTGTGTGTGTTCCCGCTGTGTGTGTGTGTTCCCGCTGTGTGTGTGTCTGTGTGTTCCCACCAGTGTGTGTGTGTTCCTGCTGTGTGTGTCTGTGTGTTCCTGCTGTGTGTGTGTTCCCACTGTGTGTGTGTTCCCGCTGTGTGTGTGTGTTCCCGCTGTGTGTGTCTGTGTGTTCCCGCTGTGTGTGTGTGTTCCTGCTGTGTGTGTGTTCCCGCTGTGTGTTCCCGCTGTGTGTGTGTTCCTGCTGTGTGTGTGTTCCCGCTGTGTGTTCCCGCTGTGTGTGTTCCTGCTGTGTGTGTGTTCCCGCTGTGTGTGTGTGTTCCCGCTGTGTGTGTCTGTGTGTTCCCGCTGTGTGTGTGTTCCCGCTGTGTGTGTGTTCCCGCTGTGTGTGTGTTCCTGCTGTGTGTGTGTGTTCCCGCTGTGTGTGTGTTCCCGCTGTGTGTGTGTGTTCCCGCTGTGTGTGTGTTCCCGCTGTGTGTGTGTGTTCCCGCTGTGTGTGTGTTCCCGCTGTGTGTTCCCGCTGTGTGTGTGTTCCTGCTGTGTGTGTGTTCCCGCTGTGTGTGTGTGTTCCTGCTGTGTGTGTGTTCCCGCTGTGTGTGTGTTCCCGCTGTGTGTTCCCACTGTGTGTGTTCCTGCTGTGTGTGTGTTCCCGCTGTGTGTGTGTCTGTGTGTTCCCACCAGTGTGTGTGTGTTCCTGCTGTGTGTGTCTGTGTGTTCCTGCTGTGTGTGTGTTCCCGCTGTGTGTGTGTGTTCCCACTGTGTGTGTGTGTTCCCGCTGTGTGTGTGTTCCCGCTGTGTGTGTGTGTTCCCGCTGTGTGTGTGTTCCCGCTGTGTGTTCCCACTGTGTGTGTTCCCGCTGTGTGTGTGTTCCCGCTGTGTGTGTGTGTTCCCGCTGTGTGTGTGTTCCCGCTGTGTGTGTGTTCCCGCTGTGTGTGTGTGTTCCTGCTGTGTGTGTGTTCCCGCTGTGTGTGTGTTCCCGCTGTGTGTGTGTGTTCCCGCTGTGTGTGTGTCTGTGTGTTCCCACCAGTGTGTGTGTGTTCCTGCTGTGTGTGTCTGTGTGTTCCTGCTGTGTGTGTGTTCCCGCTGTGTGTGTGTGTTCCCGCTGTGTGTTCCCGCTGTGTGTGTGTTCCTGCTGTGTGTGTGTTCCCGCTGTGTGTGTGTGTTCCTGCTGTGTGTGTGTTCCCACTGTGTGTGTGTTCCCGCTGTGTGTGTCTGTGTGTTCCCGCTGTGTGTGTGTGTTCCCACCAGTGTGTGTGTGTTCCTGCTGTGTGTGTGTGTGTGTTCCTGCTGTGTGTGTGTTCCCTCTGTGTGTTCCCACTGTGTGTGTGTGTTCCTGCTGTGTGTGTGTTCCCGCTGTGTGTGTGTGTCTGTGTGTTCCCACCAGTGTGTGTGTGTTCCTGCTGTGTGTGTCTGTGTGTTCCCGCTGTGTGTGTGTTCCCGCTGTGTGTGTCTGTGTGTTCCTGCTGTGTGTGTGTGTTCCCGCTGTGTGTGTGTTCCCGCTGTGTGTTCCCGCTGTGTGTGTGTTCCTGCTGTGTGTGTGTTCCCGCTGTGTGTGTGTTCCCGCTGTGTGTGTGTTCCCGCTGTGTGTGTGTGTTCCCGCTGTGTGTGTGTTCCCGCTGTGTGTGTGTGTTCCCGCTGTGTGTGTGTGTTCCCGCTGTGTGTGTGTTCCCGCTGTGTGTGTGTTCCCGCTGTGTGTGTGTTCCCGCTGTGTGTTCCCGCTGTGTGTGTGTTCCTGCTGTGTGTGTGTTCCCGCTGTGTGTGTGTGTTCCCACTGTGTGTGTGTTCCCGCTGTGTGTGTCTGTGTGTTCCCGCTGTGTGTGTGTGTTCCCGCTGTGTGTGTGTCTGTGTGTTCCCACCAGTGTGTGTGTGTTCCTGCTGTGTGTGTCTGTGTGTTCCTGCTGTGTGTGTGTTCCCTCTGTGTGTTCCCACTGTGTGTGTGTGTTCCTGCTGTGTGTGTGTGTGTGTGTGTTCCCACCAGTGTGTGTGTGTGTCTGTTTTCCTGCTGACCCGGGGTGTGTGTGTGTGTGTGTGTGTGTGCGCACCGCGCGCCGCCGACGTGAAGAAGCCTGGCGGAGGGGGTGCAGGGACAGCTGCTGCTTCCGGCCCCCGCACCGCACCGAGCTCCAGGGCCCCGAGGGGAGGCCCTGCCTTACCGGGTAGAGACGCGCGGCCCTGGCGTTCCGGGCAGCGAGCTCCGGGCCACCTGCGGGCGCGGGCCGTGCTCTCCAAGGCAGGCGCTGCGGGCGGGCGGTGGATGAGCGCGTGGCATCTCGGGGGGCAGAGGCGAGGGCGGCCTGCGGAGCCTGCGGGCCGAGATGCGAGCCTCTGGCCCCGGCGGGACGGACGGCCACCACTCCCGGTGTCTCCTGCCACGTCCCAAGGACTGTCACTTGGGTCCCTCCCGAGAACCTGTGCTCGGCCCGTTTCCCACAACACGGGTTTTAAAGGGTGTAAATCAAAGTGCAGGGGATCGTCCGAAACCCCGAAGTCCTAGCAAAAGCACGGTGGCCCTTTAGCTTTCTGCGGGGGGGACTGAGGCTGTAACGTGCGGTGGACAATGTCACGGAATTGAACGTGCTTTAAGGTCTGGCTTTTGGCGCGTGGGGCTCACCCGGACGTTGTCTCCCAATGTCACGGCGGCCGCGGAGCCCCAGCGTCTCTTGCTGGGAGAGAGCGTCCTCCCGCGGGAGCAAGGCCACCAGGGCTCTCCGGCCGCATCCTGAGCAGTCGCGCTGGGGCCTGCCTTCCCCGGCCCACAAGGCCGCTCGGCGCCCGGGCAAGGTGTGGGGCGCGCAGCCCCGGCGGCCGGGACGAGGCAGCGTTTCTTCGGTCACGAGTGGAGACCGCTCTTCTGCCCTCGAGTCGGGGCTGGCCTGGGACTGCGCCCGTCGGTGCACCGGGCGGGCGGCTGCTCTAGGGCCGGGGGCGCGCGACTCGCAGGGCCCGCAAGCTCCGCTCCGCGCCGGGAAGGCCGCGCCGAGGGGCCGCCATGCAGCGAGGGAGCCCAAGCAGGGCCCGGGCACGGACGGGGACGCGGCCTCGGGAGCCGCCGGGGAACCGGGGAGCCCACCTGGGCCGCCGCCGCCGCCGCCGCCTCACCAGCAGACCGGAGGCTGCCGTGGCTCTGAGCGCGGGACCGCACGGCTCGGGGCCAGGAAGGGCCGCGGCCCACACGGCAGGCTTCCCCGAACCCCACAGGGGGGAACTGGGGGGATTAGAAAGAAGCTTATCTTTTTTTTAATATTTTATTTATTCATGAGAGAGAGAGAGAGAGAGAGAGAGAGGCAGAGACACAGGCAGAGGGAGAAGCAGGCTCCAGGCAGGGAGCCCGATGCTGGACTTGACCCCGGGACTCCAGGATCACGCCCTGGGCCAAAGGCTGCGACAAACTGCTGGGCCACCCAGGGATCCCCTAAATTTTCCTTTTAAATCTATTTTAAAGATGTATTTATTTGAGAGAGTGTGTGCCAGTGCATGAGCAGGGAGAGGGGGGTGCAGAGGGGGAGAGAGCGCCTCCAGCAGGCTCCCCACAGGGGGCTGGACCCCAGGACCCGAGACCAGGACCTGAGCTGAAATCAAGAGTCGGATGCGCAACGGACTGAGCCACCCAGGTGCCCCAGAACTTTAAATCCCTTTGCAGATTTTTTTTTTTTTTTTTTGCGAGGGGGCGGTTTCTGCGACACTCCCAGATAGGCATATAGGTCCCTGGGAAGTAACTTTTCACGTTTATTGTAACATGGAACTACATTTCAGAGCCCTGAGAACAGGTCTCACAGGATGAGCCTCAGGTAACCAATTGTGTTGCACGCTGGGGAGGCCACGTGGAGCATGTGCTGTCGTCTGGTAAGGAAGGGAGAGGAAATTGTGGAGCTCCCGCTCTGTACGGGGACCGTTCCCTACCCCCTGAGCCCCACGGCATCCTCAACTGTAAGAGAGGGCAACTAGCATCAACTCGGGGAGACAAACGCAATCAGAAACGGATCTGGGACAGGAGGTGTTCAATAAATGTGTTCAGCAGCACACAGCCCTTTTTCTGAGGATTTTACTTTAATTGCTTTGTTTCCAATCACCTTGTGGAAATAGGATTTTTTTTCTTTTTAAAGGAAAGACCTAAAAGCTTTAATAGTTTCTCAGAACCTGAGCTTAAAAAAACCCAACAGTGTTAAGGACAAAATGCTTGCATCGTCTTTAGTAAGTCTACAGAAGCAGGAAGCACAGAGGTCTAGACCCACGTTTGATTTTTTTTTTTTAAAGATTTTATTTATTCATGATAGAGAGAGAGGCAGAGACCCAGGCAGAGGGAGAAGCAGGCTCCACGCAGGGAGCCCGACATGGGACTTGATCCCAGGACTCCAGGAGCAGGCCCTGGGCCGAAGGCAGGCACTAAACCGCCGAGCCACCCAGGGATCCCCCCATGTTTGATGTCTCTACCTCACATGCGTTTTGTAAGATCTGAACGTTTAAAGCCAGAGTGGAAAACCGGCCCTCTTCCCCAGCACACCCCCCGATACACCTGAGTTACTTTACCTGCTCAAACACAAGTGCAACCGAAACCAAGCGTGGAGGCCGTAGCGTCCATAATTAGGAATAGTATTTAAAGGGAGAGGCAGCAGGTGTATCTACTGGTTAAGAGCACGAGTTCTGGACTCAGACCTTAGCGCAAGTTACCTGACGTTGGGTTTGACCGCTCTTCGCCGTCGTTTCCTCATCTGCAACCGGGACGGTCACGCGGCCTCTAGGAGGTGCTTCTGAGGACCAATCGAGATGGCGCATGCAGGGCATGTCCTGTAACGCTTGACGCTGTACCATGAGCTTATTAAAAGGCTGTACGTGCAACCCGAGAGGACGGAGTTCCACAACCTTCCGGAGCGTGATGTGTGAGACGGGGTCGCAGACGGCCTCTCAGGAAGGTGGATTTTGAGCCAAGCCCCGAATGACATCAAGGAGCAAGTAAGCCCTGTGAAGCTCTAGCCTGTGACTCGTAGTCGAGGCCGAAGGGACAGTGAGTGCAAAGGCCCATCAGAGGTGTGCACAGGGCCCCACGCGTGGCTGGAGGGTAGGAGGGGGTGCAGTGGAAGGAGAGGAGGTCAGCGGGGTCACGAGGAAGCCTGCAAGCAGGGACGAGAAGTCTGGATTTCTTCTCCCTGCGACGGGACACGAGAAGCTGATACCCCGGAGGGTCAGACGTGGAGTTTGAAATGCTCTTTGGACACCTCGGGGGAAACGTTCGGCGCAATCGACTCTGAGCCCAGAGTAAAGGGACAGGTGGGGGCTGGTGACATGAATGTGTGACTTACCAGGTTTTTAATATTTAAAGCCACAGAACTAGGGACGCTTGGGTGGCTCAGCGGTTTAGCGCCTGCCTTTGGCCCAGGGCGTGATCCTGGAGTCCCGGGATCGAGTCCCACATCGAGCTCCCTGCATGGAGCCTGCTTCTCCCTCTGCCTGTGTCTCTGCCTCTCTCTCTGTGTCTCTCATGAATAAATAAATAAAATCTTTATAAAAAAAAAAAGCTTAAAAAAAAAGCCACAGAACTGGATGGAATGGGCAGGGAGACACTATCAACAGAGAGGAAGGCTGAGGCCTGGGCCCGGGGCTCCGGCATCTAGAGGGAAGAAGGACAGGGACTCTTGGGGGGCTCAGTGAGTCGAGTGTCCGACTCTTGATTTCAGCTCAGGTCTCGATCTCAGGTCCTGGGAGGGAGCCCCGCGTCGGGCTCTGCGCTCAGAGGGGAGTCTGCTTGAGGATTCCCGCTTTCTCTCCCTCTGCGCTGTGCTCCCCACCCCACACTCTCTCTTGCACAAACAAATCTTAAAAAAAAAGTTCAGTCAAAAAGACTGAGATGTAACGGCCACTTAGGTGAGTGAAAAAAATTAGAGTGAAGTGACCTTACATCAGTGACCTGATCTAAGCGCCGAAAAACCTTCAGAAGAGAAGTGTGGGCAGCCCGGGTGGCTCAGCAGTTTAAGTGCCTGCCTTTGGCCCAGGGTGAGATCCTGGGGTCCTGGGATCGAGTCCCACGTCGGGCTCCCTGCATGGAGCCTGCTTCTCCCTCTGCCTGTGTCTCTGCCTCTCTCTCTCTCTGTGTCTATCATGAATAAATAAATAAAATCTTAAAAAAAAAAGAGAGAAGTGTGACCGGCTGTGGACGGAGAGGGCCAGATGTGATGCAGGACGGCCAAACGGTCTCTGCATCCGGCCAGACGGGTGGGTCGGGGTGACCTCGGGGGCACAGTTCTGGTGGGATGGTGGCTGTGGGATTCTGATGAATCAAAGGAAGATCGCAAAGAAGAGAGACTGTGGGGAGAGGAAGCAGAGACGGAGGGCCCGAGTGAAGTAGTTTGGGGCCGCCGGAACCGAGTGCCGTGGCCTGGTGGCGTCACACCACACGTTTATTTTCTCCCGGTTCTGAGGCTGGACGTCCAAGGCGAAGGCGTCGACAGGACGGGTCTCTGCGAGGCCTGCGTCCGTGGCTGGCAGGTGGCCTTCCCGCGTGGTCCGCTCGGCGGCCGTCGGAGCCAAGTGGGAGCCCGCGCAGGCCGCCTCGGTTGAACCCAGAGCTCTGTAGAGGCTCTGGCCACCCAAGCATGGTCCCCTTCTAGGTGCTGGGGGGCGGGGGCCACCCGCAATTCCCGCCGTAACACCAGGCGATTCCTTTTCACAGGGAGCTTCCGGACTTACTTCGGATCTTTACTGTGGGCGAAGTCGCAGCCGCTGGCATTGCTGGTGGGACCCGCGCGGTGGACAATCTGAGGCTGTGGCCGCGGGGGGGGGGGGCAGAAGCAGAGCGCTCCAGTGCCGGAATTGGGGTGGGAGGGGGGGCGCTACGCGACCTACCCCGGCCACTGACCTGGAGCCGCAGGGCTCGCCCTTGACCCCCGGGATCCTAACCCAACACCCGCTGCCCCACTGACCACATCTCCGTACCTGTTCTGGGGGTGCCGCGGTCCCCAGAACTGTCCCCTAGGAGGCAAGGACAGACGCAGGATAGAGGAAAGTGCCCGCCCGCGGAGGTGGCGCTGGCCTGGGCACCCACTGGCGCCCGCGGGGCCGGGAGAGGGGAGGCTGTGCAGGGCTGCCCGGGGCAGGGCCCATCACAAGAGGCTGGCCCGAGGGGGCCGGGTGCTCCCCCCGCCCGCGGCTCCCTGAGCTGGGCCGGGCTGAAGGGGCTCGGTGACACCGCAGCCCTCTGGTGCATGTGGCCGCCGTGTCCCAGCAGCCAAGGGGCACGTGGCTGTGTTTGCGAGCCGTGTGGTCGCTGTGCTGACCCGTGTGGCCCGGGACCCAGCGACCCCGCGCCCCCATCCGCGTTGGCTTCACCTTTGGGGCAGCCAGAGCTCCGCCGCGGCACCGCCTGGTCGTGGGCCCGCCTGCCAACGCTTCCTTTTATTCTGTTTTTCCAGGCAGCTTTCCCGAGGTAGGGCGCAGGTGGGGAGGGCAGTGGGGCAGGACCCAGGTAGGGCACAGGTGGGGCAGGGCAGGTGGGGCGGGACCCAGGTAGGGCATAGGTGGGGCAGGGCAAGTGAGGCGGGACCCAGGTAGAGCACAGGTAGGGCAGGGCAGGTGGGGTGGGACCCAGGAAGGGCGCAGGTGGGACAGGACCCAGGTAGGGTACAGGTGGGGCAGGACCGAGGTAGGGCAGAGGTGGGGCAGGGCAGGTGGGGCAGGACCCAGGTTGGGCACGGGTGGGGCAGGACCGAGGAAGGGTGCAGGTGGGCAGGGCAGGTGGGGTGGGACCGAGGTAGGGTGCAGGTGGGGCAGGACAAGTGGGGCAGGACTGAGGTAGGGCGCAGACAGGGCAGGACTGAGGAAGGGCACAGGTGGGGCAGGACCGAGGAAGGGCACAGACGGGGCAGGGCACAGGCAGGGCGCAGATGGGGCAGGACTGAGGTAGGGCGCAGGTGGGGCAGGGCAGGCGGGGCAGGACACAGGTAAGGGCGCAGGTGGGGCAGGACAGTGTGCCCGGGCCGCTGTCCTTGAAGCGCGGGGCGTGTCCTCAGCTGAGCTCACCGGGGGCGCCTGGGGAGCAGCCAGGGACCCGCCAAAGTCCACTGGTGACTGCCCACCGTGACCACAGGCCTGGACCAATACGGAGGCGGGGGGGGGGGCAGTGTGAGCAGCGGGGCGGCCACTCAGCGCCCTTGAACCCGAGCTGCGGAACCCCCAGCCCCCAGCACCCCCCCTTCGGTTTGCTCCCCGTGTCTTTGCAGCCCCTTCCCTCCAAGGCTCCTGGAGCCTCCGAAGCGCCTGTTTGGCCACCGCCCGTGTTCTCCTTCCCCTCTTGGAAACCACCTGTCGCAGCACAGCCCGGGCTGCTGCAAACATTTGTTTTTGATAACAGTGTATTTTGAACGTCTGTGGTTTCCATTTCTATTTTTGTCCCTTACTGTCGTAATTTTTCGATCTCTTCTTGCTTTTTACAAATAGTTTTGCTTTTTCCCAGGCGTCAGTACTCTGCTGAAGCCGTCGGCTGCAGAAACTGTGCACTGCGAACTGTTGCGTTTCCAAAAATCAGTACCGTTGTCGGATGACTTACATTTTCCGATATGTTTTCATCTGCAATACTTACATATTTTTAAATATTTTAATTTACTTCTTTGAGAGAGAGAGAGAGAGAGCGCTCAAGCAGGGAGAGCAGCAGAGTGAAAGGAAGAAGCAGACTTCCTGCTGAGCAGGGAGCGGGACAGGGGCTCGATCCCAGGACCCTGAGACCATGACCTGAGCTGAAGACAGACCTTCACCGACAGAGCCACCCAGGCGCCCTTCATCTTCAATATTTATTTATTTATTTTATTTTATTTTTTTTAAATTTGTTTTTTTTTAATTTTTCATCTTCAATATTTAAAGTGGTCTCCATAACAATTCAGTGAATGAAGTTGGGGTAACCGTTAATATTCCCATTTTATAGATCAGAAAACTCAAGTCTCCTGGCCAGCCCGTGGCAAAAATTATAGTAAAAAAAAAAAAAAGAGCGATTTCAATTCTAGTCTAGGATTCTTCTTCCTCCCACACAACTGGCCATAATCTATGACCACGGTCGTCTGACTTCGGCTGAATGAGGATCATTTAGAAGGCGTGTGGCAGCACAGAGCGCGGGCCCCACCTCCGGCCTCTGTGGTTGGGTAGGCCTGGGGTGCGGCCCAAGGATGTTCTCATTCGCACCACGGCCTCTCCACTTTTCCCCTGGCCTTCCCCTCCCTTCTCAGCCTCCCTTGCAGCTAAGGGTGGTCACGGGACATAGTTTTGGCCAATGAGGTGTAAATGGAAGCTTTCTGGGAAAACCTGTGCTTTCCTGATGACAAGACACATACTTGCCTCTTCACCTTTCCTACCTCTTCCTGCTTAGAACGTCTATGTTCCGCTCAGAGGTACAGCAGCCATCGTAGGACCAACTCATTGAAACCAGCGGGATAGGGAGATGGGAGGAAGCTTCACCTCCGACAGGTCTGAGCCGCTTACCCACAGGCTTCTTTCTGCATGAGAAAAAGAACTATTTAAGCCACTGTAGTCAGGTTCTCCATTACTTGCAGCCACGTGCTTCTCTACGCAATACAGAGCAACAGGAAAGAATGATGCACGAGAGTCTGGGGGACTGCGTGAGATCCGGCATCTAGCAAGCATTTGCGACGCCCTGTTCTGCAGCTGACACTGCGCCAGGTGAACGAGACGTGGTTCCTACCCCCAAGGTGTTCATAGTCAAGGTGCAAAAGCCACGGTATAAACACACAAATAATACATTGTGGGAAGCACAGAGACCTAAGCAAGATGCTATGAAGCCCAGGAAAGGAACCCTGGCTAGGGAGGTCAGGGAAGGCTCCCAGGAGGTGACATGTGAGGAAAGCCCTGGAGGATAAGGAACGCTCTGCTAGGTAGAGAAGAGAAAAAAAAAAAAGCCTGTGCTTGTGTCCCTTCTTGCCCCTAGCCTCTGGGGCTAGAGGCTGGCCTGGCTGGGTGGGGGCTTGTTGGAACAAGCTGCTGGCAGAGCCGACAGCCCTGCAGGAAACTCAAAGTCCAGAGAATCAGGAGGGAAGTTGTGAGGGTTGGCAAAAACTCCTGGCAGCAGGTCTGGGGAGCCAGAAATCTGGGGCAGAAAGACAAGAGCAAGGTATCAGAGGGCAGGCAGGGAGGGGCAGGGCAGGAGCCTAAGAGGATGGGTCAGGGCCTGCTTCTCAAGCAACTTAAGAAACTCAGGGCACTAAATATCCTATTTCATGATTTCTTATCATCCAGCTTCAACTCACCATCAGCCCCCATCTGACTAGGCTTGTAGGAAGGTCAGTCTTAGCCGTTGCTGGGCCTTCCCCTTGCACTCAGAGCTGTGCTAAAATCCTGCTGTGTTACTCGGCCTGCAGGGCTGTGCGGTCCCCCGTACCACTGTCCAAATGACACAAAACCCTTCTCCCTGGTGTATCATAGGTATTCCCACCAAGTGCCTGCTGCATCCTTTGGTGCATCTAGAAAGCAGGGCACAGGTGCCTGCTGCTGGTGGCCCTAGGGACCTCTTTCTTCTCCCCAGGCTCAGACCTCTCTTCTTGGTTTTGGAGAAATACCTCTCTCCAGCCCTGCTTCCACCCGAGGCACACGCTCACCTATTCAGCTCAAAGGGCTTAGGACTCAGGAAATACAAGCCAGGAAGGCAAGTGTCTCTAGGCCAACTCTGTGGTCCACCTGCCCAACCTCCCCTGATACTAAGGACAGAACCCTTAGTAAAGTGGAAGAGGCAAAGGGAGAAATGGAGGGAGAAAAGTTTAAACTTCTAGTTATTAGGCCATAGACCGATGGTGATAGTGTGGTTTAAAGGACCAAGGGCAGAACACATACATCCCAACAGTGTGAAGACAGAGTCGGGGAAGGGCCCGAGAATGGTGAGAACCAGGAAAGAGGAGCAAGAGGCTGAAGGGGATGGATTGAGACAGGCTTGGATGACCATTTCTTGAATTTGGATTTTATTCTGTAGGCAAGAAAATTCAGGAAACGTCCATGAGCTATGCTGACACAAGATCCTGTTTTTTTTTTTTGTTTGTTTGTTTTGTTGTTTTGTCTTTTTCATTTTGTTTTGTTTCCAAGGAAACAACTCTGATAGAAGGGTGGGAGGTTAAATTGTGAAGAGCCTATGATTGGCCATAGAAATAAGAGTAATAATGGAGACAGAAAAGCATGGTCACGGTTCTAGGATAGAACCAACAGAATTTGGTCACTGACTGGCTATGGGGGAATGATGGGGTCTGACAGAAGCTGAAGAAGATTCCAAGACTTCTATCTTGGGAGATTGGGCAGTTGGTGAAGACAGAGGATAGTGGACATGGGTGTGGGTGGGATGGGTGATGGAGGGAGGGGGGGGAAGAATTAAAGGCATCTAGCACTGGGTCTAGGCCAAGCACTGTTTTACATATATTGTTGTCATAAAAACCCTACAAAGTAGTAGGAGTAGTAGGTTCATTACATCTCAGATAACTAAGGCTCAGAGATGCTGTTGCTCACCCAACGTTACTCAAGGTAATGGAGTCAGGGTTGGAAACCGTATCTACCTGACTCCACCATCCATGCTATCCCCAAATGCTTCCGGAGTGCCATCTAGTTGGGATATCTAGGAGTCACTTGTGAGTCTGGGTCTAGAGCTTGGGAAATAGGCAGGAGGTGCAGGCATCAGTTTGGGAGCCTTTATTATGTAGACGGTTCCTGGAGTCTTTGAAGCCAAGCAGAGGAGATGAGCTGGGAGAGGTGTGTGTGTGCATGAAGGGAGAAGGCAAGGACAGACGCCAGGAAGTTCCTATTTAAGGGTCATGTCACTTAGGATTAAAAACAAGATTAGGATTTGTATTTCTGTCGTCACAGAGGTTCTGAGGCGGGGTTCTCAGACGCTTCGTTAAAGACGTAGGCCCGTATTTTTTTCTTCCACTATATTTAGTGTTTGTGTTTCACCCTCACATCTGCTACCATCATGAGATGGTCACCTTAGGTCCCACCATCACATTTCAGGAAGCAGGACGGTGGAAGAGGGCAGCCCAGTGAGGCTGATTTTAAGGAAGTCTTTCCAGAAGACCCACCCCATAATCTCTGCTTACCCTCCCCAGAACTTAGTCACATGATTGATCTTCAAGGGAGGCTGGGAAATGTAGTTCTTTAGCTAAGCCCCTCACTGCTCTCACTAAATCAGGGTTGTCTTGCTAGAGAAGAAGGGAGAATGCAAACTGAGGTGACACCTAATCTCTGGGGGTAGACGGAGGAAAGAAAAAGGTAAAGAAGAACGTTTGGGGGCAGGGGAGAGAATGATGCCATAAAAACTGTAATAGGATGCTTTTCATTTCAAATGATTGAAAAGTCAACCCCAGCTAGTTTACATTTTGCTCAAGTAACCAAAACAATTGACAGGTAGGGCAGGTGTGTTCATTGGGTTTCTGACTCTTTGACTTTATTTTCTTGGCTCTGCCCGCCCTGTGTTGCCCCTGCACGCAGGACGGCTTAACAAACGGTCATAAAACGGCTGACGTAGTTTCCAGTGCTCACACGGGCACACCACATCCGGAACAAAACAGCCCATCTTCCTAGCACAACTGAAGTCCATTCATTCATTCAGAAATATTGCTGACTAACGACTGCGTGCGCTTTTCTAGAGGTCGGGGATACTGTGAACAAAACAAATAGGAATCCTGCTCCACTGGACCTTGTTTTAGTCATGGATTGCTGCGTAACACATTTCTCCAAGACTCAGAGGCTTAAAAAAACAAACGTTTATTATTTCACCATTTCCATGGGTCGGGAATTTGGGCGTGGCTTAGGGACTCTAGGTGCCTCTGGCTTGGGGTCTCTCATAAGGCTGTAGTCATCTAAAGGTCTAGTAGGGGAGGATCTACTTCCCAGCTCACTCATGGGGTTGTTAGCCTCATATCTTCCTGGCTGTTGGCCAGAGGCATCAGCTCATTGCGACGTGAGCCTTTCCATTGGGCCAGAGGTCAAGTAAGAGGCAGGACAGCAGTCAGTCTTTTGTAATTCTAATCTTAGAAGCGATGTCCAATCACTTTTTCCATACCCTATTTGTTGGGAAATTAGTCCCTAGGTTCAGCTCCCACTGAAGGAAAGAGGATTCTCTAAGGGCATGAATACCAGAAGGTGCGGGTGATGGGGAACCACTTTGAGGTTTCTACCACTAGAGCTACAGTCTCGTCAGGGGAGATAGACAGTAAGCGTAAATAGATGCATCACATGTAGGTGACGATGCATGCTATGAAGAAAGATAAAACAGAATAAGGGAAGGCCTCTTTCATGAGATGACACTGGGGTGGAATCTGAAGCAGAAGAGGCATCAAGGGTATCTGTGGAAGAGTATGCTGGGTAGAGGGAAGAACAGGTGGGAGCTCTCTGAGGCTCCTGGGAGCATGCTCGGTTATCTTGAATGAATCACACAACCAACCTGGCTGGAGCAGAGTAAGCAAAGAAGACAGTAAAAAAGGTGGGGTGGGAGACATTAGGTACAGACTTCCAGGACATGGTAAAGGCTGTATTGGAGGGTTCCAAGCGTGGTGTGACCACAATTTACCTCACTTTTAAAAGGAAACAGATGATACAAGGGCCAAGAGTGAAAGCAGGAAGACCAGGTAAGATTCTACTGCAGTAGAGGTGAGGGATAATGGGGTCTTGGAAGGGGCAGAAGTAAGAAGTGATTGGATTCCAGATGCATTTGAAAAGATTTGCTGATAGACTGGATTTAGGGTATGAGAGTGGAGTCGAAGATGACTCCAAAGCTTTCAGTGTGAGCATCCGTATGTTGAGGTGGCCGTTCGCTGGGATAGAGAGGACAGGTCTAGGAGAGTAAATCAAGGATTTGACTTTGGTCTTGTGGCCACAGTAAGCTTGAGATGCCTATTCGATATCCAAGGGGAGATGTTGCAGGGGAAGTTGGAGTATGGAGTTGGCAATAGAAATTTGGGGGTCACCAGCACGGGGTTGGCATTTATAGCTACAGGACTGAATGAGATTAATCACCCAAGGAATAAGACTTAATGAACAAGGGTAGACATGTCTCAGGCCCTTTGGAAATGGGAGCTTTAGGAGGATCTGGTGAAGGGAACTGAGAAGGAGCAGCCAAGGAGAAAGAACAGATGGTGCTGAGGAGGCAACCACCAGGTCCACCTTGGAGGCCAAGAGGAGAGATGCTCTCCACCTTCCAGATGCCTCCAGGGGGGTCAAGTGAGGCCACAAGACTGAAAGGGTGGTAGAAAGTCATTGGTGACTTTATAGAGAGCAGCTTGTACAGAGTCCTAGACTCAACAGCTGGGTGATGGTGGATTCTGGAGAGACTGGAGTTTTGAAAAGCGATGTAGTGGGTACAGGCCTCTCAAGAATTTCGTGGTTAGAAACAATAGAAGTACAAGAGATTTAAGTCATAAAAAATCAGAAAATATCTGTATCAATAAACAAACACCACAGCATTAAAACTCAGGCCACAGAAAGAGGGAAATTGTTTTCAGCAAAGAGGACATGGGTGAGAATCTTTAAAATGGAAAAAAACTCATGCAAATAGGTAAGAGGAACATTAAGACCCTACCAGGTAAATGGAGAAAGGACACAGACAGACAATTCACAGAGGAGGAAATACAGTTAGTAAACAAAGATAAAGAAAAATGTTTGGCACCATTAGCGAGGAAAGAAATACAGATTAAAACCACAGGATGACGTGTTTCAAACTATCAAATTAGCAAAAGCTGTTTATTCCCTTTAACCCAGCAATTCCAGTTCAGGGAATCCTAAGGAACCAAGCCAAAATGCACATGAAAGAGCTGGCCACGGTTTTATTTACAAGAGTTAATAAGAGGAAATAATCTAAATGCTGGACACCAACAAAAAAAAAAAAAAAAAAAAAAAAGGAAAAGAAAGAAAAAAGGGCTTAGAAAATTTTGGTACAGTCATACAAATATTTTAATCACATGCACACCAGATGCACGCACGGAGAAAATGGGAAGAATCTGTGGTAATACAGGATCTTAGTCCATTGGGGCTGCTATAAAAAAAATACCAGAGACTAGGTCAGTTATAAACAACGGAAATGTATTTCTCCCAGTTCTGGAGACTGGAAGCCCAAGACCGGGGTGCCAGCATGGCCGGGTAAGGGTCCTTGTGGGGTCACTGACTTCTCTCGGTACCCTCATGTGGTCAAAGAGGCAAGTGACCTCTCTGGGGCTTCTTTTATAGGAACACTAATCCCAACTTATGAGGGCTCCAGGCTCATGGCCTGCCGCCCTCCCAGAGGCTCCACCTCTAATACCGTCACCCTGGGCATTAAGTTTCCAACATATCCATTTGGGGCGGGGGCACGATTACTCAGGCCATAGCACCCAGGAAAATGCCTATACCACGCTAGTTGAAAACAGCAGGATTGCAAAGGGTATAAACCCTATATCCTCACCCATGGGAACAGTATTTATAGGAAAAAAGGAGACCTGTGCAATCGTTGCCTCCAGCTCAGGCAGGAAGACTGGCTGCCTTTCCTCCAGGCCCACACGGCTGCGGAGTTCCCTGCCAGCTGCCAAGTCCTGGGATTACAAAGAAAATTCAGAAAATTCTGCCCTCGAGGAGTCCACACCTAACTAAAGCTTCAAAAACTGTTCCAGGGGAGTAAATAATAAAGTCTCAATGGGTGTGACCCCAACTGGGATCCCGAAATAGCAAACTTGGGCCACAAAGGGTGTGCCAGGCCCACAGCTGGGCCTTCGGTGGCCCTTCCCCGGGACCTGTAGCCTGGGGTCCAGGTGGCCGGGCACGGGGTGCGGGGGGCGGGGGCAGGCTCGGCTGCCAGTGGAGTCCTTCCCGGAGCCCCCAGTGCTGGAGCTGAGGTGGTCTTGACCGCAAAGGAATGGAGGTCAAGGAGCAGCTCGCGGAGTTGGAAGGTAAAGCCGAAGCTTCCAGACAATGTGTTACCCAACTTTGCTCCAAGAGGGTTGGTGCAGCCCCGGCTCGGGAGCGCTCAGGGGGTGACCCGTGGGCGCTGCTCTCCTCTGGGGTTGCTCCTCTAGCCGCCCCCCCCAGGTGGCAACGACGGCTGTGGGGGTTCTCGCAGTGGAGTCGGGGGCTGCTCGAGGATGGAGACGGCCACCACCGGACCTTCCGTTTCTAGGGCCTTCCCGGGGAGCTCACGTGTCCTTGGAAAGAATTTCGACTCCCCCGCAAGTGGAAGCACCGTGTCGTCAGTTGCGAAACCAACCAGTTGCTATTATTTTATTTTCTGGCAGTGTCACCTCAACCTTGGGTCCCTCACTATCAAATTGCAGCTACTTGACAAATGCCACGTAAGAAAAATAATGGCTCTGATAGCATCAGGGACAGAGCTCTCCTGGAAGGCTGTTTTCTGAAATGATGAAAGAGGTTATTTTTCTAAATGATTAAGTGTTTCAGTCAGTGGCGTGCAAGACAAATTTAGAGAGCGAAGGCGTGACTTTAAAATAGATCGTCAAGGTCAAGCTCAAGGCAAATGAGCTAATTATGAAGATAAGTACATTTTTTAAGAATCCAGTTCTCAGGAGGAACTCTCAGTAATTACCATGTCATTGGGACTGCAGAGTCTAAAGACAAACTGGGTTCAAATCCTGGCTTTGCCCCTGCTGGCTGTGTGACCCCGATGGAGCCAGTTACTTAATTTCTCTGTGCTGCAGTTTTTTTCCCCCTCATCTGTGACGTGGGGACAACGATAGGACCTATCTACCCAGTAAGGTGTTGTGAGAACTAAATGAGCTAATGTCTGCAAACAGTCCTGCGCAGCACCGGGCAAGTGATACCTGCTATGTAAGTGTTTGTTAAATAAGAATATTAATAAAAGTAACCGCTGATTTTTCCTTGCTATCTTGTTAATAAGGCGATCATCACAAGTAACAACTAGCACGTAAAATAGTCCTGCGACGATATATTGACGTATTCGTTCATTTATGTTTCTTCCTTCTCTAGGGGTCCTTCTGTCCCCCTTTCAAGCAGGTAGCCGCAGGCTCTTGTCTGGCCTGTGTCTCAGACCTCACTGCAAAAATTAACTCATGGACTTAAACGTGAAATGATAGAACGGATCCCTGGGTGGTTCAGCGGTTTAGCGCCTGCCTTTGGCCCAGGGCGTGATCCTGGAGACCCGGGATCGAGTCCCACGTCGGGCTCCCTGCATGGAGCCTGCTTCTCCCTCTGCCTGGGTCTCTGCCTCTCTCTCTCTCTCTCTCTCTCTCTCTCTCTCTGTCTATCATGAATAAATAAATAAAATCTAAAATGAATAAATAAATAAATAAACAAATAAATAAAATCTTAAAAAAAAGAAGAAGAAAAGAACATAGGAGAAAAATCTCAGAATCTAGGATTCTCAGACATGGCGCCGAAAGGAATGACCTATGGAGGGAAAAGTGGTTACATCGAACTTCATCAAAATTACAGACGTGCTCTGAGAAAGGGCCCCGTTAAAAGAATACAAAGAGAAGCTATAGAATAGGAGCAAATATTTGCGATCCACACCTTCCGCAAAGACCCGGTATCTAGAGTATATAAAGAACTCTCAGCACTCAATCAAAAAAAAAAAATCTAGTTATAAAATGGATAAAACCCATGAAGAGACATTTCACCAGAGAGGAACACAGATGGCAAATAAACACACGAAACGACGTTCCGCATCATTCGCCGATACGGAAAAACGCAAACTAGAACCACGGTGAGGTGTGACGAGACACCTATCAGCGTGGCCCACCCCAAACTAGCGGCAGCAGCGAAGTCTGGCGAGGATGCAGGGAAATGGATGGCTCAGGCTTTGCGAGCAGGGACGTAACAGGGCACAAGCGCTCTGCAAATTTTGGCCACGTCTTGGAAAACTAGACGCGCGACTGTCACATGACTCAGCAGTTGCGCTCCCAGGCATTTATTCCGGAGAAACGAAGACTCGTGTTCGCACACGAAGCCACACATGAGTGTTTACAGGAGCTCTATTTCTAAGAGCCCAGATGTCTTTCCATGTGTGAATATTTAAACAGACTGTGGTGACATTTCTACCAGGGGATCGCGCTCAGCAGGACATGGAACCGAGCTTCTTGTATTTATATATTTCCTTTGCTTATTTTTTGAAGTCGGCGCCAGGCCCAGTGTGGAGCCCAATTCGGGACCAATTCATGACCCTGAGATCAAGACCTGGGCCAATACCAAGAGCCAGATGCTTAACCGACTGGGCCGCCCGGGTGCCCCAGGAAACAACCTGTGATATAAGCCAAGACCTGGATGAAACTCCAGGGAATTATGCTAAGTGGAAAAAAAAAAGTCAACCCCCAAAGTTATGTACTGTATCGTTCTGTTTATACAGCATTCTTGAACGAAATCACGGATAAGGGGAACACGATAAGGGAAATCACGGATATCAGGGGCCGAGGAGGGGACAGGGTGTGTGGCTGTGACAGGGCCGTGAAGGGGATCCTTGGGGCGCTGGGAATGTTCTGTCCCTTGATGCTTTCAAAGTCAACATCCTCATTCTGGTCCTGATCCTTACAAAACTACGTGTTCATAACTCTGCTACCGCTGGGGGAGGCTGGTAAAGGGTTCCAGAGATCTCTCCGGATTACCTCCTACGGGAATCGACAGGTATCTCAAAATAGAAAGTTGAATTAAAAAAAAAAAAACAAAAAACGGTTGTGAGGAACATCTGACATACTTCCCAATAGAAGTCTTTTTTTTTTTTTAAGATTTTATTTATTTATTCATGATAGACATAGAGAGAGAGAGAGGCAGAGACATAGGCAGAGGGAGAAGCAGGCTCCATGCAGGGAGCCCGATGCAGGTCTCGATCCCAGGTCCCCAGGACTGCGCCCTGGGCCAAAGGCAGGCGCTAAACCTCTGAGCCACCCAGGGATCCCCCAATAGAAGTCTCACACGCGTAGATGTGCTGTCAGCAAGGTCCTGGCCCAAGACCTCTCAGGGCGAGCTGGTCGGTGGACGGAGCAGTTTGCTTTTCCCGAGGGCCTTTGGAGACTGGAGGTGCTGATGGTTTCTCCCACGCTGAATTCGCTCCCTGCGTGGCGGATACAATGAAACCCGACGTGTGTAAGAACATCTGGAGGAAGCTGTATGGATCCAGATGTTTTTACACCCCTACAAGTGGATATCTGTGCGGGGCTGTAAATGTGTGCACCGTGTGTGCAAGGCGAGAGCACGGCTCGGGAGGGTTTGGAGAAGGGTACGGTGTGGCCTGCGGGTTTAGCTCTTGGGCCAAGGGCCGGAGCAGCTCCGGGCAAGCAGCCAAGGTGGTCGGGGTTCTCCAGAAGGGCCAGCTGGCGGGACCTGCAGGGCTGCGGCCTTTCCACGAGCCGGTTTCATCCATCAGGCCTGCGCTAGCAGGTGGGCCGTGCTTGCCTGGAACGGGCCCTGCCCTCAGCGTGGCTCAGTGGAGACACTTGCCGCCTGTGGGGACCTGAAGGTCAAGGCTTCCTGGGCCCCGGACGGGCCGGTGGCGGGCAGCAGCGGACCCCAGGGGTGCGTCCAGGGCCCGGCGATCGGCTGCTGACCCTCCTGCCCGCCTCTTAGCGGCCTGCCCGCGTGGGCCCCCGCCGCCTACCCGAGGGCCCTGCGTGGGATGGGCCCCTCATTCAGGCTCTGCGGGCTCCCCCGAGTCAGCCCCCTCCGAAGCTGTCCTGATGGATCACCTTGGCCCGGCTTCACCCTCCTGGAGGGATGTGGGGCAGGAGAAGAGGGGGATGGCTGCCGCCTCCGGAGGCTCCCATGGGTGCCCTCGCTGAAAGGTGCAGACGTGCCTCTGGGCCCCGGGTCTGAACCCCCCGGGCTCCGGCAGCGGGAAGGGCCCACGTTCTTGCAGCTCCTGAGACCTGTGGCTGCTGGTCTCCTGGAACCTTCTTCCACGGTCGCTCTGGTTTGCAGACTCCCACAGGGCTCTTGTGACCCTCTGTCTGGATGGAGGCTGGGGGCCGGGGGCGCTGAGGGCGCTGGCAAGAGGCTTCTCGAAGGATATGCAGGGCCGTATGCATTTTTTCCCAACAACACTTGGTGTTTTATATTTGATTTCCAGCGTCATTCTCTGGCTTTTTCTGGGCAGGTGCGCCGCTGTTGCACAGCCTCCTGTTTTCATTTCGCGAATGTGCCCCCCCCCGACCCCCCCCCTGCAGCAGCCGACACCCAGCTGGGCTCCCCACGGGGCTGCCGGAGGCTTCAAACATGCGATGCTCGAGCCCGAGAAAGTCTGCCTGCAGGGCGCCTTTGCCCAGTGCGGGGAGCCGTGGGTGCCCCACCCGAGAAAGCGTCCGGGCCATGCGGGTCTCTGAGGCTCCCGGCTCTTCGTGTCTCATCGGGCCCGAACTCTCTTTCCTCGGGGGCGAGCTCCTCCTTCTGTTGAGATTTGTGTCTCTTGGGGTGACGTTGGCCTTCTGCAGAGGCTGGGTGAGCTCACCTTCTGCTACCCTCTTTTTTGAAACATTGGTGGGGAAATTGAGCCACTCGTGTTAAAGTCCAGTCTGCAGCAGAAGGGCCTGCGCTGAGAAACGCTTTGGAGGAGGCGCGCAAGCCCCAAGACCGGCCTGGGTGCAGCCCGCGGAGGGTGCGGCCGGAAGGCGGCTGCTGTGGGAAGGAGAGAAACACCATCAACCCACACCTTACCTGTATGGGGCTTGGAGCCATAGTCTACTGGATGCTCGCTTATTTACATCTATTCCCCCTTTTTTCCAGCAAGAGTGCCTTCTGTTTACTTGGGCCTCCATCCTCCACGAGCCATGAGGCATCAGGGGCTCCCCCTTTGCCTCAAGAGGAGCAGCCCGCGCCGGAGGCCCAGCATTTCCCATCCCTCTTGCTTCACGGTTGGTTCAAAGGTGAGCAAGTAATCTAAGCCCGTTAGATTGAAGCCAGTGTAACGAGGCCCTTTTCTTCTTTTTTCCCCATGGTGCACCTGACTCTGCACCTTGTGGTGCGGCAGCCGCGGCCAACCTGCTTTCAGGGGAGCCTGAGAATCACGCCGTCCACGGAGCGGAGCAAGTCACTGGAACCCCGACCTGGTCGTGTGGTGAGGCCAGGTCTTCTGTCCTTGGGATTGTCAGTTATGTGAGCACAGACATTTCCTAAGGCAGGTTGAGTTGGGCTTTTAGATACTTATAACCAAAATACTTCTGCAGACGGTGCTTATGGGGATTTGCTTTAAAAGGAAGACTGGAGAGTAAGAATTGCTGCCTTTTATTCAGTGATTGTTAACAGAGCTGATGATTGTCCTTCTCCGACTGACTTCCCTCACTCAGCATCATCCCCTCCAGTTCCATCCACGTCGAAGCACATGTTCGGCATTTGTCGTTTCTGACGGTCGAGGAATATTCCATGGTACACATAGACCACGGCTTCTTTATCCATCATCTGTCGATGGACACCGAGGCTCCTTCCACAGTTTGGCTATTGTCAATCGGAGAAGGACAAACATTATATGGTCTCATTTCATTTGGGGAATATAAAAAATAGTGAAAGGGAATAAAGGGGAAAGGAGAGAAAATGAGTGAAAATATCAGTGAGGGAGACAGAACATGGAAGCCTCCTAACTCTGGGAAATGAACCAGGGGTGGTGGAAGGGGAGGTGGGCGGGGGGTGGGGGTGACTGGGTGACGGGCACTGAGGGGGCACTGGGCGGGATGAGCACTGGGTGTTATGCTATATGTGGGCAAATTGAACTCCAATAGAAAAGAGAGAGAGAGAGAGAGAGCGCGAGCTGATGAGAGTCCCATTGCTTGACCTCCACCCCCATTTGCTGGACAGATGCATCCCCCCGCCCCGCCCCCCTGCAGAAACAGTCATTTGTTTGGTGCAGCTAGCGGGGCGGAAATATCTCCCCGTGGCATCCAGCTCCTATTTCTGATTCCAGGCTTACCAAACTATCCTCTGACCTGCGATTTGGGCCCTCGACTGGGTTGCGATCACACAGGTGCCCTCCCACTCCTCGTGAACGCACTGGCATTCCGTGCGCTCGGCCAGCCTCCTGTGAGCTCGGCGAAGCAGCCGGTCGCTGGAGTTTGCATGAGCTGCAAACCTCGAGGCTCTGGCTGCAGAGCTGAGAAGTGTCCCGCCTGCACGCTGCCCCACCATTAGACCGGGGAGCCAGGCACCTAACCCCTTCCATCTCTGACGAACTCGGTCACGCAAGGGGACGAGTACAAAGGCCCAGTGTGCGCGGTCAGGGTTGTGGCTCTGGCAGCACAGTTGGCTCTGGGACTCGGCCGGCCTGGGTTTGCTGCCGCTGCTTTTCGTAGAGTCTTGGGCAGGTCAGCAGCTCCTTCAGCCTCTGTTTTGATTCTTCTCCTATAACGTGGAGATAATAATCATCTTCTCATGGGATTGTTGCAAGAACCAAACAGAACGATACACATGAAGCCCGAGCACGATGAAAGCTCCGCAAGCAGCGGATTTTATAGGAAGCCAGTGAGCCGGCACGGTCTGCAGGCCAGGCAGGCTGCGTCCACGGGCTGTCCAGGGCCCGTGGCTTCTCCATCCCACCCGGTTTCCCAGACTTAGCCGGGCTGCACACTCATCGGAAGGCCCGTAGTACACTGCAAGTTCCCTGGCTCAGCTCAGAGCTCCCAGTGAGGATCTCTAGCGGAGGGGCCTGGCGCTCATTTTTTAAATTTCTTCCCAAATGAATTTGGTGAGTGGGTGGATAATTGCTCTTCAACTGTTGCCTCTGGTATAATAAGAGTTGGACACAAGTTGACTAAGACTGTAATAAAAATCACTTTTATTATAATAGGGACCTCCACCTTGGGTTTCACAGAGGAGACAGTTTAAACTAGGCTGTGGAGAACAGCAGAACTTCGCGAAGAGGAGACAACGGAGGAAGCTTCGCCGTGTAGATCGCGCACAGAAGAATGTGAAAATCTGCAACCTCTGTCGTTCCTTTCATCGGAACTCAAATAGACATTTACTAAGATCACTTGGACAGTAAAGTTGTTATCTCACCCAAAAGAATTTTGGTTAATTTTGCCTTTGGTTAATTATCGTCACCAAAATTTGGTGTCAGCTGACTCAAAAGTTTCTTTCTTTCTTTCTTTCTTTCTTTCTTTCTTTCTTTCTTTCTTTCTTTCTTTCTTTCTTTCTTTCTTTTCTTTCTTTCTTTCTTTCTTTCTTTCTTTCTTTCTTTCTTTCTTTCTTGAAGCAAACGTGAACCCATGACATTGGGAACCCACCTGAGAAAGACCCAACAGGGCCACAGAAGCATCAGATCAAGAGAAAATAAGTACAGTCAACAATGCAGAGCTTCAACCTCGCTGGCAGCTGGCCTATGCTCCCACCCTGCGCTGGCACTCTTTCACCAAAAGTAAATGGAAGAAGAAAGCTTCATGACTCGTTGAATTTGGGGAAGGAAAGAAGAAAGAAAACCTTAGGGCCTGCAGGTTTTGTGTCTGAATTGAATGGAAGCTTATTTCCCATGTGTCATACCTGACTCTTCCCTATACTTTCTACCAGATACACAGCCATAGGCTTCAAGGGTGCTGAAAGACGGAGAACCCATTGATTTTTGATTTTCCTTACGGGAATTCTAAACATACAGACAGGTTGAGTACTGTCATGAGTTACCATACAACTGCCATCCAGCTTCAACAACCATTACCATGTTGTTCGTTTTGAGAAGCAGTCTGAAAATCCATAAGGACCAGTGCTTGGAAGTTAAAGAACGGTCATTCCAATAATTTGGGAGAGGAAGACAACAACTCTTAGGTAAACTTCCTAAATAATTTGGGCAAGAGATATTTTTTGTAGTTAAAACACAGTATAAAACAGAAAAAGACAATGTTGAACCTCTGGGGTAGCTCTTTTTCTTTAAATTTATTTTTTATTGGAGTTCAATTTGTCAACATATAGCATATCACCCAGTGCTCATCCTGTCAAATGCCCCCCTCAGTGCCCGCCACCCAGTCACTCCCACCCCCCGCCCTCCTCCCCTACCACCACCCCTAGTTCGTTTCCCAGAGTTAGGAGTCTTTATGTTCTGTCTCCCTTTCTGATATTTCCTACCCATTTCTTCTCCCTTCCCCTCTATTCCCTTTCACTATTATTTATATTCCCCAAATGAATGAGAACATATAATGTTTGTCCTTCTCTGATTGACTTATTTCACTCAGCATAATACCCTCCAGTTCCATCCACGTTGAAGCAAATGGTGGGTATTTGTCATTTCTAATGGCTGAGGAATATTCCATTGTATACATAAACCACATCTTCTTTATCCATCATCTGTCGATGGACACCGAGGCTCCTTCCACAGTTTGGCTATTGTGGACATTGCTGCTAGAAACATCGGGGTGCAGGGGTTCCGGCGTTTCATTGCATCTGAATCTTTGGGGTAAATCCCCAGCAGTGCAATTGCCGAGTCGTAGGGCAGGTCTATTTTTAACTCTTTGAGGAACCTCCACACAGTTTTCCAGAGTGGCTGCACCAGTTCACATTCGCACCAACAGTGCAAGAGGGTTCCCCTTTCTCCGCATCCTCTCCAACATTTGTGGTTTCCTGCCTTGTTAATGTTCCCCATTCTCACTGGTGTGAGGTGGTATCTCATTGTGGTTTTGATTAGTATTTCCCTGATGGCCAGTGACGTGGAGCATTTTCTCATGTGCATGTTGGCCATGTCTATGTCTTCCTCTGTGAGATTCTGTTCATGTCTTTTGCCCATTTCATGATGAGACTGTTTGTTTCTTTGCTGTTGAGTTTAATAAGTTCTTTATAGATCTTGGAAACTAGCCCTTTATCTGATACGTCATTTGCAAATATCTTCTCCCATCTGTAGGTTGTCTTTGAGTTTTGTTGACTGTATCCTTTGCTGTGCAGAAGCTTCTTATCTTGATGAAGTCCCAATAGTTCAATTTTGCTTTTGTTTCTTTTGCCTTCGTGGATGTATCTTGCAAGAAGTTACTGTGGCCGAGTTCAAAAAGGGTGTTGTCTGTGTTCTCCTCTAGGATTTTGATGGAATCTTGTCTCACATTTAGATCTTTCATCCATTTTGAGTTGATCTTTGTGTCTGGTGCAAGAGAGTGGTCTAGTTTCATTCTTCTGCATGTGGATGTCCAATGTTCCCAGCACCATTTATTGAAGAGACTGTCCTTTTTCCAGTGGATAGTCTTTCCTCCTTTGTCGAATATTAGTTGACCATAAAGTTGAGGGTCCACTTCTGGGTTCTCTATTCTGTTCCATTGATCTGTGTGTCTGTTTTTGTGCCAGGACCACACTGTCTTGATGACCACAGCTTTGTAGTACAACCTGAAATCTGGCTTTGTGATGCTCTGGGGTAGCTCTTTTGTGCTGTATCACTTCACCCAAATCCCCCCAAATACTATACTAGGAAGAGAAACTTGTTTTCTTTTTTCTTTTTTCTTTTTAAAGATTTTATTAATTTATTCCTGAGAGACACACAGAGAGAGGCAGAGACACAGACAGAGGGAGAATCAGGGTCCCTACGGGGAGCCCAATGCGGGACTCGATCCTGGGACCCTGGGGTCACACCCTGAGCCCAAGGCAGATGCTCACCCGCTGAGCCACCCAGGCACCCCAAGAAACTTGTTTTCTAGAACACTTCCTTCTGCAGCTCAGAGGGCAAAACAGTTCAGTTCAATTCAGCAGACTTGCTGAGCCGTTGTAGACCCTGTGCTAGCCCGTGCAGGGGGGACTGTCCTAGTGCTACGGGGCCGGAGGGGAGGGTCTCAAAGTGTGACCCGTTATTTGGAAGGCTTTCCTGGGACGTGGTGTCTGAGTGGCAATCTGAAGGGTGGACGTCTCACAGCAGGCGTGGAAGGAGGCGGGATCCCAGGCGGAGGGAACTGCATGTGCACGGGGGTGGGGGGGGGGCGGCTGAAGACAAGGGTGAATCTGAGGGTGTGACTTTGTGATGAAAAGGCCATTTAACGTTGGAAGAACCTTAAAAAGGTGACCTCCTGGGGCGAAGCACAGGTCCTGTCTGCCTCGACTGGCCGTGCTGGGTGCTGACCCAGAGCCATTCCTGCTGTATTTTCCTTGCTGGCACAGCTGCCTCCGTCTCTATAGGCTGAAAATGCCAGGAACTCCGTAACCAGCCTCTCCCGAAGCTGGGGCACGGCCGTGCCATCCAACTCCGGCCCAAGAAACCTGAGAGGAAATTTATGCAGGTGGACTTCTGGAAAGAGCTTTCTCCTCAATAGAATAAATAAATTAAAAAAAGATTCTAGAGCAGAACCTTCCTTTTGCCTTTGAACGTAATTGTAGGACTCTGTGAGCTTTATTTTTATTTAATCTTTTTTATTTATCTTTAAAGATTTTATTTATTTATTCATGAGAGACACACACAGAGAGAGAGGCAGAGACCCAGACAGAGGGAGAAGCAGGCTCCATGCAGGGAGCCCGACGTGGGACTTGATCCCTGGTCTCTGGGGTCATGCCCTGGACTGATGGTGGCGCTAACCGCTGAGCCACCCCAGCTGCCCTTTCTTTCTTTCTTTTTTTTTTTTTTTTTTAAAGATTTTATTTATTGGACTCTGTGAGCTTTAAAGCTGCGGCCACGATCTTGTGTCCCAGAGGCACAAGCTGAGGATGAACCAGGGCCCAGGTGCCGTGGGCGGCAGAGGAGGAAGATGGAAAGGGACTGGGTCGAAGACGTCACTATGCCACTCTACGCCTCTCACCTTAGGTCTGGAACTATGTGTCGTATGAAATGATGTATTTTCCTTATTGTTTAAGCTGTTTTGACTTGCCTAAGCCCTGGGTGAACATTGGTCCAGAAAACAGAAAAAGCAGTTGCTCTGCTACTTAGATGGTTCCTCCTTTACAGCCTTTTCGTACTTTCAGAAAGTATTTAGAACATCCCGGCGTGTGCAGACAGCAAAAACAATCCTTCTGCATTTTTGAAAAACCTCCTATCTAGCCAAATCGTGCACTAAAAATAAAAGGGCTGATGGGGAAAACACAGTTAAGAACAGGTCGGTCAGAATCTTAAGAAGTTTCTAAGCGGAGCCCTGATAAAAATGCTGACCATCCTCGTGAATACCCTGCACTTCACTCTCTGTTGGCATTTGCAGCCTAACGCGTGGCCTTTGTTTCTTTCTTTTTTAAGACTGATTTAGTTATTTTAGAGAAAGCGGGCGTGCATGTGTGGTGGAGGGCGTGAGGTGCAGAGCAGGGGGAGAGAGAAACCCCTGCAGATCACACTGAGCTTGGGCCCAAGTGGGGGCTTGATCTCCCCACCCTGAGAGGGAGGCCTGACACTGCAGCCTGAGCCGAGGCACAGTCAGGACCGTGCCCCAGGCGCCCCAATGCATGGCCGCCCTTTGCAGCCTCATGGCCTGGCACTGCTGTTTCCTCCTTAGGGACGAGGGTCCTTAAGGGCGTTGGCTTCCAACAGGGGTGATTATCACCATAATTAAAAATCCAATCTGGCTTTCTTGAGTCACTTGATTTACACGAGGGGCAGGGTCTCCATAGTTTCTCACCTGCCTCAGGAAGCGGCAAGCCCCCGAACCACTCCACTCGAGGAAGGCACTGGCGTGGGACGTCTCAGCTTTTTCCATCAGGGCCCTCAAATAGGATGGACACTTCCTCTTTGTGAGAAGGTTTGCCTGGGTCAGGTCAAAATATTAACATCCTGGAAAAACTGCCTGGGAGCCCGCTGGGTTTCTGTGTGATGCTGATCCCCTTCCCTGTTCACCTGTGGCGTAGGACCCAGGAGCATTAAAAGACACCACTGTGGCTAAAACGGAAAACTTTCATGTTAAGCATGTTTTACCAAAATTAAGAAAAGACTAACTGGGCACATGAAGGAAACAGAGGAATCGAGGACTGAAACGAGCTCTGGTGTATGTGGTGGTGTCCATCAATGTTTATTTTTACTGGTCGTTAATACAGAAATTAAAAAAAAAACGACCCCTGTGGTGAACAGATGGTGCTGGGAACACTCAGGGACCTGCCACTGGGGCTTCAGAATCTAAACTCGTGTCATTGAGTTCCTCTGTGTCCCTGAGAGCGCTGCTCCTCCGTCACCCGGGGGATAACAACTGCCCCGGATTTGGTGTTTTATCATTCCCATGTCTGTCTTTAGGGGTTTTCCAGATTTGGGCATATCCCTGGGGACATATAGTTGAGAAATTTTAAGTCAATGTCATCACAGTAGACGCAGTGTTCTTCACCTTTGCTCGTTCCTGGTCCGTTCACCCGACGGACGGAAGAGGGGCCCGAGGCAGGGCCTGCTCCCCGGTCCCGTGTCCCTGTGCCTTGGTCTCTGCTCCCAGCCTCTTTCAGAAATTACGGTGGGACTCTGACGTAGCCAAAGCACGAATATTGGTCTCTGCTCTTGGCTCCTGACCCAGTGCTCCTGAAATGCCTGTAATTCCTGGGCGGGAGGAGTGTCTCGTTCTAAGACGGCAACCTTGGGGGGTTCCAGGCGGAGGACTGGGCGCCGGAAACACCGAGCCATGATTAGATGTTTGGAATTTTCGGCTCTGGCCGCCCGGCCCCATTCTTTGGAGAAGGGAGAAGGGCTGGAAATGGAGTTAATGACCCATCCTGCCAACAGGACAAGGCCTCCACAGAATCCCGACGGTCCTGGGGGGTGGGGCTCGGAGAGGTTCCACACCAGGGGGAGGAGGAGGCGCCCGGCCCCCCGGGGACAGGCGCTCCTGTGCTCAGGACTCTCCCAGACCTTGCCTTCCGGATCTCCTTGCCCGTAGCCTTTATCAAGTCTCTCAGGAAACTGGTAGACGTGTTTCTGGGTTCTGTGAGCCGCCCCGTAAATTAAGTGCACCCAAGGAGGGGGCTGTTGGAACCTCCCACGTACAGTGGGTAGGTCAGGAGCACAGGTACTCCCCGGGCCTGCAAGCGGCCTGCAAGTGAGTGTGTGACCCTGGGTAGACGGGGTCAGGACTGAGTCCAGCTGTAAGACAGTCACCTGGTGCTGCAGCCCCGCTCGCTGGCCTGGGGAAGTCCCCCCGCACACCCATCTGATGACCCGGGGTCCGAAGTATTTTGTGTGGGTAAAAAAGGAAAATACTCTGGAGATAGACTGAACTGAGGGGTTCCCCGCTGCCCACCCGCCACAACAGAAGAGAAAGACCAGGTTTCTCATTTTCGACACACGCTCACCCCCCACCCCACCCCGGAGCTCCCTCCCCTGGAGGAGGTCTGCTGAGCCCCGTGCTCATCTGGGGGGCTCCTTCCATCTCCAGTGTGCGGGGACAGAGCGAGAGGTTAGGGGAGGGGACTCACCAGAACCCGAGTGTGTTTAGAGTTCGTTTTAATTTTTTAAATTAATTAATTTATTTTTAAAAATTTTTTTATTTATTTACGAGAGAGAGAGAGAGAGAGAGAGAGAGAGAGAGGCAGAGACACAGGCAGAGGGAGAAGCAGGCTCCACGCAGGGAGCCCGATGTGGGCCTCGATTCCGGGACCCCAGGATCGTGCCCTGGGCCGAAGGCGGCGCTAAGCTGCTGACCCCCCAGGCTGCCCTAGAGTTCCTATTTAGCTGACACCGATTCGTAAGAGGAGCAGCGGCCTGCATGGACGGGGCCAGTCCCGGTGGGCGGGTGGGTGGCTCCCCCGGGGCCTAAGCTGCGGAGCAGACGGAGATCCTGGCCGAGGAATCTCCCAGGAAGAGAGGAAAGCTGGAGACAAAGGGCAAGTGAGAGATGAGCTGCAGGAAGACTCGCCGAGGTCGTCAACCTGGGGTCCTGCAGAGCCACTTCCGACAGCTCCTCCTCCTCCTGCTCCCGCCAGCCCCTCCTCCAGCGGCCTTGCTGGGCTGCTCTTGATCTTGGTGCTTCTGACTTAACGCAGCCAACTCCATTGTCCTTGCTACACGCTACAGACTGGATGTGGGCGGGCCTCCAAAATTCATATGTTGAGATCCCAAACCCTGATGTGACGGTTTTAGGAAGTGGGGCCTTTGGGACGTGACTAGGTCATGAGGGTGAAGTCCTCATGAATGGGATCAGTGCACTTACAAGAGACCCCAGGGAGCTTTCTTGCCCTCTTCTGCCCCTGGGGACACAGTGAGAAGATGCCCATCTGTGAACAGGGAGTGAGTCCTCGCCAGATACTGAATCTGCCGGCACCTTGACCTTGGACTCCCCGGACTCCAGAACTGTGAGAAAGAAATGTCCGTTGTTAATAAGCCATCTAGTCCGTGGTAGTCCCCTGCAGCAGCCTGAACAGATCTTCGTAGTGTTGTGATTAATGCATCCAGACTGTTTTCCTAGTATATCCAGGTAGCGTTGTGGGGGCACCTGGGTGGCATCTGACTTTTGATCTCAGCTCAGGTCTTGATCTCAAGGTCATGAGTGCAAGCTCCCATATTGGGCTCCATGCTGGGGATGGAACCTACTGAAAAACAAAACAACAAAAAAACCCTGCGGGTAGTTTCATTTGCATACAGATTAATTTTTATGTCACAGAGCATTGGTTGACTGTTTACAGGAGACTCACTACCAGGATAGACATCACTGTACACGACGGTACAGCTCTCTGGAGAGAATACAAAAATGATGACTTTGGCCTACCACCAGAGCAACTGCACAACTCAAGTGACCACGTAAAGCTTGTCTAGGAGTCTAGATTGGTTTTGTTTTACACCATATGGGATGATGACATGCCAGCGGGGCTCATCAGGGGTGCTCTTGCCAGCTGCTGAAAACAGAAGTTGGCTACTCTTGGAATCTGATTTAAAGCTGGACAGACTTGCTTTGTTAGAGGGTCAATGTTTTGTCTAAAGTTGCTTTTTTTTTTTAGGATTTATTTATTTTAGAGAGAGAGAGAGAGAAAGCATGTGCGTGTGTATGTGTGGGGGGAAGGGGCAGAGGGAGAGAGAGAATCCCAAGCAGACACCCCACCGAGCATGGAGCCTAACTTGGGCTCAGTCTCACAACCCTGAGATCACAACCTGAGCCGAAATCGAGTCGGATGCTCAACCGACTGAACCACCCCGGCACCCCAAAAGTTGTTTCTTTTAAAATTGAATAAGATCTCTGCATACATAAATAATTATTATATTATAGTAGCCTCCACTCTGCTATCTCCCCACCGAGGGCCTCTTCTAAGTGTGTAAAACTAGTGGGTGGGCAAGAGTAAATGGTATGAGTTTCCTAGCATTGGCATATGTGACCTGTGGATCTGGAGCCCACGCCTTGGCACACGACCTTGAGTGGCGGTGGCTGTCGACCTCTGGTGTACTCCTTTCTAACCAGGAATGCTTTTCCTCTCAGCTCTCACCAGTCCGTTCTAAGGACCTATGACTTGTTCACAGACGACAGAGAAGAGAGACATAGAATATCAGGGGCAACAGTGAGAACTGTCTTCTACAGAGAACCTTTTCTTTTTTTTTTTTTTTTTTTTACTTATTTTTCTTTTTTCTCTGGAAATGGAGAAAAGCCCTTAAATGGCAATAGCAAACAGTGAGGAGGCTGCCTGGACCACTGAGGGGATAGTCCTAGAAGCTATGCTGCATTCCTTAGCTTCGTTCCCTAGTGCAGAATTTTGTAGATAAGCGTGTTTTATTTATTTATTTTTTAAAAAAGATTTTATTTATTTATTCTTAAGAGACACAGGGATAAATAGAAACATAGGCAGAGGGAGAAGCAGGCTTCTTGTGGCGAGCCTAATGCAGGACTCGATCCCAGAGCCCCAGGATCACGCCCTGAGCCAAAGGCAGGCGCTCCACCACTGAGCCACCCGGGGGTCCTGATAGGTGTGTTTTAGAAGTAGAAATGAACATGTGCTTTTAGGTGATGGGACCTAGTGGATTTTATGAAATGAGCACTGGATCAGGGGCCAGGAGACCTGGCTTTGAACAGCCCAGCTGTTTATTTGAGTAGTTTCTTCACATATAAAATGAAATACACCAAAAAAAAAAAAAAAAAAAAAAAGAATACACCATCTACTAATGAGTGGGTAAATAAAATATGAAATATCCTCATAACGGAGTATCATTCGGCCATAAAAGGGAATGAAGGACTGACACATCCTACAACATAGACGAGCCGTAAAAACATTACCCGAGGTGCAAGAAGCCAGATACCACCGACTACGTATTATCTGACTCCATTTATGCGAAACGTACAGAATAATTAAATGTATAAGGAGAGAAGGTCAGCTAATACATTGGCTAGTGGGCATGGGTTTTGGTTTTTTTTTCTTTCCCAGAGTGATGAAAATGTTCCTAAAGTTGGCGTGTGGTGATGGCTATGTTCGTGACGTCACGAATAGAATAAAAGCCACCGAACTGCACACCTGTAGTAGTGGGTCGGATGCCATTACATCCCAGTAAAGCTGTTATTGAAAACAAGAAAGGAAACAGAATAACCTCTACCCCGCTCAGACATGTTGTGAGGCGCAGATACGTTGTTTTCCAACCAAGAAAGGCATCTCAGAGCGTGTAATGGGGACTACTTTAGACTCCACCCCGGCCCCGGTCTGGAGACGGGCGTGCTCAGGGCCCTGCGGCCCAAGCCAGGGAGAGCGGCCCTGGCTCCTGAGAGGCGGTCGGGCCGGCTTCCCGCCTGGTCCCGCGCAGGCCGCTGTAGGCCAACCTCTGACCCGGCAGGTCGCCGCGATGAGTAAACGAGGGACGAAGGACTCCGTGGTGAGACCCATGAACTGAGAGGCCCGAATGGAAGCCGTGAGATACACCATTTGACCAGGAACATTCAGAGTCTGGCTGTGATGCGGGCAGGTGGCCGGGGGCCTGGGCGTCGACCTGCTGCATGACCAAGGGGTGCTCATCGTCCTCCGAGTGCCTGCGGATCACGGGGGCTCCTATTCTGCTGAAGACTGCAAACCACGAAAGCCTCACTCTACGTTGACTTCAGCAGCGTCGTAGCTAAGACGGCTTCACCTTCTCTCAGCTGTCATGAGCCAAGGAGAGGGCTGGTCTCCAGAACAAAAGCACCGCAAGGTCTGGCCTAGCCGTGCGGGGAGGACCCGGGGCCTGCGGGCCAAGCCGGGGCGGCAGCTCTGCTGCAAGACGAAGGCCAAGCATTCATGAGGTGCTTTGGAACCAGGGCGGCAATTTTGTGTGCTCCTTGCATCGCAAGTACCTGTGAGGGAGACAGGAAGAAGCAACTGCTCCAGTTTTCCATCTTTAGCAGAAAACAGAGAAGTGAACTCTCCACTTTCTGCTATGGGTTCTGGAGCTGCCCCCCCCTTTTTCACTAAACTTAAAAAAAATCCTTGCTGTCCAAAGAGATCCAATGAGAACCCCTCTGATGGACCCCCAGGTCTTACGTGTAAGCGACAAGCGTGACCACGTCACTAATGGACCTCAGGATGTGAGCTGCTCGGAACCAAGAGCTACTTCCTTCAAGGTCTGGATATTCCCCTTTAGAAAAGGATTGTGGCTTAAGAGAGATTTCCTCATGACGTGGAAAAAAAGGACATGATTAGTTCTGAAAAGATCTAGAACACATGGTATAACTCAACTGGTGCCAGGACCTTCTTGCCGATGGATGAACTCCAGACTTTTCCATTTATGCCCAGGTAGTAAGTCCCTGGTCTTACTAGGACTTACTAGTCCTACCCAGGAGACTTGCAGCATTGATCCAGGAAGTTGCTATTTTTCATTTTTTTAAAAAAGATTTTATTTATTTATTCATGAGAGACAGAGAGAGAGAGGCAGAGACACAGGCAGAGGGAGAAGCAGGCTCCATGCAGGGAGCCCGACGTGGGACTCCATCCCGGGACCCCGGGGTCACGCCCTGGGCCAAAACGGCGCTAAACTGCTGAGCCGCCCGGGCTGCCCCTCTTTTTTTTATTTTTTTAATTTTTTTTAATTGACTTATTTTTTTGAGAGAGAGAGGAGGGGAGGGGCATAAGGAGAGAATCTTCAAGCAGACTCCCGGCTGAGTGTGGACCATGACGTGGGGCTTGATCCCACCACCCATGAGATCATGACCTGAGTCCAAACCAAGAGTCTAAACAAAAAACAAACAAAAAAAAAATTAAAAAAAAAAGAAAAAAAAAAGAAACCAAGAGTCTGACACTCAACCAGCGGAGCCACCCGGTGCCCCCTTTTCCCCACCTTTTATTTCCCTTCTTGTGTCTCCAGTCTTTCTTGGGCCACATGCCCTGGAGCGAAACATCTAAATCCTAAACTTCAAAAGCCTTGACGAAAAACTTACTTGCGTAAGGGAACTGTATGTACCACATAGAGTAGCTCATCTTTCCATCCCCTCCTCCACTTACTGCGTCCAAGACAGACATCTAGAAAGCCAGGAAGCCAACAGAGGAACCAGTAAACAAACACAAGCCACCAGTAAAACCAGCCCTGCCCCACCCCCGCGCCCAAGGAGAAAACATCCCCCAATCTCTAGCCCCTCGTGTTTGCAGAACACTTTAAAATATGTTCGGCTGTTACTTTTGGTTCTTCTGCGTTCGATGTGATTTATTTTAGAGCATCGATCTGAGGAGCAGGGGCCCGTGTTTATTCAGGGAACAGTCTGATGTTCAAGCGGGGACTTTGGAGTCCGGCAGAGCTGGGCTGGAGTCGGGCTCCACGCTGTGTAAACCGGCGGACTGGGCAAGTGACTTAGCCTTCCTAATCTCCATCTGTAAAATGGGGATAATGACCCCTGCCTCAGATCTGCTACAAGGATCAGATGACATTTTATACAAATGGGACAATAATCTAGAATGATCCCCTGTCCCTATGTACACTCTTCTCTCCAGATAGCCGGTCCCATTTGCTTCTTATCTCTCCAGTGTTTCTTTACCCAAATATAAGCAAATTAAATAATATATGTATATTATATTCATATGTGCACTTATAATTATAAGTGTATTCTTCTCTTGCTCCTCGCTTACATAAAAGGAGTGTACAGCTGTTCTGTACCTTGCTCTTTTTTTTTCTTCATTTAATCTCTCTTGGAAATCTTTCCATATCAGTACAAGAGCTTCTTCATTCTTTTTTTTTTTTTTAAACAGCAGCATGACATTCCATTGTGTCTGTAGCACAGTTTATTTAACTGTCCCTTATTGGAAGTTACTTGGATAGTTTCCAGACTTTTCCCATAACAGATAAAGCTATCCTTGTACATAGTGTCATTTTGCACGAGTATGAGTATGTCTAAAAGGCTTATGCAAAAAAAAAATAAAATAAAATAAATAAATAAATAAAATAAAAGGCTTATGCATTTGTAGTATTTTTTTTAATTTATTTTTTATTGGTGTTCAATTTACTAACTTTTTTTTTTTAATTTATTTTTTATTGGACATTTGTAGTATTTTTAAACAACCGGATTAAGGTCTAATTAACTGCATTTGTAATTTTGATTTTTTTTTTTCAAATTGCCTTCTTTTTTTTTCCAAATGCATTGTGCACTCACCAGCAGTGTACGAGAATGTGCTCCAAACTCCTAGAAGTGCATGCTTCCATCGGTAGGGGTAGAGAGGATTTGACTCTTTAAAAATGATTGTGTTAAGGGAAATTTTTACATGTTGATTCTTCTTCTTTTTTTTTTTTACATGTTGATTATTCTTATGGTAAAATGTAGCAAGCGGTAGAAATAAACGGTACAAATGGAAAGTTCTCCTCAGCAAACGCCCTTTCCTTCCCTGCCACCGATCCCAGCCGCTCTCACGTTGCCGACTGCTTGAACCACCAACTGTCAAATCCGATGGCCAGTTCTCAGTCCTCGGCCTCCTTGAGAGCTCCAAAGATCTCTTCCCAAGATTCTCCTTTCCTTTGGCTCCCACGACACAAGCATTCTTCTGGTGCTCTCATATCTCTCTGATCCTTTCCCATCGTCTCCGGCTTCCTTTTTCTTCTCTTTGCCTGGAAGGACAGGCCTAGTAACAGGCAATACTGATTTAGTGGTGACGATGCACAAGAGCAGCGGGACTCTAGGCCGCGGGCGGGGTGTGGCACTGTGGGGACGGAGAGCTGCCACCCTTCCTCCTGTCTCTCTGGGTGCCCTGGTCAGCTGGGGCTGCCGTGCCAGAGGACTGCAGACCGTAGCCTAAACAGGAATTTACTTTATCACAATTCTGGAGGCCAGAGGTCCAAGATCAAGGTAGCAGCAGAGTCTGTTTGTCTTATTTTTTATTTTATTTATTTATGAGAGTCACAGAGAGAGAGAGAGAGGCAGAGACACAGGCAGAGGGAGAAGCAGGCTCCATGCACCGGGAGCCCGACGCGAGATTCGATCCGGGTCTCCAGGATCGCGCCCTGGGCCAAAGGCAGGCGCTAAACTGCTGCGCCACCCAGGGATCCCCTGTTCGTTCTTTCTTTCTTTCTTTCTTTCTTTCTTTCTTTCTTTCTTTCTTTCTTTCTTTCGAGGGAGGGGGGAGGCACAGAGGGAAGGAGGGAGAGAGAATCTTAAGCAGGTTCCACACCCAGTGGGGAGCCCAACACAGGGCTCGACCTCATGACCCCGAGACCACGACCTGAGCTGAAACCAAGAGCTGCACGCCTAACCTGGTGGCCTAACCTGCCGAATGACCCGGGCGCCCCGGGGTTGGTTTCTCCCGAGGCCCCCCTCCTTGGCTTGGAGATGGCCGTCTTCATGGCCACATGACATTTTCCCTCTCTGTGCGTCCATGTCCCCTCCTCTCCCAAGGAGAACGGTTATGCTGGGCGGTGCTCACCATAATGGAAAGGACAGTGGAGTCGCATCATAAGGAAGCGTGCTTGTTGCCATGAGCTGAACTCTGCTCCGCTCTCCCAAAGTCATGGGTGGAAGTCGTACCCCTGGGGCCCCAGGAGGCAGCTGTATTCAGAGGTGGAGTCTCTAGACGGGGTAATTAAGTTAAAATGAGGTCCTTTTTTAAACAAACAAAAAAAATTTATTTATTCACGAGACACACACGAGAGAGGCAGAGGGAGAAGCAGGCTCCATGCGGGGAGTCTGACGCCGGACTCGATCCTGGGTCTCCAGGACCACACCGGGGGCTGAAGGCGGCGCTAAACCGCGGAGCCGCCCGGGCTGCCCTCGAAATGAGGTCCTAATCTGAGTGGTGACCTGACAAGAAGAGACGAGGACAGCGGCACACGGAGGGAGGCCAGGTGGGAACACAGGCGGCAGAAGGCGGCCGTCTACACGCCCAGGAGAGGGGCTTCGGGAGCAGCCGAGCCTGCTGGCCCCGGAGCTAGTCTGGCCTCGGCCCGCAGAACCGGGAGAAAATGCGTGTCTGTGGCTTAAGCCACCTCGCACAGCGGCCCCAGCAAACCAGCACCGGGGATCGTGCGTCCGATTCGCAATACGTCAAGAAAATAGCTCATTTCAGCAAAGAATGTGCGTTTGAGAACATGAATCCGTGAGGGCCCGCCCGGCCCGTCCCTGGAGCTGGGCCTCCCTCCGAGGGGGAACGAGGCAGGTGCCGCGGGGGCAGCGAGCTCCCTGGTGCTTTGGGCCGGGGTCGCCCCGCCAGGCTTTGGGCCCCGCACTTCGGTGAAACAGAAAGGGGGGGCGGGGGGCGGGGGGTATGTCAGGGACAGGTGGGTCGTGTCATGTAATCTAAAAAGGAAAACGATCTTCTCTTCCAGCGCGATACGCCGGGACACCTCAACCATATCCCCAAGGCCGCCGGGAACGCACTTGCGGTGACTTTAACAGGTTTTGCTGGGTTTTAAGAACTTTGCAGACCTGCGCAGCCGTTCTTGTTACAACAGGCAGAGTAGCTGGCTCCCAATTACTTGTCTTATTAAAAAGGATTCACAGGGCCACCTATTATTAGGGCATATTATTTTTCTCGATGCTTCAGACGCTTTGGCATTTATTTTACGGTTGCCATAGAAACTCAGGTCGGTAATAAGCGGCTCTTTTAATTCCGATAATTAGGCTTATGTAAAGGAATATTTTAACGAGGGGAAGAGGTTAGAGAACTCCATCAGAGGACTGCGGGAAGAAGAACCCGACTCCCCAAATGGTCACAAAATTAGCTTCGACTATCCTTGGTCACCATTGCCTTCTGGGACAACTGCTGAGTGTTCGTTAGTCAGGCCTTCCTAAGGACCTGCGGTTTTCCCATAAACATCGGAGGTTTGCTTACTTCTGGGAAACTGCAATTCCATCCACCCCAGTCTCCCTCTGACACCCAGGCTGCTCCCCTGGCCAGAAGGAGAGGCCACTTCTCCTTTTCTGCGGTAAATCAGACAACATCTAGGTTTGTCTGGTTTCTCTTTAACCTTCACAGACAATGAGGGCTTGGTGTTTTTTTTTTTCCCCTTTTTAAATCAGTTGAGAAAAAATAATCATGCCTTACTACCTGTGGGATATTTGGAAGCCACCAATCTTGTGTTTTTAAAAGTCTTGTCTTTCTTACATCCACTGCCTTAGAAAGGCATTTTGCAGGAATATTTGTTAATTAATTTTAGGGACCCATGCACACGGCACAAAAATCAAGAGCCAGACAGTGAAACCATCTCCTTTCTGTGCCTGTCCCCAGGTGGCAACTGTTGTCACCGGTTTCCTTTGTATTGTCCCCAAACTACTCTGTGACACCAAAGACACAGGCTCGCACACACGGAGGCAGCGTATTGTCCGTGCCCCAGGGAGCCTCGCTCTCTTTCACCTCTGCTGGCCAGTCTGGACGCCAGTCTGCATCATTCCTTGGGGAAGAGCTGTGCCCCGCACGGAGGCCCTTCCCGGGGTCGCCAGGCGCCAGGCCCACCGTGGGGCCCGGCAGCCGGGTGTGCTCCTTGGCCTGGGCTGGCCGCTTGCAAGCCCGGTGAAGAAATCCGCTTACACCACCACACGGCGTGTGCAAAACGGAAACGAAGTTGCACAGAACAATACCCTGGTTAAAGGTACTGCTGGGCTTGGTTCTTTCCTACTGAATTCCGCTGTGTCCTCTGGAAGCGCCGGAAAGGCCGGCCTGCGGTGCGCGCGGACTCGGGGCGCCCCCCACCAGCCGGTGGGCCCTGGGCCGCGGGACCGGGACGCCCTCCGATGCAGCAGAGCTTGACAAGGGGCGCCCAGGCTTCTTGGGGTATCTGTGTGGCGCCTACGGGGTCTTAGCCGTCGGGCTACACGCTGAAGGTACAGGCTGAGGCATACGAGCACGGCTCCACCGCCACCGCCACGGACCCGGAATCTGGTCTCGCAGAGGAGTCATTTGCTGCAATGATTTAAAAACATGCATTTCAGAATGAAAGTAAAGTATGCCTGCGGGGGGAAAAAGAAATCAAACCGTGTGACAGAGTATATGGTACCGATCCCCTCTTCTTTTTTTTTTTTTTTTAAGATTTATTTATTTTGGGATCCCTGGGTGGCTCAGCGGTTTAGCGCCTGCCTTTGGCCCAGGGCGTGATCCTGGAGACCCGGGATCGAGTCCCACATCGGGCTCCCGGTGCATGGAGCCTGCTTCTCCCTCTGCCTATGTCTCTGCCTCTCTCTCTCTCTCTCTGTGTGACTATCATAAATAAATAAAAAAAATAAAAAAAAAGATTTATTTATTTTGGTGGCAGAGGGGCAGGGGGAGAGGGAGAGAGAGAATCTCAAGCAGGCGTGCAGCCATGCACAGCCCGACGTCTGCCTCCATCTCACAACCCCAAGATCATGCTCAGAGCCAAAAATCAAGAGTTGGGGGATCCTTTGGTGGCTCAGTGGTTTAGCACCTGCCTTCGGCCCAGCATGTGACCCCAGGGTCTCAGGACCGAATCCCATGTCGGGCTCCCTGCATGGAGCCTGCTTCTCCCTCTGCCTGTGTCTCTGCCTCTCTCTCTCTGTGTTTCTCATGATTAGCTAAATAACATCTTTAAAAACTAAAAAATAAAAAAAAAATCAAGAGTCGAATGCTTAACTGACTGAGCCACCCAGGCGCCCCGCCAATCCTCTCTTCTTATAGGAAAAAAATAAATAAATCCTCTGACCATTTTGTGCATACAGTTTCTGTGTTTCCTTCACCAGGGGAGAAGGACCGAACTGCAGGTTGCTTGAACCTCTAGCACATTGGGAAGTGGTTTTGGGGAGTGCGACTCAGTTTCCTGGAGTTTGATCACCCCTCTGTGATGCTTAGTTTTATCCTCCTGCTTTGGCAGAGGGAGGCCCAGACAGCTGAGTGGGCCTGGGAGGGTGTCCGCGGGAGAGACAGCGGGGGGGTCAGCAGGCTGAGGAGAGCGGGTGGGCCTCGCTTCTGGCCGTTGAGCTTTCCGACTCACCTGGGACTCACACCGACAATCTTGCAGCCGCCCCGGGACCCCACATCCCCCGCGACCCCCACTCTCAGGCCTTTGGGCCCAGACTGAAGTGTGCCACCAGCTTCCCAGCTCCCCCCCTTCTGGATCAGCCTCCACGGCCACAGGGACTACGTGTTGTCTGGTGGCTGGCCTGCTCGGGACAACGCCTCCCGTCGTCACAGTGGGGGTGACTACGTTTCTGACGGCTGCAGAGCAGTCGAGGCCCTGAGCCTCTGGCGTGTGGCCTGGCGATGCCACTTCGCAGCGCCACCGTCCTGAGCAGCCAGCCAGCCTGTCCATCCAGGCCTCAGTTGGTGCGGGGAAGGCTGCGGTGACCGCGACCCTGAACAGCCCACACAGCTGCCGCTGGCCCGACGTGGTCCCTTGTGGCCTGTTTGCCCACAGGCCCGAGGCCGCCGGAGGTCAGGCTGAGGTCGGCCTCCGCCCACCTCACTGAGGAGGGAAGAAGTCTGGAGACAAGGGAGGGAGGACTCAGGACTTCCCCGATGCTAATGTCCGTTGGTGGAGCTTCTGGGCCTGTCTCCAGTGTGCTTGGTCCCGATCTACTTCTAAGATGTTTCCGAGCCTGCTCTGCATCCTTCTATCATCTTCTGGATAAAAATATCTTTTGCTCTCGGTCTAGAGCCTTGTTTCTCTGCAAGGGTATATATGCCACTTATCTTCTTCTCTGCTTGTTTTCTGCTGGGGCCAAGCAGTTGGCATCATTCCCTGAGCGTGTCGAGCACCTCCGAGTGGACGGGGTCGCACCCATGCCCCGTTTCCCCCTGCACAGCTGGCACGTGGGAGCGAGGTAAGAACAGTCAGCTTGTACTGTGCACCTGCTAGTAGCAGGCTCAGGGCCTGCACCCCTTGCACTTACTGCTTGGTGGGGAGACATGGCCAAGCACACAACCAACCAAAGTAAGCAAAATCTATAACATGCCATTGGGAGTCACAGGCAGTCGTTTTAGGGTTCTGGGAAGGATCCTACTTGATTTGGGGGTTCAATACAATTTTTATAGACAGAAAAGAGGGATCCCTGGGTGGCGCAGTGGTTTGGCGCCTGCCTTTGGCCCAGGGCGCGATCCTGGAGTCCCAGGATCGAATCCTACGTCGGGCTCCCGGTGCATGGAGCCTGCTTCTCCCTCTGCCTGTGTCTCTGCCTCTCTCTCTCTCTCTCTCTGTGTGACTATCATAAATAAATAAAAATTAAAAAAAATTTTTATAGACAGAAATGAGATTTGAATTGGACCTGGAATGATTGTTAGGGTTTCAACATTTATTTCATATTATCGAGCATCCTTTACACTGGGTGCTGGGATTCAAAGTCCGCCTAGCTGAGCACCTAATGTCTAGCAGGAGACCACGTGTATATCCACGGAGACTCTTTTGGGGGCAACTAAACAAAATCGGCTCATGCTGGCTTAAGCAAAGAGCACTTGAATGGCTTGTACAATTGCGAGTTCTGGGGAGGGAGGTGGCATCAGGTGGCATGGGTCAAATACTGTGCTCCTGGCTTGGGTTTCCTCTTTTTCATCCCCATTTCAAACGGGCTTCCTCTGTGTGTTGGTGGTTAGAAGTCATGGTGTGGAAATTGGCCACAGACAATTTCTGGATTACACCAGCTGGTAGGCCTAGACAGAGGGGGATCGTTTCACTTTCCACATATAGGGTCCTGAGAAAAGGTGGCGATTGCACGGGTTGGGTTCATGTGCCCCTAATTACAGCCAGATGGTCCTTCCTGGAGCCACATTTGGGAGCCATGTGTGACCCACAGGAGTGAAAGAAGGGCACTTCTCAAAGTGCAGGGTGGACTTGTTACCAGAAAGAGAGGAGCCAGGGAAGAAGGGCTATGGGCCGACGTGCACAGCGGACGCCCCTACACAGGACGCCTCTGGTAAACTTTCTTTTCCTTGGCTCCATGACGCCACATGCTCTGGCTTGCTTCCAAACTCCCTAGCTATTATTATGATGATGATTATAATTTTTGGTGGTAAAACATAAATAACATAGACTTTGTGTTTTTAACCATTTTACGATACACAGTTCAGTGTCATTAGCAGCATTCACGATGTTGTACAACCATCACCACTATCTTTCCAGAACTTTTTTTTATCACCCTGAATGAAACTCTGTACCCATTAATAAATAACTCCCCATCTCTCCGCGCCCCCCAGACCCTTGGTGGCTTCTACTCTGCTTCCTGGTTCTATGAACTTGCCTATTCCAGATACCTCATCCAAGTAGAACCATGTAATAATTGTTCTTTTCTGCCTGGCTTATTTCACTCATAGTGTTTTCAAAGGATCATCCATATTTTCGCAGGTAGGAGAACTCTATTTCTTTTAAAGGCCAACATTCCACTGTATGGATTTACTATGTCTGTTAATACACCTTTCGGCTCTTGTGAATAATGCTACAGTGAACACTGCCATACGAGTACCTGTTTGAGTCCTTGTTCTCAATGAATTTGGGGTGAGATTTCTGGGTCCTATGGTAATTACACATTCAGCTTTTTGAGGAACCCCCATGTTGCACTCCACAGCGGCTGTGCTATTTTTTAGTCCCACTAGCAACGTACGAGGGTTCTGATTTCTCCACATTGTCACCAACACATCATTTCCCGTTCTACAGATTACAGTCATTGCGTTAGTTTGCTCAGTCGGCCGTAATAGGATGTCACCGAGGGGAGCTTAGACACCATAAGTTTATTCTCTCACGGTTCTGAAGCCTAAATGTCCAAGATCAAGATGCCAGTACGTTGGCTTCTGATTAGGCCTCTCTTCCCGGCTTGCAGACAGCAACTTCTCACTTGTCCTTGAATGGCCTTTTTTCTGTGCATGCACGGGAGAGAGAGAGAGAGGGAGAGAGACAGAGAGAGAGAGAGAGAAAGAGAGAGGGAGATCTGGTGTCTCTTCCTATAAGGATATCAGTGCTATTAGATTAGGCCCCACTCTAATTCCTTCACTTAACTTTAATGATCTCAATGGCCCCATCTCCAAACACCGTCACATTGGGGGGTAGAGCTCCACATACGAAAATGGGGGCATGGTGGCACAGATCAGTCCCTAACAGCCATCTTAAGAGGCGTGAGGTATTTCATTGTGGTTTTCTCTAGACATTCTTCTGTCTCCCTTGGTGATGCAATCTACTCTTCGTAGCCATAAATGCTGGAGGTGTCAACACTTGTCCAGGAGCCCTCCCCTCTTCTCGTCCCACATGCGCTCGCCAGGTGCGTGGTGTTCTTTCCTATGGTTTGAAGGAGTGGCGAGGCAGCTGCGTGCTCTGTTTGCCCCGGCCCGATCCACCCCCATTCTCTGCACGGGGAGGCTGACCCCTGCGATTGCACAGCTGGGCCCGTTTGCTCGCCTGGCTCCGGAGCTGGGGCAGGACTGGCTCCAGTAGATCAGAAGCGCGGAGGAGAGAGGTTTCCCAGCTGCCTCCTTCCGTGGCTGTCGCTGGGGGCAGTTAGGATTTTAACATACCTTCTGGAGTATTTTGGCCCTAGGCATGGTGGTGGTTTCCCACTGTTGCCAGTTTCTGAACGTCTCCTTACTACTTAAAAAAAAAAAAAAAATTTGCCCTGGGGTGCCTGGGTGGCTCAGTCGGTTGTGTCCAACCCTTGGGTTTCAGTTCAGGTCATGATCTTGGGGTCGTGGGATAGAGCCCCACCTCGGGCTCCATGCTCAGCACTGAGTCTGCTTGTCCCTCTCCCCCTGCTCTTCCCCTCAACCATAAATTCATAAATAAATACATAAATACATAAATTCTTTACCTTGCCCACACTGTCTGAATAGATCTCCTGCGACCTGGCTAATAACACAGAAAGACCACTTTTTTTTTTTTAAGATTTTATTTATTTCTTAGAGACTGAGAGTGAGTGGGAGGGGCAGAGGGGGAGGAAGAAAGAATCCAAGGCCAGCTCCTCAGTGAGCAAGGAGCCCGACGCGGGGCTCGATCTCATCTGGTGGCGGCTGTGAGATGGTGACCTAAGCTTCAGCCATCCCCAGAGGGACCACTTACAAGACCGCTGTCCAGGCGGTGAGGGCCTGCACCAGACACTCGGAAGAGAGCTACGGGGAGAGATACATGAGGAATGAATGCCACCGCGTGCCTCGGACGACCAACCGGTATGCTCTTTGGGAGCGGAGATTGTGTTTCATTCATTCTTTAACCCCGACACGTGGTCCTTATTAGCTGCTCCATAAATAGTGGTGGGATGACTGATGGGAAGCGTCAACAAAGATCCCAAGGTTCAGGCCTGTGTTCCTTCCCTTGAAGAAGGGGAAAATCAAGTCAATTTACAAGTACTTAAATAACAGTAAGAATGACGCAGAAAGATACTGTAGAAACGGCATCCGTCTGAGAGTCAGGGGATCTAAAGCCCAACTTTCCCACCCAACCTTGGGCAAACGACTTGACTTCTCTGCCTGAGGTCCGTTTCCTTCTCTGCATATAGGAGTACGAACCTCCAACCACAGAGCTGCCCGGAGGAGTACCTGGATGACATACGCGGACCACGTATCTCGGGGACCATTCCCGGGGTTTGTCCCGAAGTATATACTTCAGGCCCCCGTCAAACAAACCATGAGTTGTGTCTGTCGTGCTCCTTCCTGGAAAACCACTGCAGATTTAAAAATCCTCCTCTACCTGCCGTCTGCAGAGTCCTGGAAGGGCACAGTTTGTGCCACTGTTACTCGTTAGCTTGTATTTTAGCTCTTAGGACTCTGGGCTCTTCGGAGCGGGGCTGAGGACAGGAGCCTTCCCCTGTGATCGTGCTTTGACCTTAGGCCCCGCGTTCAGACCAGCAGGAGCACCTGAACTCTGCCGCAGAGGTGGAAGCAGACTCTAACCCTCCACCTCTGGTGCCCTGTGTGTCTCTGTCTCCTCTATGCTTCCCTAAATGCCCTCGGCCACACCAACGCCTACTGGGCTCGGGGAGAGAATTTCCCAACTGAACTGGACAGATGCCTTCATATTTCAGTCTGTTAAATAATGGTTTGTTATGTCTGTTCAAAAACGATTGTCTCTACGACTCTGTACTGAATTTGCTGAAATAAGTAAATAAATAAATGCATGCTTCCCCAGGAGACGATGCGGTTGTGGGAACTGGGCAAACAAGAGGAAGGAGTTCCCTTTCAGGATATTTATAATTCAGATAATGACCTCCGTTGACTTGTTACCCAGGATTAACCTTCCCTTCTAACTCATGACAGTTGACTTTCTTATTGTTTTTGTCGTCACTCCTTTCTCCTTTAAGACATGGCTGTAAGACTTGTCTTTCAAAGACCCTCTATCTGTCAGATTTTATTTTAGAGCATTCCAAGCCTCGGGTGTCCAAGAACACTTGTAAATCATGCAGTTTACTCTTGTTGAATATTCACGGCTTCACATAGTTGCTATTTCTATAAGTTTACCAAAGCCAGCTGGTGACTTTACGCCGAGAAAAGTGTGCTTTAAAGCAGCAGATATTATATATCTTAAATATGTATTAACATGTTGGAATAGTGTGACTGAAATATTCCTTAAAGTCCATAAAATCCAATACAAAGGCAAAAAAGAAAAAAAAAAAGAAAGAGTATGCAATGAGTCTTCATTTGAAACATACAATTTATTCTTTTCTAGAATTTCCTATTTTCTGGATTCCTTAGTCTATGGTTTCTTAGGCTTACATGAAAATGCTCCTGCTACCTTGTGGAAATATTTGCATTCTAACCAAATCATTTCAGAACTTCTCAAAGGCTGAGAGAGATCTAGGCTGCCTCCATTACTTTTGAGGTTCCCAGTATATTTTTTTAAAAAAATCACTAAAAGGGTTAAAAATTGGGGTGTTTTGAAAGTTCACATTTTTAACAGTTGATGCCTTTAACACACACACAAAAATTACAACACAAAACAGTTGTGCTAGTCGGAAGATAATTTAAAGATTCAACTTTTAAAATCCACAGTACACTGGAAGGTGATATAGTTTCTTCAGGGATCTCAATTTTAAATTTGGATGAGGGTGTCTTCTTTCAATCCCATCAGTGTATTTTGGTGTAATCTCCATTGAAGGTAATGTCAGAAGCCTAAATTCAAGACTCTTTATAAATGTAAGAACTGGGCCAGATAACCTTCTGGGTCGGTGCCCACTCCTCCTCCTTTCCGTTACCATAAGCCAAGAATATTTAATCCATAATTGGGAAACTATATTATTATTTAGTAACACATAATGAATTAAAGATGATGATCAAGTCTTACCCATGTCCAGTTGTGTAAAGAAAAACTCTGAATAACCCTAGCTTGGGGAAGTGTAACAAAGGGCAAATTCTAAGACGAGTTTTCTCTCCAAATGCTGACGCCGAGGCTTTTCTCAGCTAATTTTTAGAGGTATTGGTTTGCTAAGTCTTGTTTAGATCACAAGCTCCTTGCAAAGGAACTCTACGTATACTGAGCTGTTACTAAAAACTAGTAATTAATCTTGTTGGGTAGTTGCCATCGAAACTATTTAAGATTTAAATAGGAAAATAATTTTCCACTTATGACACGGGCTACACTGACATTTGCACGTATACTTTACAGATGTGGAAATACTCTGCACTCTGTGCTTACGACCACAGACGCCATCTGCTAGGCAACGTGGAGTACGACCTACAAGGACATGCAAGTAAATACCGCTCACTCAAGTGATTGCCTCTCATTTGGAAACACCCTGCTTCACTTTTAGTAGCACAGAAAAGATATTCCCCATCTGCGTGTAATTTGCAGCTGAAACGACCCTTTCGTACAGACAAGTTGGCTGTTCCATGGTGTCAGTAGAGACCAGGCCTAGCTGGACTTAGATCATTAGCCATCTCGCCCTGGGAACTACTGGGGCAGTGGGTCACAGGAGAGAGGGTCGATAGGGTCGATGTGTAGCAGAGCTCCTCAAAGCAGCAGCAGAGAAAGGTCTAGGCACCAGGGTCTTCTCGAGAGGCAGAGAAATCTCACCGTAACTTCATCTGCTCCAGGCCAGCTGGGGTGGAAAGTGGATAAATGAAGGTCAAGCAACCTGGGTCCGAAGCTGAGCTTCTCCTTTTTGTAAAGGAGAAAGAGCCAAGCGCAGATGTAATTTCAGCAGAGATCACAAAAGAGGGCAGAGAACGGAGCTTTTAGAGAATAAAAGGAATTGACAAATATATTGTCCTATTAAACACGCAGAAGAATCGTTTTGGATGTCAACTTCCCCCTTAACAAGCTTCAAAGCTTATTAAGCAAGTAATAACTATTTGTTAACGTCATTTTAAAAGTTACACATTTTTAAAGCGATTTTTTTTTCCTTCTTAACTGAACAAAGAATGCCCCTCCCCGCAAAAATACACTGTATTGAATTAACACGATTGCCAATTCCTCAGCACATAGATCAGAAAGGCCAAGCGGCCTTATGTGTCGTTTTTCTGAAAAAGAAAACTCAATTGCCCTTTTAAAAATATAATCAGCAAGTTGAAAACAAAGAAAAGGAAAATATATCCAACAGAAATAAAAAGATCCTAAAGATTGAACTTTTTGTTCTCCTTGAATAATTTTAACGCTACCATCTAGATGGATATTAGCACCAAGTCTGACAATAATCTTAAATATTGCAAACATAGCTATAATTTTTGGAACATTAGCTGTTTTTACTAAGATGGTGGCAAAGTTGCATTGCTTGTTATCGGTTTTTGTAACTGGAGATCTAGATTACAATTTTCAAGGGCTCTATGGGCAAACGCTCTGATGCGAAGTGAGGGACTTTAATTGGAATAAACTTCAAGATCTTTTCTCATTCTAAAACTAGGAGCCTATTGTTTGTCAGAGTTAGAAAGTTTTGTAGTGATATTTGTGGGTATATTCCCTCCAGAATTTCTTTCATTTCTCTTTAACAACAAAAAAAATGACAAAGAATATGTTCCGGAGGGAATTTGTGACTGTTTGCTCAGACAAAATCGGTCATCATTCAAGGTTAAACAGTGACCGAGTGGCAGAGAACAGATTGGCAATTATTCGGTTTTAAATTTTGAACTTGAAATTAAAATGAGGGAAAAAGTTCCTTTTGGTGTCTTACAAATCCCCACTGGTGTGAAGTCTGCAGTTGCAAATGAGGAGTCTTTAGCTGTGCCCGGTGGGCTCTGGGGAGCAGGTGCTGAGCCGGGGAAGGGGGGCAGCAAAGGCTTGTGGGGGAGTGAAAGCTGCCAGGACAAAGGGGAGGCAAGCCCGCTGGGGCAGGGGGGGCCCCTCCAGCCCAGGCCCACTTGACAAAGGCTTTGCCGAAATCAGGGGCGCTCAAAGCACAGCTTGCACGGTAAAGGAGCCTTCTATCTGGCTGAAAAGTCTAGGCCTTGTCCACAAGGAAGAGTGGGACAACCTCCCTGCCTCCTAATAAATAAACAAACAAACAAACAAACAAATAAATAAATAAAAATAAAAATAAAAAGCTGGAGCAGCTCCCGAAGGAGTTGAAGCCGGAGGCTGTCAGCCAACCGTGCTGCTCCCAGCTGGGCTGTGAACGGGGCAGGGGGCCTCCGGGCCCTGTGCGGGGTGAGCCCCCTTCACTCTCAGAACCCCTCCATCGCCCCCATTTCCTGGGCCCTCGTCCCCTCCCTGGCCCTAGCAGGAGTCCAGGCTCTTCTCACTTTGTTATGCGGAGCAGTTAGCTCAAAAAACTGGCCCCGTCCGGTCCGGTCCGGGTGAGAGGAGCTCCTGTTGTCCCTTCAGAGGCCTTCCCGGCTTGGCTCGGGTGGAAACCACGCAGCCACGCCCTTAGTAGGAGCCAGCGTGGGGGCAACTCTGGCTCCACCTGGCCTTTCTCCTTCTCATCACAAACGGAGACAACAGGGATGGGGAGAGCCGAGAGTGACATTTGGGAACAAAAGCCGACAGGTTTCCTGCCCTGGGTGCCCCGGGCCCTCCCACGACCCCCCGACCCCTTGGGTAAGAGACCGGTTTTGGGGAGTGGGGAGTGGTAGAAACTGAAGAGTTATTTTCTTAAATATTTGCAACTAAATCCCTAAAACGCTGTTTTAAGGAATCTGATGTCATCCCTGGCCTCTACTTGCCACTTGACAAAAGCTGATTGTGCTATTTAGTTAATAATTAATTCTGTAGAGAGCAGGAATTTTACTACACAAACTCAAAAGTACAAGAAATACCATATTCTTGATTTGCTTAAAGCCCAGTGGGCACCCCTATGTCTTTCCTACATTAAAATTCTGGAGTCTTATCGGCGGCGTGTATCACATTGAGGGCCGACTCTTCGGGAGGACAGCTTCCTAAACAAGGGATTTTCAGGTCAGAGGGTCAGTGTTTTTCAGATCGGAACACTCAGTTCCACATACCGTCCCTCGCCCAAAAGTATCAACGTGTCTGATTATCCACCCCCTCAGCAGCCTGGAAGTTCTCAATCTTTTCGACTTTGGCCAAGCAGATGGGCAAAAATTCAATTTTGTTATTAATTTGTATTTCCCCAGCTACTGGCAAGATTGAGCAACTTTTAATGTTTATATGGCACCTGCACTTTCTTTGATCCACTGGGTCATTTGTCTTCTTACTGATCTAGAAAAGCCTTATGTAAGTAAGGGCTCTTAACGCTTTTCTTGCACGTGTGTGCTGCAAATATTTTATCACTTGTCTTTTGACTACCTGTGGGCTAGCAAAGACAGAGCCTCCTGCCCCTCAGCTCATAATCCCGTGGAGGCACCAGATGAAAGATGGATAATAATAACTTGATTAAATGATACGCAGGTAATACTTCACAGTAAATGCCACAGGGGCCATTTGGAAATACCTGCAGCAGGAAAAATCTGTTTTCAGTTAAAAATCCCTTTTATTTTTATTTATTTTTTAAAAGATTTTATTTATTTATTTGAGAGAGAAAAAGAATGGGGGGGAAGAGCAGAGGGAGAGGGATAAGCAGACTCCGTGCTAAGCGCAGAGCCGGATGCAGGGCTCAATCCCATGACCCTGAGATCCTGACCTGAGCCGAGATCAAGAGTCGGACAGAGGCTTAACCGACTGAGCTCCCCAGGTGCCTCTAAAAATGCTTTTTAATGTGTAATGAACACAATGAAACTCCATTGAAGGCCACTGGCATACTTTTACCATGAAGTCAGGCATAAAGATCAGTCCTTTTAGATTTTTCCATAACTTGACCACTTTTAACCTCATTCAATCTCTACCACTTCTCACATGTCCTCTCTCAACCTACCACTCCCAATTCCATTCTTCCTCAGAGTGTTTCTATCCAGTCTTCTATTTTCACAGTGATGGTATTTGTTAGTTTGTGACAGATATTTTGGATGGATCTCCAGCGAGTCTTAGACTCTGAATATGCATATTAAAGAAATTGGAGACGGCTTAGTTTCTTCAAATCCTTGACTATGCAAAAAGTAGTTTCAGACTTTAACATTTTAAAATTGGAGAATCTATTTTCCTGTTGAGTATTCACTCAGTTAGCAGATATTTGATTGCATACCTTCTATATACTTAGGCACTGTTTTTTTTTAATATTTTATTTATTCATGAGAGACAGAGAGAGAGGCAGAGACATAGGCAGAGGGAGAATCAGGGTCCATGCAGGGAGACCGACGTGGGACTCGATCCAGGACCCTGGGATCAGGCCCTGAGTCGAATGCAGACACTCAACCACTGAGCCACCTAGGGGTCCCTAGGCACTGTTTTAAATATCATTATATCCTGTTAGAGGGGAAGAGGGGAGGGAGACGGAGTAACGGGGTGATGGACATTAAGGACGGCACTGGGTATTATACAAGACTGATGAATCACTGAACTCTATCTCTGAAACTAATAATACATTATATGTTAATTAATTGAATTTAAATTAAAAGATTAATTTTAAAAATAACATTATATCCATGAGTTCATGGAATTTACATCCTAAATTGGAGAAAGAGAGAGAGAGAGAGAGAGACATCAAATGGTAAAAACGTAAGTCTATAATGTCAGACAGTGATACATACTATAAGGAAAAATAAGGCAAGATAAGAAGAGTATTATGGGTTGAATTGTGTCCCCTCCAAAACTGAAGTCCCAGTACCTGTGAATGTGACCTCATTTGGAAAGAGGATCTTTGCAGATGATCAAATCACAATGAGGCCATTAGAGTGGGCCCTAATCCAATGACTAGTGTCCTCATAAAAAGGGGAAATTTGACACAGAGACGTGCCCACAAGGAGAATGTCATGTGAAGATGAAGGCAGAGATCTGGGTGATGCTTCTACAAGCCAAGGAACATCAAAGATCGCCAGCAAACCACCAGAAGCTAGGAGTGAGACATGGAATAGATTCTCTCTCATGGCCTTCAGAACAAACCAATTCTGTCAACACCTTGATCTCAGACTTCTGGCTTCTAGAACTCTGACATTTCTGTTGAAAAGGTCTCCAAACGGTAGTACTTTGTTATGACTGCCCTACGGAAAGTAAGATTTTAGATGGGGTGATGGGGGAAGTTCACATCTGAAAGGAGAAGAGAATATAGTCAAGAAGGTAACTGGAGAAAGCACAGACCAGTATTGTTATTCCCTAGTAGAGGGAGTAACAAGTGCAAATCCCCTCTGGTGTGCACACGAGTGGCAAGTGTAAGGACTGCCACAGTCGGGGTTCCTGAAGCATGGTGAGCAACATGAAGGAAAGTGAGGGAGATAAGGTCAGACGCCCATAAGGTAGGGACCAACTCGCCACGTGTGGATAATGGCCTTCTTCCCCAGGTAATAAGAGAAGCCACTGGAGAGCTGTGGGCAGAGAAATGACATCATCATTGTCAAAAGTAGCATGTTCAGTTTTCTGTTAACCAGAAAACAAGTTCCAAGTTCCTGATTGATGGTTTCACTTATGCACCTGTTCTAGCCAGGAGTCCTGGGGTTGCAAGTGACAGAGATTCAGCTCAAGCTCTCCTAAGCAAGGGAGGGAACTTATTAGCTCACGTAACCAAAAAGGCCATGAGTATTTAGGCAGAGCTGGGGATCAACCCATATCATCAATAATCTGTCCCCTTTTCTCCTTCTTTCAGTTCTCCTTTCCTCTATGTTGACTTTGTTTGCAGATAAGCTTTTATTATTATATGGCAAAAGAACCACCAGTAGCTCCAGACTTCATGCTTCTTAGTATTAGATATCCCAGGAGAGATTCTTTTTCTCCTACCATTCACATAATCCCCCAAAGAATGCTGGTTGGCTTCCTTGATTATGAGCCTAGTCCTATAATAATCAGTGGTGGTTTCTAGAGATAGTTCTTTGGCTGAGTGGCCTACATCACATATCCACTTCTATGGCAAGGAAGCAGACCCACAGGTTGCACTATCTAGGTGGGTGAGAAGCATTTACCAAAAGAAAGAGTTATGTGGGGGCCACAGAGCTGTACAGCTTCAGAATTCTAATTCATGTTATAGTCTACATGGATGTGACCCACTGCAGTGCACAACCCCCGAGAGGCCTTATGGTGGTCCTTGGTACTCTAACCTGAGGAAGGGGGAAAAGAAGCTGTGCAGGCAAAAAGGGCAGGCATCCCCTAGTACATCTTTTTTTTTTTTTTTTTAAGATTTTATTTATTTATTCATGAGAGACACACGGAGAGGGAGAGGGAGAGAGAGAGAGAGAGAGAGAGAGAGAGGCAGAGACACAGGCAGAGGGAGAAGCAGGCTCCCTGCAGGGAGCCTGATGCGAGACTTGATCCCAGAACTCTGGGATCACGCCCTGAGCCGAGGGCAGACACCCAACAGCTGAGCCACCCAGGCATCCCTCCCCTAGTACATCTAATTACAGAGCTAGTCATTTGTAACTTTAAGAAAGAACTTTTTTTTTTTTAAAGACTTTATGCAAAGTTGGCTGGACTTCTGGCTTCCTGGAACAAAATATGACTCATAAAATGCAAATCTACAGCAGATATATAAATACATTTATTTCTTCTAAAGAATGATATCTAATAGTCCTAATTATGGCATATCTTAGGCTTAAGTCAAGTAAATAATTCACCTTTGATAACAGTACTATAAATGGAGCTGTGATTCACAAGTGCATGGTTCTTCCTAAGAACTCTGTGCATTCATTTATTACAGTTATAGACTGGCCCCTAATATTGACAGGTTCCATGCCAGGAATTATAAATATGGCAAGGAGACCAAACAAACCTTGTTCCTGTCCTCATGGGTAAGATGGATATTAGACAACGAACACACAAATAATATATAATTATACTGTGGTAAGTAGGAAGAAGGAAAAGAACTGGGTGTCATCAGAGAGAATTAACAAAATTGGGGGTTGATTTAGATCAGGATCAGGGATTCATCTGAGGTTGTGCCATTTAGGCAGAATGCTGACGTATATATAGGAATTAGTCAGATTTGAAGAGTGGGAGAGGAAGGGAAAGTATTCTAGGCAGAGGGAATAGCATGTACGAAGGCCTTAAAGAGTTTCAGATATCACCAACACCCCTGCCCAGGCCCAGGGACGTGACCCCAGACGCTTACCAATTGTATTGTCCATTTCATTTTTATTGCTGCTTTCCAATGATATTTCAAATTAACTAAATCACACACATTCTCTTTTCATCATTATAGAGTAGATAGAATGTTTAGATTTTCCCCTCTGACTATAATTTTTAAAAAAAGATTTTATTTATTTATTCATGAGAGATGCAGAGAGAGGCAGAGACCCAGGCAGAGGGAGAAGTAGGCTCCCTGTGGGGAGCCCGATGGGGACTTGATCCCAGGACCCTGGGATCACACCCTGAACCAGAGGCAGATGCTCAGTCACTGAGCCACCCAGGAGTCTGTGTACAGTTTGTTTTTTTTTTAAAGAAATTTATTTTTTATTTCTATTTTTAAGATTTTATTTATCTGTTTGACAGAAAGAGAGAGAGAGAGAGAGAGAGAGAGCAAGCACAAGCAGGGGAATGGCAGGCTGAGGGAGAGAGAGAAGCAGACTCTCCACTGAGCAGGGAGCCCGATGTGGAGCTCGATGACAGGACCCTGGGATCACAACCCGAGCTGAAGGCAGACACTTAAACTAATTGAGCCACCCAGGCGCCCCTGATTATAATTTTTATATATTAATGTATATTAATGTATTAATGTATATTAATGTATTAATATATGACGATGGCAAAGTGATCAAAAGTGGAATTGATGAAAGGATGATTGTAATTATTTCATGCTGGCAATATATTTTCAAGTGTTTTGCAGTCACTTACCACTTCTGTTTCTATAACTTCATGGTAGGAAAGAAGAGAACACGAGGACTTAGAGCTGAGGATGGCAGCTATGGAGAGGGGGTTAGTATTTAAAGGTAATTCTCTAAGGTTCTCTTCTGGGATCTGCTAAGTGAAGGACAGAAGTCTGGGTACTGACTACTGGGGAGGAGGTAAAACTTGGATGTCATGGTCCAGGCCCTTGATCAATCAAGGTCCAAACAGAAAATAGATGGCACACTCAGAAGGGTCTTGGTCTCCTGCTTTTCTAGTTTTAGAGTTATTTGTTGCTTTTTTTTTTCTACTCAGTCAACTCCTAAAAAATGTATAGCCCAATAGATTTCTGCAATCATGTGTACCTGAAATATGTAATGACAAGATACTTGAAGAAAGGCACTTTTGTCATACTATTATTACCTTTATTGTTCATCTTGGTTTTTCAAATTATAGAAGTTTTTAAATATGAAAACCAGCACAGACAGTAAGATAATGTGTACTCATATATCCACCACTCTGATTTAGAAAATGTTAATATTTTGACATTTTTTTTCCAAATTTTTAAATAAAATATCACAGCATGCAAGGCTTCTTGTTACTTCTCCTTACCTCCTATTTATTCATTCATTAATGCCTTCATTCATTACTTTCATTTTTAAAAGGTTTATTGAACTACTTACCCTGCTATAAAAGCCATGGGATAAACACAAGATTGAGACTTATTTCCTTTCCTCAGGGTGTTCCCAATCTAGCAATGATATCCTCAAAATGGTTGGTTGGTTGTTTTCAGTAGGTAGCTGTGAACATACAAAAGGAGGGGAAAAAACTAGAGAAATGGAAGCTTCTACAGCGAAAACCAAAGAGTGAGATGGATAAAACTCCAATTGCACCTACACAGTGACCACTTTGCCTCTTTCTGTTTCTGATAGAATTGTATGGTAGATGCCCTTTTAGCAAATGAAAAACCTGCTACTAAATAGGTATTTGACACTGGTTAATTTTTATATGCTAGTCTGTGCTAAGCATATAGACAATACTAAATGCTCAAAAGAAACATTAATAGATTACTTTCAGGTCTAAAACTGCGTAATTGTATACATTTTTAAAATTGTACTTGAGGGTGAGTACCCTACATTGGAAAGCATAATGCATTCAGATCCTCTTATTCATAATTGACGGTAAGTTCTCCAAAATCAGATAACAGGAAGGCCTGCCTATTAGATGAGTAGTGGAAACTTTTCACAAGGGAAACTATTCCTTTCAAGCTTGAATTTCTTCACATTCTGCAATTCTGCTGGGTCTGGTTTGTCTGGGTCGGCAATCGGGAAGATTGCAAGTCTGTGTAGTATCTTGGTCGCAAATTAGGAGGTATCCCCTCTGGGCTCATAACAGCCCTGCCAACTTGTGCCTCTGTGGGAAAAAACAGGTTCTCTTTCCTCAGAGACAGCCCCAAACCAGTCCACACCAGCCCCACTCACCCCCTTGGCCCAGCGTGTTTGTGCACTGCACACACTGCACAACCAGGTGTCTTGTTTCCAGTGCCAGAAAACATGGCTCTCAGCATACTACACCGAACACCTCCCAACGCCGGGCACTTGGCCAGGTGCTGGAAATAAAAAGAGGAATAAGACAGAGTCTACCTTTGGTGTCTGGGAAGTGGGCCATATAAACAGATACCATAATAAGAGCTAGTAAAGTGATCAAAGAGAAATGCAGACAGGATCACAAATGAAGGAACTGCTCATTTTTCTTGGATGGGGCTGGGGTCAAGGCAAATTCAGAAAGCACGAGGCTTTGGAATTGGGGTTCATAGGATGAGTAGAGGTTCATGAGGTGGGTGAAGGGCAACAGGGCTTTTGATAACAAGGAGAAGCTTGGGAGTCTCTTCCTGCAGCCGTAGCCTCAGGAAAGCCTAGGGCTGCAGCTTCATCACTTTGATCTAGGTTTTGGGTCCCACCATTTTGGTTGGGTTTGTCTATGTCTCTTTTTGTCTTTGAAGTGATCCAGACAAGCTCAGCAGTGGGGCTCGTATAAACAGTGTAAAAAGAAAAAACAGTGTTCACTTGCCAGCAATGTCCCCCCACATAGCTCTCTTGGGAGTCTGGAGAGGCAGGAGGTGGCTGGTCAAAGGCCAGGGATTTGGGAACATTGCCAAATGGCCTCCTTGAAGATACAGCACACAAGGACATTCCAGGAAGAGGGAGCAGTATAATACCACAGTATTTTGTTTGCCAGATGGAAATATCCTTAGTGACAAACATATTTAATTTGGCTGCAGGTGTGACCTTTGATTATGCAATAGAATTGTGCAGCAGCTAGAATGTAATTTCCGAACGACCTAGGCTGCTTATTTCCCTAGAAGGATTAGTTAGTTTTGCCCAGAAAAGCTTTTCGAAGACCACAGACTACATTTCTAACTCTAATGAACCTTTCCCTCTCTTGGCACGTTCTACTGGTTGCTGGAAGAATAGGGAGGAAGCATGCGCATAGCACAGCTCCACAGAAGCCACTGTCACTCTCAGAAAAACAACTAGGTGCATGTCCCTTCCGCAGGGAGTTAGAGGGCTTCTCCAGGTCATTCAGGGAGAGTGGTCCAATGCCTGCAGCGGACTGATTGTAGAGGGTGGGGGATCAGAGGCAACAACCTTTACTTCTCCCCCCATGGTAGGGACTCTGGTGTTGCTGTGAGGTTCTGAAAGGGCGGTGGCCTCTGAATCTTGTTTGTGGAGTTCAAGGAGGACTAGAAGCTTCACTGGGCACTGTGCACCACAACAAGGACAACAAAAACAAACCTGCTGACTGTGTTTTTACTGATTAGTTCCAAACTAGCTATTCCGGGCCACACACTCTTAAACTAGGTTCTCCTTTGATGACCTCTATGTTGAAATAAAAGGAGGTGGTGAGTTATGCAGCAGCAGCCCTCGGGAACTGCCTGAGGGCCCTCATTGCAACAATCTGATAACAGCAGAAAGCACTGAGGAGTATCTCCCCACCCATGTTTGTGATCCTCCAGTGCCCAACACCCTCCTTCTGAGGCTCCCACTGACCAGGGAATGGAGAACCTTGGCCCATATTAGTATTCAGGTAGGAGTCATCAATGAGAACATGAGACAAACTCAAGAACACTTTGTAAACACAAAAGAACATTCCTACAAAGTAGGCAGGCCCATTAAAACATGGCAGGTAAAAAAAAAAAAAAGAAAAATTTTTTTTTAAAAGACCAAGTTTAGCCACAGAGAGTTGAAGGATATGCTAACCTGTATTTAAGGACCCCACAAAATGGGATCACATGTCTATGAATATCTTTGGGAAAGTATCATGCACCAAAATGTCCTCAATCCCCCTAAAAGACTTCACATTCTTCAGCTCAGGAATGAAAAAGATACGTCATTCCACCAGATACATATGCCAAAAATCCAGGAACCATCATTTATTTCTCTCTTTTCTCCATTACTTTCCCCCATCAGTCTGTCAGCAAGCTGATCTTCAAATTATATATTGATTTGTCCATATCTTTTTATGTTCATGACCACCATCCCAGTCCAAGCCACAATAACCTCTTGCCCAGACAACCTCAAAATCCCACTCACTGGCTTCTCTATATTCACTTTGGCTCCCCTCCGTCTCAGATTGCAGTATGGGAAGGTCTTTCTAAGCATAAACTGATAGAAGAAATGAACAAAGGAAGAGTTATATATATATTTGACAACAAAGAAGGCCTAAAAATTTGAATGTCCAAAAAACATCACCATACCTATCTCTTAGCAGAAGTGAGAGGGTTGGGGCAGAGAGAAATTTCACTTTCTACTATACATGTTTCTGTATGATTTCATTTAAATTAACACAACAAAACATGTTATAAATAACTGAAAATAAGCAACAAACTGGAAAAATATTTGACACAAATATGGTAAAACTTAATAGATTTGACAGTCTTAATATATAAAAGCTCATCCAAATCAAAGAGAAAAACATTAAGACCATCAGCATTTAAAATGGGTAAGGAAAAGGGCGCCTCGGGGGCTCAGTAGGTTAAGCAACCAACATTTGGTTTCTGGTCAAGTCATGAGCTCATGGGTCGTGGGGTCAATTGGGCATTGAGCCCCTAGTTGGGCTATGCATCCAGCAGAGTCTGCTTGAAGATTCTCTTCCTCTGCCCCTCTCCCCACTGGTGTATGTGTGTGTCCATGCACGTGCTCTCACTCTCAAATGAACAAATACACTTTTAAAAAATGGGTAAGAAAAAAATTATACTTTGAAATAAACTAGGTTTTTTTTAACTACTAGTTTTTTAACAAAAAATGAGTAAGAATATTGACACTAAATCACTGAAAATCAAATATAAATATGTAGTAAAGAAAAAATGTCCTATCTCACTAACAGTCACATAAATGAAAATTAAAAGTGAGATATCACTTTTTACATATTACCATGACTTTAAAAAATTTTAATAAATCAATCACTTTCATCATAATTTCTTTGTGGGAGTATATAATTTCTTTGGTAATAATTTTGGCAATGTCAGATATCTTAAAACTTCACAGACTTTTTTTTTTAAGATTTTATTTATTTATTTGAGAGAGAGAGTGAGAGAGAGAGAACAAGGGGTGAGGAGGGGTGGGTTTTAGGAGAGAAGACTCCCCACTGAGCAGGGAGCCCTCCACAGAGCTAGATTCCAGGACCCTGAGATCATGACCTGAGCCAAAGAAAGATGCTTAACTGACTGAGCCACCCAGGACCCCCAAAAGTCCACAGCCTTTGACTAGTGATTTTATTTCTAGGACTTTATCACAAGGTAATAATATCACAGATATGGACAAAGATTAAACTACAGTGTTTCATCTAAGAATTATATATAAAATCAAAAATTGGGGAAGGATCAAATAACAAGAGCACAGTTAAATCAATAGTGTTACATCTATCAGTAAGATAAGTTATAATAGTGTCAACAAAAATATTTATGAAGGCTCAGTATAATAAAAATACCTATTTTCCATAAGTTAAATATAAATTTAACATAATTCCAATAAAAATACTTTCAGTTTTTTTTTTTTTTTCAATAGAAAAACTGATCCTAAAGGTCGAATAGAAAAAATTAACAACAATGGCCAGGAAAACACTGGCAAGGGAAAAGAGCAATGAGAAAGCACCAGTATTAGCAGATATATATGAAAACGTATTTTATGCAATAGTTAAGAGAGTACTAGAATATTAATAGACAAATGGAACAGTATAGACACCAAATACATATGTTAGTTCATTCCATGGAAAGAGAAGCATCTCAAGTCAAAGAGGAAAAGGTAGACCCATGAATAAATGATGTCAAGACAAGTAGAAAGATACAAACAGTTGGATCTATGTCTTTTTTTTTTAATTTATTTATTTATGATAGTCACAGAGAGAGAGAGAGAGAGGCAGAGACACAGGCAGAGGAAGAAGCAGGCTCCATGCACCAGGAGCCTGATATGGGATTCAATCCCGGGTCTCCAGGATCGCGCCCTGGGCCAAAGGCAGGCGCCAAACCACTGCGCCACCCAGGGATCCCTGGATCTATGTCTTTGCAACATTTGTCTCCTCCAAAAAAACTCAAGAAAGACAAAGAAATATAAAAACTAAAACTATAGAAGTACTAGAAGAAAACAAAGATTAAAAACATTTTTTAATGGGAAGGTCTTTATAATGATGATTCAAAATCTAGAAGCCATAAAAGTAAATATTGATGAAGCCTGGCTATATAAAAATATATTATAAAATTTGAACATGGGAAGATTCTACAAGAAAAGACAAAGCCAAAACAAACTGGGAAAAAAGTGATCTATGTCCCAGACATAGGGCTAATCTCTTTCATGTACACAGAGCTACTATAAATCAGTATGGGAGGCCTGTAACCTATAGAAAAGTGGGCAAAGCTTATGAAAAGAGAGGTTCGTTCCATACACATTTTAGGAGTGTGTGTTCCAGCTCTGTGAAGAATGCTGATGGTATTTCAATGGGGATTGCACTGAATGTGTAGATTGCTTTGGGTAGCACAGACATTTATTACTATTTGTTCTTCCAATCCATGAGCATGGAATGTTTTTCCATTTCTTTGTGTCTTCCTCCATTTCTTTCATAAGTGTTCTATAGTTTCAGAGTACAGATCCTTTACCTCTTTCGTTAGGTTTATTCCTCGGTATCTTAATAGCCAAAGTACTGTTGAAAAAGAAAACCAATGGCGGGGGCATCACAATTCAAGCTGGGTTTCAAGCTGTATTACAAAGTTGTGATCTTCAAAACAGTATGGTACTGGCACAGAAACAGACACATAGATCAAGAGAACAGAACAGAGAACCCAGAAATGGGCCCTTTACTCAACAGTCAACTAATCTTTGACAAAGCAGGAAACAATATCCAATGGAAAAAAAAAAAGATAGTCTCTTCAGTACATGGTGTTGGAGCAACTGGACAGTGACATGCAGAAGAATGAAACTGGACCACTTTCTTATACTACACACAAAAATAAATTCAAAATGGATGAAAGATCTAAATGTGAGACAGGAATCCATCAAAATCCTGGAGAAGACAGGCAGCAACCTCTTTGACCTCAGCCACAGCAATTTCTTGCAAGACACATTTCTGGAGGCAAGGAAAACAAAAGCAAAAATGAACTGTTGAGACTTCATCAAGATAAAAAGCTTCTGCACAGCAAAGGAAACAGTCAACAAAAACCAAAAGACAACCTACAGAATGGGAGAAGGTATGTGCAAATGACTTATCAGATAAAGGGCTAGTATCCAAAATCTATAAAGAACTTAGCAAACTCAACACCCAAAAAAACAAAAAAAATCCATTCAAGAAATGAGCAGAAGACATGAACAGACATTTATCCAAAGAAAACATACAAATGGCCAATGGACACATGAAAAAACGCTCGACATCACTCAGCATTGGAAATAGAAATCAAAACCACAATGAGATACCACCTTACACCAGTCAGAATGGCTAAATTTAACAACTTGGGAAACAACAGATGTTGGCGAGGATGTGGAGAAAGGGAAACCCTCTTGCACTGTTGGTGGGAATGTGGACTGGTGCAGCCACTCTGGAAAACAGTATGGAGGTCCAAAAAAGGTTAAAAATAGAACTTCCGTAGGATCTAGCAATTGTACTAGTAGGTATTTACCCAAAGGATACAAAACATAGTGATCCCAAGGGGCACCTGCACCCCAATGTTTACAGCAGCAGTGTCCACAGAAGCCAAACTATGGAAGGAGCCCAGAGGTCCATCGACAGATGAATAGATAAAGATGCGGCAAATATATACATATGTATATATGTACACACACACACATACACACACATACTGGAATACTCCTCAGCCACCAGAAAGAACAAAATCTTGTCATTTCCAACTACGTGGATGGAACTGGAGGGTATTACGCTAAGTGAAATAAGTCAGTCAGAAACAAAACAGATGAACATAGGGGAAGGGAAGGAAAAATAAAATAAGAAGAAAATAGAGAGGGAGGCAAACCATAAGAGACTCTTAACTCTAGGAAACAAACTGAGGTTGTTGGAGGGGAGGTAGGTAGGGAGATGGGGTACCTGGGTGATGGGCATGAAGGAAGGCACTTGATGTAATGAGCACTGGCATTATATGCAGCTGATGAATTACTAAATTCTACCCCGTAACTATTAAAAAAAAAAAAAAAGAATACGAAAGAATGCTGTACCGGATGTTCAAGACTCTTTAAGATTTCATGCCCCTTTAAAGAAGTTGAAATTTGAAACTTTGAAACTGTGGGTAACGCATTATAGGTGTGATGTATGCAAAAAAGAGACAGCAAAGATCCCCAGTGAGGGCACCAGGACCGAAGAAAAGGCTTTGGCCTTATGTCAAAATATTGGTTAGTAGGGGTGCCTGGCTGGCTCAGTTGGTAGAGTGTGGGACTCTTGATCCTAGGGTTGAGTTCAAGCCCCACGTTGGGCACAGGGTTTACATATATATGTAAATATTGAAAATATTGTCAATATTTAAAAACTGACAAATAAATGACGTGTGTTTTAAGTTAAAATGTTTAAAGTAAAAAAGTTTATAGGAAAGGATATTAAGAGTAATTCTAAAACTATGAAAAGATGCTCATCTTCACTTGTTTTTTTTAGGGGGGGAGGAGAGGGTCAGAGGGAGATAGAGAATCCATATTACAAAAGATTTATTTATTGGAGACAGGGAGAACAGGCAAGGAAGGGGAGGGGCGGAGGGAGAGGGAAAGAGAGAGAATCCTCAAGCAGGAAACCCTGAGGTCATGTCTGAGCCGAAATCAAGAGTTGGATGCTTAACTGACTGAGCCACCTAGGTGCCCCTCATCTTTACTCTTAATAAGAGAAATGCAAATTAAAACTAAACTGAAATACTACTTTTTTTTACTTATTCAATTGGTAAAAATGCCCAAACTTTTGGCAAGGCTGCTGCAGAGAACTGGGTTCTCCCACTGCTAGTAGTAGTGCAAAATGCCGTAAATCTTATGAGGAGAATTGAGCAGCGTCTATCAAAAACATAATTTTGACCCAGAAATTCTACTTCTGGGAATTTATTTAGGCCTTTGCATGCAAAAATAGTGCACAAAGCTAATAATTTAAGCACTGGTGTCACAGGCAATGAATAGAGAAAAACAAGTGTCTACCACTAGAAGACTGGTTAAATTAACCAGTATGTGCTAATAAAAAAAGGATGAAACTCACTATGAACTTCTATGGAAATATCTAAGGGAAATTATGATCATGTGAACAAAACATACTATCTTTTATGTAAGAAGTTGCAGGGAGAGAATGAAATCTATATTCCTATTTGCATTATTATCTGCATGAATAAAGGAAAGGATGCTGTATTAGTTATTTATGTCCCTATAACAAATTACCTGAAACCTTAATGGATTAAGACAACTGATATTTAATACCTCATATGGTTTTTGAGGGCCAGGGGTCAGGAAGTGGCTTTGCTGGGTGGCTCTGGGTGGCTCTGGCACAGTGTCTCTCCTGCAGCCACAGGGAAGTTGTCAGCTGGGGCGCGGCCGTCGGCAGGGGCTGCACATCCACTTCCAAGCTCACCCGTGACTGCTGGCAGGCAGGCAGGAGGCTTGGGTTCTTTGCCGCACGGGCCTCTCCCTGGGGCTGCTCACACACCCAGCTGCAGGTGACGGGTGAGGTGTGGGTGGGGATCCCAAGATGGTGAGTGCAGACCTTGTAGCACCTAAACTCAGAGGTGGAACATCATTCTCGTTAGAAGCAAATCCAGCTCATGCTCATGGGGAGAGAAATCGAAGCCTAGTCTCTTGAAGAAAGGAGTATTCCAGAATTGGTGGACATAGTTTTTAAACTGCCATGGAGCATGGTTAATGAAGGGTCATGGGAGAGTGAGGAGAGGGGCAGATACGGAATGGGTTGGAGAATTTCACCGCTATCTTTAATCGTGGTAAAATATACATAACAAAATTTATCATCTTAACCGCATACAGCTCTGCATCAAGTCTATTCACGTTGTTGTGCAGCCATCACCACCAACCACCTCCAGAAGTCTTGTCATTTTGCAAACTCGAACCCTGTACCCATCGGAGGATAACTGCCCCCTCCTTCCCTACAGCCCTGGAAACCACCATTCTTTCTATCTCTGTGGATTTGACTTCTCCCAGGTACTTTATGTAAGAGGAATCATACAGTTCGTGTCCTTTTGTGACTGACTTATTTCACTTAACCTAACGTCCATATTATAGCATGTGTCAGAATTTCCTTCCTTTTTAAGGCCGAATAGTATTCCATTGTAGGTATATACCATATTTTTTATCCAGTCATTAATCAGTGAACATGTGGTTTGCTTCTACCCTTTGGCTATCATGAATGATGCTATGAACATCTGTGTAAATAGCTCTTTGAGTCCTCACTTGTGTATTTTTATATTAAATTTTTTTAAATCTCTTTGAGTCCTCACTTAGGTATTTTTATATTTAAATTTTTTTAGGGATCCCTGGGTGGCGCAGCGGTTTGGCGCCTGCCTTTGGCCCGGGGCCCGGGATCGAATCCCACGTCAGGCTCCCAGTGCATGGAGCCTGCTTCTCCCTCTGCCTCTGTCTCTGCCTCTCTCTCTCTCTGTGACTATCATAAATAAATAAAAACAAAAAAAATTAAAAAAAAATAAATTTTTTTAGACCATGGAAATTGCATTCATAATCAGTTGTTACATATCAAACAACCCTAAAACTTGATGACTTATAACAACAATGACTTCTTATTTCTCCTGGTTCTATGGGTTGGCTGGGTTGTTCTTCTGCTTGTTTACCTGGCCTCGGTCACATGGTAGCGTTCTGCTGATATGATGGGCCCAGAGGTCCAAGCTGGCCTCATTCACACGGCTGTCAGTTGGTCTTGGCTCTCGTTTTCCTCCCTGTGACCTCTTACCCTCTAGTAGGTTAGACCAACTTCCTCACATAGAAGACTCGGAGACGTGTTCGAGACAGGGAAAGTGGAAGCTGCAAGGTTTCTGAGGCTTACACTCTGGAATTGCATAATGTAATTTCTGTTATCTTCTATTGGTCAAAGCAAATGTCAAAGACAGCTCAGATTTCAGATAGAGAAAGACAAACACCACATGATTTCACTTCTATGTAGAATCTAAAAAAACAAAACAAAAAAACCCCCAAGCAAACAACAGCAAAAAAAAAAACCCAAACAGACTCAAACACAGAGAACAAACTGGTGGTTGCCAGAGGAGAGGTCGATGGGGGGGAATGGGTGAAACAGATAAAGGGGACTAAGAGGTGCAAACTTCCAGGCATAAAACAAATGAATCACAGAGATGGAAAGGATGGCATAGGAAATAAAACCGATAATATTGTAATAATGTTGTTTGGTGACAGATGGTGGCTACCTTTACTGTGGAGGAACTGATTAATGTATAGAATCGTTGAATTAAAAAAAAAGAAAGAATCGTTGAATTATGTTGTTGTACAACTGAAACTAATGCAACACTGAATGTTAACTGTGCTTCAAAAAAACCCCCCAAAACCCCAGCTCAGCTTCAGGGGGTGGGGAACAGACTCCACCTCTTGATGAGAATAGCTGTAAGAAACCTGTGGCCATATTCAGGGGGACATGGGTGGCTCAGTCGGTTAAGTGTTCAACTCTGGTCAGGATCTTAGGGTCCTGGGATCAAGCCCCAAGTTGGGTTCTGTGCTCAGTGTGGAGTCTGCTTGAGATTCTCTTTCTCTCTCCCTGCCCAGCCCTTCCTGCATTATGCTTTCTCTCGCTAAAAAATAAATAAAATCTTAAAAAAAAAAATCTGTGGCCTTATTTAATCTACCATAGAACATATTACTTATTCCAAAATATTAAAAATGTCTATAAGTAAATCTTAACGATATGGGAAAACTCATATTTTAGTAAGCAGAGAGCAGCACCGTATACGAATCATGATTTATATCTTTACCACCATTGTCTCCTGGCTTCCCAGCAGCCCTCCCCCCATGACTCTATTTTCAGGTTTTTTCCTATTTCCACTAGAGATAATGGCTCAACTCAAAATGCTTAAATAGTAAGGAAAATAGATTATTTCACATAACAGAGAGGAAGGCAGCTCCAACGGCCGAAAACGCACTGACTTGCTAATGTCAGCAGGTCCCCAAAGCCAGGTCAGCATTTCAGCCAGATGCTCACTAGCCAGATGCTAGTCTCCCTCATGGCCCCACCATGGCTGCTCCAGCTGGAAGTGGCACATTCAAAACTGCCAACATCTAGAGGAAGAAGAGGTATGCATCTTCTTTGTGTCTCTGCCCCCTCATCTCTTCATGTGGAGGAATTTTAGACACACAGAAAAGCTGAGAGCAGTACAATGATGAACCATATCCCCGCTACCTAGATTCAACAATTGACAACCTTTTGCCACAGGCCACGATTGCTCAATCTCTCTCCTTCACTCTTTTTCCTACAGCATTTGAAATTAAGTTGCAGACATCATGACACTGTACCCCTATAGGATTCAGCCTATATTTCCTTTTTTTTTTTTTTAAAAAAAAAGATTTTATTTATTTTTTTAAGAGAGACAGCAAGGCTGAGTGGGGGTATGCTGGGGGGAGGAGGGGCATAGGGAGAAGGCCAAGCAGACTCTCTGCTGGGCGTGAAGCTCGACACTGACGTCAGGCTGGATCCTAGGACCCCGGGATCACAACTGAGCCAGTCAGATGCTTAACCGACTGAGCCATCCACGTGCCCCATCAGCCTATGTTGACTAAGAATGTCTCCTACAGATCCACAATAACAGCTCACTTAAGAAAAATTAACGGTGATTCCCTAGTATCACCTAATATTCAGTCCAGGTTAGAATTTCCTCAGTAGCCCCTAAAATGTATTTTATTACTTATCTTTTTACAACCAGAATCCAATCAAGTTTATACACTGTGTTTGGTTTTAGGTTTCTCTGGTCCCTTTTAATTTAGAGCATGCCCTCAACTTGCTTCTCATGGCATTGTGTTTTTCTTTTGAATTATTCTGGTGTATTTCCTTATGATGCCATTCATTTTGTTCCTCTGGTCTTTGCATTTCTCGTGAACTTCAAAATTAGATTTAGACGCTTACTTAGATTTATGTTAAACTTCTGGCAAGAATATTTCGTAAGTGGCTTATTGTACCTTTATTAGCGAGGCGAATTTCTCAGAAGCCCCATGGGAGACTTTTTCCTAAGTGCCGTTGGCCAGAGCAGGGACACATGCACTGCCCTGGACCAATCACTGCCAAGGGAAGTGCAAACACCATGCTCGGGCACTCAGAAGATGTACCTCTGTGGGCGGAGTGGTGCCTGGCTCCTCGAAGGCAGGAAGGTGGATACAGGTATGAAAAGGGTTCTGCAGGTGGATGAAGCAGGAGGCTCCCTTTCCCTGACCCCTTCCATGCACCAGCAAGTTCCACTGGCGGGACCCTTCACCGTGGATACCCACCCACTTTTCTCCACCTCCCTCCACCACTGCACTGCTCCCAGTCTCCAACGGTGCTGGCCCAGGCTCCTGCCATTAGCTCCCAGCCAGTCTCCCCACGTCCAGAGACACCAGAGCTGTCTTTTAAAATCTAAGTTGGATTTCAAAGTCTGCCAAACCCCTGCTTTAATCCCTTTGAGGGCTTCCTTGTGCACTTAAGACAAAATCCTCACATCTCGACCTGGCCTACAACACATCACATCACTTGGCTCCTGCCTACCTCTCCACCTTCACTTGGCCCAACCTCCTGCACATTCAGTAAATGCCAGCGACACAGGCATTCACTCTTTGAATGTACCGGACCTTTTGCTGATTCAGGGTTCGTGCACACGCAGTTCTGTCTTGTGGAACACCATTCCCTTTGCCTGGTAGCAGAAGACAGAGTCGTTATGGGCTTGGATTGCATTCCCCCTAAATGCATATGAAGTCCTACCTCCAGCTCCTCAAAAGGGGACTGTTATTTAGAGTCAGGGTGTGCAAAGATGTAATTAAGGAAAAATGAGGTCACTAGGATGTGTCCTCATCCAAAGACTGGTGTCCTTATAAAAGATAATATTAGGACATAGACGCAGAGGAAAGAGCACATAAAGTCACAGGGAGAAGGGGGCTATTTACAAGTCAGGGAGAGAAGCTCCGAAGAAATCAACCCTGCTGACAATTTGATCTTGGACATCTAGGCTCTACAAGCGTAAGGAAATACAAGTCTGTAGTTTAAGCCACCCAGTCTGTGGCTCTTTATTATGGCTGCCCATGCAAACCAAACCAGTGGTTAAGCAGGTTGATTCTGGAGCAGCCTTCCTACATGGAAATCTTGCCTCTGCCAGTCACTAGCTGAGTAATTCGGGGCAACTTACCCTTTTCATGCCTTGGTTTCCTTTTCTGTAAAGTGTGGATGGTAACAACGGCACCAGCACAGTGCCAACCCTCCAGTTTGCCCCAGACGGAGGGGTTTCCCAGGATGCTGGACTTGCAGTTCTAAAACCTCAACAGTCACCCTAAAGCAAGTATCACCCTAGAAGAACGCCCGCTGCTTGGTAAGCACTAAGTAGCAAATGTCATCACTATGATTATTAATTACATTTTCAGATCTCAGCTTCACTATCACTTTCTCTGAGATAGTTTCCTGACTCCATAATCTGGATTAGGACTCCCTGTTAAACTCTTTCATAGTGTAAGGTTCTTTCTTTGTTAGGGGTACCTCACTGAACCCAGAATGAGAATATCCATTCTAATTTTCAATAACCATAGGTACTCTTGATTTCTAACTGGGCACAGGGCTGACTGGAATAAAACCTACTTCCCAGTTTCCCTTGTAGAAAACCAAATTCTGACCAATGGGGTATGGGCAGATGTGATATGTGCAAATTTTGGGGTGTTCCCTTAAAGCAGAAACTTCTTTCTTTAAAAAGATTTATTTATATATATATTTATATATAATATAATTATATATTTAAAGTTTTTTAAAAAACTTATTTATATATATAAGAGAGAGCATGCAAGAGAAAGCGAGTGCATGCGCAGCGGGGAGGGGCACAGAGGGAGAAGGAGAGAGAAACTCCAAGCAGACTCTGAGCTCAGTGTGGAGCCTGACGTGGGGCTTCATCTCATGATCCTAAAATCATGACCTGAGCCAAGACCAAGACTCAGAGGATCAACCAACTGCACCACCTAGGCACCCCAGGTAGGAGGTTCTCAACCTAGAGAAGCTGTCGATAGAATTCCCGGAGCCTGTGAATCAGAATGGGAAAAAAAAAATCACATCTGTAGTTTCATGAACTGCTAACTGAAGTTTAGCATTTGTTTTATTTATGCATAAAGGCAACAAGGCACAGAAATATTAGCAGGGACTGTGATCCTGTCACCGAATGAAATCACAGACGTTTCCTTACCACCTAACCACTTTGCATATATCTAATACATTGTTTATGTTCAGTGCCACGATGAAATTTGGTATCAGACTGACTGAAAGTCTCATTAGTTAATGCTTAAAGAAGCACACACTTTGCTAAATGCCATGGCACAAAAATGACTTCTCTTTTAAAGAGAAGGGCGTCTTGCTCCTTATCCTTTCACTCTTGGGATTGGTGCCATGTGGAACTACTAGAGGGACGTCTCGGAAACACAGGCGAGGGCTACACTCCTCACGTGGCGGGATGACCAGACTGAAAGGGCCTAGGTCTCCCCCATCTCCATGCAGCCTGAGACTGCTTACACCCAAACTGCTACTTGACAGAGGAATGAATGTTTATCTTGTTTACATCACTGCTATTTTGTGTCTTTATTTGAGCAGCTGAATTTATATCCTTGTTAACACAATAGCAGTTATCACATTTTATAATTATATATTTATTTGAAGTGATTTTTTGGGTAAATGTCTTTATCTACTACTAAAGAATACGCTCTTTGAGGACACGGAGCATGTCTGTTGGCTCACTCTGGAATCCTGGTAAACTGGTACGTTGTAGGAACAGAGTGGACTTTCAATAAATGTTTTATTTTTATTTTATTTTTTAAAAGATTTTATTTATTCATGAAAGACACAGAGAGAGAGAGAGAGAGAAAGAGAGAGAGAGAGAGAGAGGCAGAGACACAGGCAGAGCAAGAAGCAGGCTGCATGCAGGGAGCCTGACGTGGGACTAGATCCTGGGTCTCCAGGATCAGGCCCTGGGCTGAAGGCGGTGTTAAACCGCTGTGCCACCGGGGCTGCCCCCAATAAATGTTTTAAAATGAATGAAATAATAGCACAATGTTTATAACCATGTTTGGCTATTCAAGTAATACTATACATGCAATATTTATAAGCAAAAAAGCCTATGCATAGAAAAAAAGGTTAGATCTAATACCAAAATGTAAACAGTAACTGTTTGAATTACTCGTTTTATCATGTTTCCTACATATATATGTATACTTTTTATCCTTTAATTATATATTTTATATATATATGTATTCTTTAATTATATATATCATTAAAGGAAATCTGGAAAACATAGGCAAATGTGTGTATATATGTGTGTGTGTGTGTGTGTGTGTGTATGTACATATGTATAAAATGAAAAATAGGCAGCCCCAGTGGCACAGCGGTTTAGCGCCGCCTTCAGCCCAGGGCCTGATCCTGGAGACCCGGGATCTAGTCCCACGTCGGGCTCCCTGCATGGAGCCTGCTTCTCCTCTGCCTGCATCTCTGCCTCTCTTTCTGTGTCTCTCATGAATAAATAAAATCTCAAAGACAAAAATAAAATGAAAAACATGTAAGAAGACAAAATGGACTAAGACGTCAGTTGATCCCTGAGGGCCTTGGAGAAGGAGGAGAAAGGGTGTGGAGTATTCTTATCCTGGGAGGTTTAACCAGCTATGATCTGGTGTAGACCGTCTCAGGCCCTTTATGTGCTCAAGGTGTCGTGTAAATGCCAAAAAGCCAGCCTGACTCGTAACATAAGGAGTGAAACTCACTTTTTGACAAAGGGCATGGAAAAAATAAGAGGAGGAGTAATAATCTGGAACAGTAAGACATAACTCTTTAAAATTTAGCAGTCAACCATAGGACAGTCTTTTTGGGCTTGGAAAGAAATGTTATTGTATTTCATCTATAATTTCACAGATGGGACAGTTATAATCGCCAGGGAGCACATACTCTCCATCTGTGTAATTATAGATGAAATACAACAACTAATACAATAGCTAAGGCCAAGTTAACAAATTGTGCTCTGTGGTCATTTATTTGTAAGTGTTAATTTTGGGGTTAAGCACTGAGCTTTTGCCTTGATTGTAACCTTGACTGAATAAAAGTATTTATATATTTCAAATACATTGGTTTTGATACCAAGTAATTAGACTAAGGAACTATTTCATGTGCTCACAATTCTAAAAAAAATTAATTTCAAGATTAGCAAATAATAGATGTTCTTATCTATGTTAGTTGGTGGAAGTGTATCATCCATAGCATAATTTTAAAAAGTCCTTAATTTTTCCTCTATTGCCATTAATTGGACTTCTGCCGTAAAGTTTATAAATCTACAGGCTCATAACACCTTTAGCACACATTACTTTGATTTGCATTAATTTGTGATTACTAGGCATGGTAGTTTTCAATACAGACTGACTGACCTGGAAATAAGGAAACAAATGAGGTAGGTCCATCAGAAAGATGTGAAACTAGGTACTGGAAACAAAATGGAAGAGAAGTTAATAACACCTAATGGTAGTTGTTAAATTTTTAACAAAATTGTATAATCATGACTCTCAGATATAAAATGAACACATGTCAAAAAATTCATTTAAAGGGCACCTAGCTGGCAGTCAGTAGAGCGTGAGACTTGGGGTTGTATGAGCCCCATGTTGGGTGTAGAGATTAGTTAAAAATAAAATCTTTTTTCTTAAACATTTATTTATTTATTGGGGGGGGGGAGAGAGAAAGAGGGAGGGGGAGAGAGAGAACACGAGCAGGAGGGGCAGAGGGAGAGGGAAAGAGAATCTCAAGCAGACACCATGCTCAGTGGAGCTAATCCAGGGCTTGATCCCTGAGGTCACATGAGCTGAAATCAAAAGTCAGGTGCTGGAATCCCTGGGTGGCGCAGCGGTTTGGCGCCTGCCTTTGGCCCAGGGCGCGATCCTGGAGACCCAGGATCGAATCCCACGTCAGGTTCCCGGTGCATGCAGCCTGCTTCTCCCTCTGCCTGTGTCTCTGCCTCTCTCTCTCTCTCACTGTGTGCCTATCATAAATAAATAAAAGTTTAAGAAAAAAGAAAACCCCATTGCCTATTCAGAAAAAAAAAAAAAAGGTCAGATGCTTAACTGTGGCACACCAAGCACTCCAAAAATAAAATCTTAAAATTGTTTTTTCATTTAACTCATTAATCAATGTGAGAACCAGTAAGATGTTGCCACCAATTCAAAGAGGTAATCAAAGGACCAGACTACATAGGCAGTTAGGAATGCTTAAGTAAATCTGCTTTAACAGATGCAAAACTGGTGAAACCGGCCAATATCCACAGAACAAAAATCAACAGAATCCCTACAAACATAATTTGCATATTTATGGACAAGAATTATTTGCATTATTGTCAATATCCAGTAACTTACGGAATTGTAAAATAGCTCAAAGATGATGAAAGGCAGTAAGACCCCACAGAATCAGATAACCTGAATAATGTCTAGCTCCCCACTGGGACACCCAGCAATCCTTTTATTTTTTTTGAGAGGAGAGAGAGTGCATGGGAGGACAAGGGTGGCCTAGGGGCAAGGGGGCAGAGGGAGAGGGAGAGAATCTGAAGCAGGCTCTATGCTTAGAATGGAGGCCAATGTGGGGCTCAATCTCACAACCCTGAGATCAGGACCTGAGCTGAAATCAGGAGTTAAATACCTAATGGACTGAGTCACTAAGGCATGCCATTTTTGTTCCTTTTAAATATTTTCTTCTTTTTTTTAAAGATTTTATTTATTTATTCATGAGAGACACAGAGAGAGAGAGAGAGAGAGAGAGGCAGAGACACAGGCAGAGGGAGAAGCAGGCCCCATGCAGGGAGCCTGACCTGGGACTCCGGGATCACAGCCTGGGCTGAAGGCTGCGTTAAACTGCTGAGCCACCTGGGCTGCCCTAAATAGTCTTTCTTAATGTTTTCCCTACATAGCTGTTAAATGACTTCTGTTAAATGCTATTTATGGGCAGACACATGAGGAGGTGCCTTAAATATATTAGCTTATTTAATTCTCCTAAGAACTTTAGGGGGTAGGATTTATTATTATTTCCATTTCGTAGAGGAGGAATCTGAGGCTCAAGAAAAGGTAAATCGGTCACCGAAGGTCAGAGATAATAGGAGAGATAGTGGGAGGTGGAGCCAGGGACTGAATCCAGGTTTCCCATCAGCTGTGAAGCCACAGATGTGAGCCTGTGAAGGTAAAAAAAAAAAAAAAAAAAAAAGAATGGATCTGACCAATTTTATTACATTAGGAAGAGGGCAAAGGGAAGGATGACTGCCAAGTGTTCCCTCTGGTTGTGAGAGGAGGAATAGTGTCCATGTAAATAAAGAGACCAACAAGGGGAATTAGTTTGACTTGGTTTGCAGACAGGTTGACTTTGAAGTAATGGGAAGATGTCCAGATGGAAAAGTCCAGCTGGGCAGGAGATCAGAATTGGAGATGCACAGGAGTGATTTTTTTTTTCCTCTTATGGATCAGGTTTAAATTGTGGTATTGAAAACACTGGTGTGTGTCCATCAGGGCGGAAGGACAGAAGCTCAGAGAGAAAAGAGTTTGATGCGGGAGGAACTGAGGCCCTGCACAGGCTGCAGAGAGGCAGTCTCGGGGCCAGTCTCAAGCAGGTGACCGGACTATCCAGCCGGTAGGTCCAGGTAACGGGGTCCAGTCCTTCGGGCTTAGGGAGCTGGGGGCTGAGAAGCAAAGGGAGGCCGCATGGCGGAGGGAGGGGCCGATGCAATGCGCAGCGCAGACTGTCAGGCAAGCAAGGTCACGACCAGGTGCGCCCTCCAGCAAGCACCCGTCGGGCGGCCGCGTGCTCGTCCAAACGTGCGGGCAGGTGTCCCCGGGATGCAGACGCGGGCAGGGACGGCGGGGCCAGGGCAGCTCTTGGCGACCAGACCCGCCTCAATACTCCAAGGGCGGCGGCTCGGAGGGCAAAGGAGGCTCCCCCCATGCGGCCCATACCTGAAAGCTGTAAGGTAAGGTAGTAAGCCGGCGGGGAAACACTGTCTCTCCTCCTACCTTGATGGATACAGTTTCAGAAGGCCCTGGAGGAAGGCGGAGAGCGCGGGCGGGCGGGCGGGGTCTCCCTGGAGCCATGCAGCCCGGAGCCGCACTGGAGCGCAGCCCCGGAGCCCTGCAGCCCTGCAGCCCTGCAGCTCTGCAGCCCGGAGCCGCGGCGGCCGCGCAGACGCACTGGAGCGCAGCCCTGGAGCTCAGTAGCCCAGAGCCGCGGCGGCCGCGCAGACGCACTGGAGCGCAGGCCTGGAGCCTAGCAACCCGGAGCCGCGGCGGCCGCGCAGACGCACTGGAGCGCAGGCCTGGAGCCTAGCAACCCGGAGCCGCGGCGGCCGCGCAGACGCACTGGAGCGCATTCCTGGAGTTTAGCAGCCCGGAGCCGCGGCGGCCGCGCAGACGCACTGGAGCGCAGCGACCCCCGCCCGCGCCGGCCGGCGCGCGCGGAGGCGTGGCTGGCGGGGTCAGAGGGCACGCAGCGTCGGTGTCATGGCGGCCTCCGTGCTGCGCTCCGCCTGCGGCCCGCCGCGGCTCGGCCTTCCGGGGCTGTGGTGCCGCCGCCGGCCGCCCCGGGGCCTGTGGGCGCGCGCGCGGCGGCTCCCGGGGCTCGCGGGGTCCGGGCGGAGCGTGGCCGCGGCCAGCGGGTCGGGTGCCGCGGGCGCCGACCGCTACTGCGTGGAGCTGCTGCGGTGAGCGGGCGGGGAGCGGGGCCCGTGACGCCCGTCGTCCGCCGCCCTGGCCGAGGCTTGCTCCTTCCTGGCCAGCCGTGCGGCACGCGCGCTCGCGGCCCCGGGTGTTGGGGGTCGGGCGCGGGGCGGGGCGGGGCGGGGCGGGGCGCGGCGCCGACCGTGGGGGTCGTGAACCCGGCGGCGGGTGACCTCGGGCCGGGGTCAGGCCGGGCCTCTGCTGCCTCGGAGCACCCGGGCCTGCGGGCCGGCTTGGGGCGGACTGCGCCGGGACATCGCCTTTTTTTTTTTTGTTTTTTGTTTTTTTTTTTTGCATTCTATTTTAGCAAATTGTAGTGTGACGCAACAGGATTCCCACGGATTTCAGCGCGTGGTTTCTGGGCCCCTTTGAAAAATGACGGCCCTGCTCCACCCTCTTTGCTGATTGCGCTTGTAAAGGAAGCAGGCTAGCAGTAGTGGAGATCCGAGCCGTAAGAACTCTGCAAAAAGGCAAACCTGCGGGAAGAGTGAGACTCATTTTTATATAAAGTTACCGATTTTTTGAGGATAGTAAGATATAGGGCATCAGAATGCATGCCACCCGTATCCACTTGTCCGGGCCCATCTTTGACACCTGTGATGTCCTAACGTCCGCATCCAGAGGCGGATAATCCCTCTTCCTAATTTCTTAATGTATTGCTGTATGTAAGTAAAAATATATT